>NW_019176070.1:483352-853352 GCF_002260705.1 Seriola dumerili
TTAGGATTGATATTTCCCCTCTAGTCAGTCATGTTTTCTTTTTATGTTCAGTATGCATTTGTCTTGAAATGTGCTTTTAGGTGGGTTAATCCATCCACTGTTTGAAAATTATACTTGTGCAATGTGATACTACAGCTGGCATGGGTACTACCAGCAAGCAATCATCATTTTTGAAAATGTTACCTCGAGTCAGCTAATATGAGTTTCATTGAAACAGCAAACAATCCCTGCTTTCAAAACTGAATTAACCACATTCGATAATGGAGGAAAACAACAAGATATGCACCTATTTCCCAAGCAAGACTCTGCAAAGCTTGTGTGTTTTTCCCCAAACTGCATTGTGGGCTGAAATGTTTGTTTTGCTTTTTTTGTCTTTTTTTTGTTTTTTCATTTAGGTCATTTTAAATCCTACATTCAGTTAACTTGCATTAATTTATCACGTAGGTCTCAGCTTGCTTCCATCTATATAGCATATATGTCCTTATGTGTCGAATGATATAAACCAAAAAATGGCGGAGTGACTCTTAAAAACATTGCTCCAGCCTCTCTCGTGCGTCAAAAATTCACATGGTACTTTTAAATTTAATTTTATTTATTAGTTTTTTTTAGCCTACTGAAACTTCTGAAAAACCAATGGCTCCCTATAGAAGGAAAACTTTATCTTATCTAAAATCTTGTATGGCTGTTAAAAAATGGGTGTAGTCTAATGCAGTTTTGTAGTTAATCTGGTACAATGACTAAAATCAAGGTTTTTAAATTTTGTCAGTTCACCCCAAAAACCCAATTAAAAAAGTTGTCAGTGCCAAACAACAATATGATTTTTCACCTATGATTCATGAGTCCTAAATTACGTCTGTGAATCTACCCATAATATTATCTTGTATGGTACAAGTAAATGCACTTGTGTATACCTAGCTTTGTTATTTTTGCTTGTAAGTCATTCAAACAGGGTAAAACCACCAGCGCTGTTATAGCTCCATATTAGAGCTCCAAGTTTATAGAGTCCAAGTCCTTAAATCCAGTTTTTACGAGTATTATGTCCTGTCTACAGCAGTTTAATGGGCTCAGTTTAGGAGCTGTCTGTGCGTCCTGGACTCCTTAACAGACATTAGACGGTGCTGAAAACAGACAAGCTGATGTTGCAGCTGTAATTAGTGGTGGACAACAGCTCGTGACTCTGACTGCCATTTACCCATTTCTACCCACAATAAGTGGGATGAACAATCTTTGGCACACACACGCGCACACACACCAGGCATATAGGTTGCACTTCTACACACAGGACACATATTAACTTTATCGTCCTATTAAAGCACTCAACAAAGTTGGAGTGGAACAGTAGATGGATGGAGTAAATCTGTTTATGATCTGACAATTATTTCAATAAGATTGAAATAGTTTAAATACTTTTGTGTGAAGTCTTATGTATTAAGGATAAATTTAACAGCCAGTATGAACTCACTTATCTAACTTACAAAGGAGAGTAGAGAGGTTGATTATGCTTCATATATAGGTGCAGAACAGGCCTGAAACATGTGGTCTATGTATTAAAAAGGAGAGAAATAAATTTGTTGGTCGGGAAAATCTCTTCTCACAAACTTATGAACTCCAGTTTGACTTGCCCCACTTTGCGAGTTTGCTGTTGCGAAAAAGACGAAATGCAGCAAAACTCAGTTTGTTTTGCCAAGAGTGATTATATTTTTATTTCTTTATATTCTATATGGTCTATATTCTTTTTGTATGTTTTTCCATTATGCAATGCCAGTTTCAAACATGGTGCATCTGGTTGTCTGTGACTTTACCATTGTGCCAACATTGAAGACCAGCATATTTGTTATTCATTGTCCTTCCCACAGTTAGTGGAAACATATATTTTCCCCACCCATTGACGTCTGCACATTAATAACAATCCTGCTGGAGCTTTAGGGGGCACATCAATCCTCTACCACAAGAATTCCCATTTATGATCAGGAGTAACCAAGTTTATTCTTCGTCTGTCTCCATTATTAACGACTAGCACGCTATATTCTACTCAACAACTATGTGTGTGATCTAGCGTCAAGTTTTAATATTAACCAGTATGACCAAAACACCTTTATTTCTAAATTAAGCAAATCCAACATCCTGTCCCTATAAATCTTCTGTTGGCTGACGAAAGATAGCATTTGAATGTTTGCAATTAATTCCCACTTAACGGGCTGTTTTATTATATAAGTGGCCATAGCCACAAATTTGAAGCATCAAAACACTCCTAAAAAATTTAAAGCCTACATCACCTCTCATCCGCATGTTCAGGATTTAAAACCTTTACTGCCAAAAAGCAGCTGTCGGGACAGAAGTAAAATTTACATGGCACTAAACAAAGCTGTGTATGCTCTCTGAAGAGAAGGGAATTATTTTAAGGTTCTTCCCATTCATGTTTAATTTGGAGTATGAAGGCTCGTCAGCTACTGTTTAAATCTGAGAAGAGTCAAATTTAAATCATTTTCAAGTAGTTGCCAATTCCACTCCTCATTGCAGGTTGTCAGAAACCCATAAGGGAAATACTGGAACCACAATAAAGACAAATTGTACGCGTACTGACATTCTTTTTTGAACAAATCGATAGTAACCTCCTGGTGTCTGATTTGAGATCAGCAGCAAATGACAAAAACCATGACACTGCAGCTTTTTGCAGACCTTGCTGATTCACAGACCATGATTACTCCAATAAAACCCAAAGGACACCAGCCTTAAAGCTTCTAGTGTAGTGCTCATTGATGTAACAGACTTGCTTCTTTAAAGAGAATTGGCATCAAAGAACAATATACATAGCTTTTTGAGCCAGATCACAACAAATAATGTGTGTGAGGAATGATTTTCAACATGGCCTGTTTATAAATCAATTGTTTCCGATTCCGCAACAAGATGATAAAAATTTCTCTTGCAAACTACAGTCAGTGCGCGCGAACGAAAATGTATCGTCTAAGTAACTTTTTTTGTGCACGTTTTGTAGTTTGATTGAATCAACACATGGAGAACGGGCTGTTGAAAAGCTATTTTAAACATTGGCATGAAGATACAACAGAGCATACAATGTAATCTGGCTTTAAACTACATTCTATTAAATCTCCAATATCTGTTACATTATGACAAAGCGCCAAGAGACGATTAGCTTTAGTCTAGAAAGAATAGTGGGGAAGTAGCTGGCCTGTCCTAAAGGTTAAACAAAATCTGCCTTCTTACCACCTCTGAACCTACTGTTTCAGTCTTTATTGCTACTAACTAAGGCCATCCGTTATATTTGACACAAATAGTAAACTAGACTCAATTTTACAGAACGTCAATTATTCCATGTGTCATGCTTGGCCAGTTATGGGAAAGCTACAATTAATGTTTTTTTTCTGAGCCAAGTTCGGTAACATTGCTCCTTATTATAAGGTTATTAATTTACACATAGAGAAAATTTACAGTACATATTACTCCTGAGGCAGACACGGAGTATTAATCAGAGAAACTGAACGTCACTCTATTGTGAATGGCCCAGTACATTCTGGGGACTTTCTGGCCACAGTGAGCAGAGAGATTCAGGGCCCAGCAGCTAAATAATGGGTTTGGGAGGAATGATAATCATGGTGTGATAGAAGAGGAAACGTGTTGCAGACAGAGATAAATGGAGAGGACATGACGGCAAGGGGAAGGAAGAAAAGTAGTTGTCTGTTTTCTGTTTAATTTGTGATATGACGCGTTTAAATTGGCACGAAATGTGTGTGTGTCCTGCTTTGCAGTGTAGCACTGTGTTTACAAGATGTTACGGAGCAGTGTTAAGCAGAGCTGTGAATGTGTGATTTCCAACTAGAAGTGGGAAGGAAAGTGGAAAAAGCAGACATCGTTCCTCGAGAGCCTATAAAAAAGCCTTTGAGAAGGTCATTGCTTTTTTTTTCTTTTTTGGGTTTCTTATTTTTCTTTTCTTATCACACTCTTGGCAACCTCAACAAATTTTCTCCCCCTTTATCCCCCCCTTGGGGAATTCTTCCCAATTTATTTGGGGGGGGAACACCCCTTTTATTCCAAAGTTGGTCTTTGCATCCCTTCCAACCCCCACCCTGCTCTCTTACGGTATTGTCACTACCAAGGCCGTGTCCTGACCCAGCGTAATGTTCAGTGCAGAGGACAAACTGCAGCTGACACCTCATGACGTGCCATGTCTTCATAAATTAACAGTCAAAAGAGAGGAAACAAGCTTTCATTTGTGGCTGCTACTGTGTTAGGTGTGGTCTGTGCACTGACTGCTCTGTGGTCTGCTGTTGGACTTGTGATGTTCGGCGACTTACACAAGTTTAAGAGCGCCAGTAACTCACCACCTCAGTCTTCCTGTGTTCTTCCTGCTCCTTGTCTGTTCTCTCTTTCATGTCTTGGTTTGATTGTGTCCTTCCTCCGACAGCCCTAGCTGTCTCTCTGCCTGCACACAAAGATGATGGATGGACCTTGTCGGCCCTTCACTTTGTCTGTTTTGCCTCTCTCGTCCTCTGTCTTGGGTTTACTTAGTTCTTCGAGTTGTACTTGATTAAATTTGATCATAAAGGTCTGCACTGCACAATCTTTTCTTGTAACTGAACATTGACACACAAAGCTTCAACCCTTTTTTGCTTGAGGTTCAAGAGAGAGCATATTGCCTGTATGTATGGTGCTATCACTGTGTTGTGACTGTTTACAGGGTGCAGCTCATCCGTATGTAGAAATAAAAACACACAGACAGCTGTGCTTTATGGAACTTAAAAATCATCTTTTGCCAGTCAGACTCCTTTCAGTTCCTTCAATTCTATATTTTCAACCTTTTCTTCCTTTAAAAACTCCTACACATTTTAGAGGGTAATTTTAAAATAAAACTTTAATATTTCCTCCTGTTCTGGACGTAGACCAACCTGCGAATTACTACTGTATACGGCCAATATTTTCGAATTAATAGACACGTTGAACCAAAGCCCAGCCCGCCCCATCTTATCCTCCTACCGACTTCAGCAGAAAAATTAAAACCCCTGATTGACTCGCACGGACCGCTCTTTGTTTAAGAACGACCAAACGCCTGAAATAGGAGAAAAAAGGCTATTATAAATTAATTATCCTCATGATTATATCGGGATGACTGAGCGATGACAATCAAACGTATGAGCCTCCAGCTGCCCAGCATAAATAGTCGGCTATTATCCGTGACCCAGGATCTATGACCGAGTCGCAGTGAAACTCACTCTTGGAATGCTCAGATGCTGTGATAGGAGGAGAGCTATGCCCTAGTTTGAGTTCTGGCGGTAATTTTATTGTTCATGCCTTGACATGTACCTCGCAGCAGCGTCAAGCCGGCTGACAACTCATCTGAATGTGAATCGTGGAAGTGGAGAGTGCAGAACAGGAACTACAGCACCTCTTAGGTTATCTTTGATCACGTGAGCATCCTCTTATTAATCTAAATCGCTTAGTGCTGGAGTTTTACTCGCATATTGGATATTGTTTTCTGTCTATCTTTTCACCTTTCGTATGTAACAATCACTTTTCAGTCTCAGTCTTCTCTTTATTTCAATGTCTTCAACCTCAAAACCTTTTCCTACTTTCTTATGTCTCCTTTTCCAACAATGTCTCATCTCTTCGATCATCTCTCTTCGTCTCGTACGCTTTACTTCCTATGTGCTCACCGTCATTTTTTCAGCTCATCCCCCTCATTCCTAATGCCACACTACTCAAATGTGATGGGTCTGCAGTATGCACTGTGGGTATTTAGTACCTTCACAGAAGCATATTCTTGAGAAGAAAAGCTTAGCCCGATCATCACATGCATACAGAACTGAGGGAGCTGGATTCGGCACTAACCTGAGTCTCTCATATCGTGTCGCTTATATATTAAGTGTGATAAGATTGGAGTTGCCCGTGTGTGTCTTGCATACAATAGATCTCATGTCAGACTAAGGAGCTAGTCTTGTTTGCAATAGGAAGAAAATTGATGTCACTGTTACCAACTACCTCATGAACTTAGTTTCCTCTGCCTCTTTTCCGTCAGAAAGCAAGCCCATGCTGCGTTGCAGCGAGAAAAAGGATGATGGTCTGAACTTGATGCTGATTAAACCACCCTTGAATGTAGGATCGAAATTATGAACAGGTGAGGCTTCACACATCTTGCAGTGCGCAGCAGCGACTTAGAAGGACACACACAGACATGTGAAGATCGAGTGGTACCGACCAGCTTCGAACTGAGTTACAGTGATATATCTAATATTCTATTTGCAGACACTCTGAGTTATACCTTGGCTACTATCGACACATACAAATAGTCCTCTAACATGTATGCACGCATATAACATCAGTCATAATGTATGCGAATCTTAGTGATCCATCTCTTTACAGATTCAGATAAATTTGCAGCTTGTTGTTATCATCATAATATTTATGTTATACGTTTTGCCACCCCTAATCTTTATATTCTCTAACATGTTGTTCATAATACAAAACCTGTCACCGCCCTTTTTGCTGTTCAGCTACACTGTGCTGCTCGTTCTGTTTGTGCCGTTCAGGGTCTGAAGTCCACAGTTCCACACTATGCATCTGCTTAAACATTGCACACACATGACGCGCACAGAGACACTGTCGACTGGCAGTACTGTGATGGTGGGCCGATTTGATACTCTTGTGGCTAATAATGTGACTTCACAGCAGGGGCGACGTCACATTTCAGGAATATTTCGGGACTCAGAGCTCACTGCTTGGCCTCATACACCGTTGCCAACACATACAAAAAGATGCCATTCTGTGCGACTGACAAGCAGGTGGGTCATTCATGAGATGAAAAGAAGTGGGGGCAAAAGCTGGTGTTCCAGCCGTGCACAGATATGACAGTATGAATGAATGTGACTAGGCTTGCAAGGGGCAAAGATCAGGCAAGAATCTACTGGACTCTGCTAGAAGCAGTCGAATGATGGCAATCGAAAGGGGAGAAAGAAGATGAGAGAGAAACTGAGAGTGGAGAGAAGGAAGATGAGTGTTATGTATCTGGTACGTGTAGATGAATTAGAGAAAGGTGCTATCATTCGTGAAAAATAATTGGACTTCCATTTTAAGATCCTTTATTAAAGTCAAAGA
The DNA here is from genome assembly GCF_002260705.1 of Seriola dumerili. Classification (NCBI taxonomy): domain Eukaryota; kingdom Metazoa; phylum Chordata; class Actinopteri; order Carangiformes; family Carangidae; genus Seriola; species Seriola dumerili. The sequence goes on from NW_019176070.1 coordinate 490,460, forward strand.
GAATCGATTGAGTTTGTTATGGGAAAATGTTTTTCTATTTTATAGGCAGATTATGATAGTGCTAACACGTGGTTTAAATTTCCGACAGCGTGATTTAAATGTTTGTTTTGTATATCCTGTCCTACACTTTAATCATGCTTTAGTTAACTCATCATGTAATATTGGCCGGTCCCAACCTTTTTTCTAGTGGGGCCACAAATTCTTCCTCTTCTGACGATGGGGGCCAGGGAGTCCTAAGTTAACAGTAGAAATGATATGGGCAGCGGATGAACAGTATTATTTATGTGGAGATTACAATTGAAATTTTTGCTTGTAGCTGCCCTTTCGTTTGGCTGCTCTTATCGGCACCACCTTGTTGATTTGCAAACAAAGGTAATAATAAAGTCTTCACTGTTATTATTTATAGTACGAAGAATAACTCCTCATTTATTTTATAGAAAATAACAAACACACAGCTGATGGTAAAAAATTGCTGGGGGGGCCGGCCGGGGCCGGTCTAGCTCTCCTTGCTGGCGCAATGCCTGTGCTGGGGGGGCGGCCGGCGCGGGCGCGCCTTAGCTCTGCTTGCTGGGGCAATGCCTTGTGCCGGGGGGGGGGGCCGGCGGGCCGCCGAGGGAGCTAGCTCTGCTTGCTGGGCGCAATTGGCGGGGGGGCGCCGGCGGGCCGCCCGGGCGGCTAGCTCTGCTTGCTGGGTGCAATGCCTGTCCGGGGGGGTGGGTGCCGCGGGCCGTCCGGGCGGCTAGCTTGCTTGCTGGGCGCAATGGCGGGGCGGGGGCGCGAGGCCGCCGGGCGCTAGCTCTGCTTGCTGGGCGCAATCTGCGGGGGAGGGGGCGCTGGCGCGGGCTAGCTCTGCTTGCTGGCGCAATGCCTGTGCTGGGGGGGGGGGGGCGCCTAGCTCTGCTTGCTTTGGCGCAATGCCTGTGCCGGGGGGGGGGCGCCGGCGGGCCGCCGGGCAGCTAGCTCTGCTTGCTGGCGCAATTGGCGGGGGGGGGGGGCGGCTGGGGCGGCTAGCTGCTGCTTGCTGGGCGCAATGCCTGTGCTGGGGGGGGGGGGCCGCCTAGCTCTGCTTGCTTGCGCAATGCCGTGCCGAGGGGGGCGCCGGCGGGCCGCCGGCAGCTAAGCTCTGCTTGCTGGGCGCAAAATGCGGGGGGGGGGCCGCCGGGCGGCTAGCTCGCTTGCTGGGCGCAATGCCTGTGCGGGGGGGGGGGGGCGCCCGGCGGGCCGCCGGGCAGCTAGCTCTGCTTGCTTGGCGCAATGGCGGGGGGGCGGGGCGCGCGGGCCGTCGGGCGGCTAGCTCTGCTTGTGGGCGCAATGGCGGGGGGGGGGCCGGCCGGGCCGTCGGGCGGCTAGCTCTGCTTGCTGGGTGCAATGCCTGCTGCCAGGCGGGGTGGGTGCCTGCGGGCCGCCGGGCGGCTAGCTCTGCTTGCTGGGCGCAATGCCTGTGCTGGGGGGGGGCGGGGCGGGCCGCAGGCCGCCGGGCGGCTAGCTCTGCTTGCTGGGTGCAATGCCTGTGCCGGGGGGGTGGGCGCCTGCGGGCACCGGCCGGCTAGCTCTGCTTGCTGGGCGCAATGCCTGCTGCCGGGGCGGGGGGGGCGGTGCTGGCGGGCCGCTTGGGCCGGCCGGGCGGCTAGCTCTGCTTGCTGGGCGCAATGCCTGTGCCGGGGGGGCGCCGGCGAGGCCCCGGCGGGCCGCCATGGGGTCATCTCTCATATGCTGAGGTGCCACACCATTAAGACTAGTGTGAATTTCACAACGGAAAAGCTTTGTCCAACAGTCCTGAGTAACGCGCAGTAACATATGTCAGCCCCAGGCTTCTAAGTCGCTCCCTTCGGAACGGATGCCTCCTTAAACGTCTCCGAGGGCCCGCTTGCGACGACGAAATTTTTCGAAAGTCCACAAATTGGTGTCTACGGACTCGCTCCGTCAACGACTGCAGTAACATATGTCAGCCCCAGCCTTCTGAGTGCGCTCCCTTTCGAAGGGCCGCCATGGGTCATCTCCTCATATTGCTGAGGTGCCACACCAGCGGTCCCCAAACTTTTTTTCAGTGGGGCCACATCAACTTTCCTTTCTGAGATGGGGGGCCGAGGTTAGTCTATAACAGAAATGATATGGGCCACGGTGGACAACCAGTATTATTGTGGAGAATTACATGATAATTTTGTTGTAGCTTGCCCTTCGTTTGGCTTTGGCCACCACCTGTGATTTGCAAAAAACAAGTAATAAAAAGTCTTCACATGTGTTTATTTTATCAGTACCACAGATACTCCATTTATTTTATAGAACAAATAACAACACACAAACTGATTGGTAATGTTCAAGTAAGAATGACAGGTGATGTGATTTGTAACAGGTACAAGTGATGTTAACAAACGGTAAGTGCTTCTGTCTTTACAGGTAGTGAAATAATATTAATACAGCAATAGTGGTCAGAATCAGGTTTAGAACATGTTGCCTATAAAAAGAGCATTTACTATAATGAACATTTTTTAATATCTATTGCTATTGAATATCAGTAGGCTTACCATACTCAGTGTGAGCTGCGTGGGCTCTACTTCTGACTGGTGAGGAGATCGATGTCAGGTTCCATTCCAGTTTACAGCCAGTCTCAGAGACTGATGCAGGTGCTTTGATCTGTGAGACTTGATCTCGTCGAGATTTTTTATCAGCTTCAGAGTTGCTCCACAGGTCTGCCAAACTCAGCCAGCTCAAATTGACAGAGAAGGGCCAGCCGGTGTCGTTTAAGTTGTCAGCGCAAAAGGGTTCTGGAATGTGCGCGATTTCTTTAACGTGGACATGAAGCTCACGGAACCGCCACACCGAACTCCGCCCCTCAGTGATTTCCAGGTGCGTCCTTGCACTTCTCGGTTGGGAACGGGACGCCGGTTATCATGACAGGCTTCGAGTAGCAGAGGGATGGGTGAAAGCTTCTTGTTTTTGCACCTGTCCAATAAGCAGTGCTAGTTTAAGCCTCAAAATACTTTTGATGTGGGACATACATGTCAGATTAGTTGTCCCTTGCCTTGGAGCTGCAAGTTGAGGCCGTTTAAAATTTCTGACACATTCTGTTAATAAAGGCGAGGTCCCATTTCCATTCCTGTGTCGATCAGCTCTGGGACAGTTTTTCCCTTTGTCAGAGAAAGGCATTTGATTTTCGGCGTTAGCAGGTCGTAAAAACGCTCTTACAAACTCTGCCCAGTCTAACCAGCGGACTTCAGATGGTAAAGCACGTCTTGGCCTCGATTCTAGCTCGGAGAGAAAGGCTTAGGAACTGCCCTGTGTTTAAGTCCGTTTGCTCTTATGAAGTTTATGCAGGACACACACAACCACCTTCATGACAATTCCCACCTCAGAACTCTTTTGCAAGCTTGACGCTCTGGCTCTCGGTCACGATATCACAAGTCACGTACAGACATATTACCATTGCGTGTGAGGAGGTGAAGATAGCCACTATTAACTATTAAATAGCTCATAACTATGCGTCAATTTTCTAATTAGATGCCAAACCTTTAAAGTACGGATAGTTTATTGATTGTTATGATAGGGAAAATCAATTTTAACTAAATAATTAGTTGATGTTTAGAGGATTGTCTGCGGATCGTTAATGTGAGGCCACTTGCATTGCTTTGGCGGCGTCCGGATGTGGCCCGCGGGCCGTAGTTTGGGGACCCCTGATGTAAAGCATCCTTGAATATCTAGAAAAGCTCTCTATAAATAATTGCTATTATTATTATTATTATTATTATTATTATTATTATTATTATTATTATTATTATTATTATCATTATTATTATAGGCTTGATAATAATGATAATTATAGTGATATAGTTCAATCCAACTCTGCAATCATAAAGTCCTCTTTATGAATGAACTCATTTCCTTTGCAGCAGTCTATTTTTGTGCACTTTGCGCTTATCTATTGTGCACTCATCTGTTTTGTTAATTAATGAGATGATGGGTGTATGGCTGAGGGATGGTTCTGCTCAATCCTGTGAGGCCACCTTTAGAGGAACTAGCTTAGCTCAAGGCCTCTGACTGATGAAGAAACGAGACGCAGAACGCTCCAGTCAGCAGCTCTGTCTCATCACGGCTAAATGGAAATGTGCTGATTAATTCCTCTTCAGAGTGTGAACTCCCAATCAACCCTCCAGCCAAAGAAAAAAGCAGCCTCTATTCATAAATGCAAAAACTAGGTCTGCTGCAAGAACAAACCTCATAAAAACTGCATGCTTGTTTTCCTCTTTTAAGACAGAACAACAGAATAATGGGTGCATTTTGAAAATCTTCAAGTAAAACAAAGAGGAAATTAAAGTTTTTTTCTTCATTTACTTTGTTGTGTTTGTTTTGTTTTTACTGTTTGTGTCACCACTGACTTTTTCAATGGTCTTTTATATCCATCTTGTTAACACTCCTCTGAACCTCCTCTTGCTCTTCTTGGACTCTTTCTGTCCATGTAGGTGCGATCAGACTATGACCAGCTGAGACAGACCTTTGCTGTAGTGAGCCAGGAGAGAGACGTGGCCCAGCGGCAGAGGAGCCAACTGCAAGGCAAAGTGGAGAACCTGGAACAGGTTCTAAAGGTGAGACATCCCTCCATTTATGTATTTTTCATCCCATGTACCCCTGAAAAGAAATATCACTTACATCCTCCTTTTAATCCTGATGAAAATATGGGAATCGAAGTCTACCTCTTCATCTTTTTAATTCATCTTCCTTCACCATCTGTTTCCCCTGCAAGTTTTCCTCTGTGCCTTCATAATTACATTTTTGCATCATATCTCTTTTCCAAGCAGTAGATCATTTTCATGATCTAAAGTTTGATGAAGTTTTCATTTTGTGGATACAGTCACACTTATAATATCTGTTGCTAACTTCCTTAAACTTTTCCAAATCCTATCTGTGATTTCTCACTAAATGACAGGAGTGCTCTGCTAGTTGTCTGACAAAGAGTATGGAGTAAAAGAGACCATATGACCAGCTCCACATAACTTAATAATGTCAGAAATCAAATTGGAGTATTGAAATCCTGTCGGTAAGTGTCTCAGTTCAAATAATAGACCTGAAGAAACTGAACTCTTGGACTTCTTGATTAAAGGATCTTGAAATTTTATTTCATATTTATTTAAGAACAATTTTCCCTTGTCTCACAATTTCCTCAGAAGGGAGATTTAATCATCTGCAGCTGTGGATTAAATTATATATGTTTATATGTTTATGTTTATTGAATCTAAATTTAGTTCAGGAATTGACACTATGCATCTGGAACCCCTGTGCCACATATCTCAAAGCTTAGAAATTTAGGAGGACCCAAGTCTAAACCCTTTATCCTCTTTTCATACCCCATCATCACCACCGAGTCTACCTGTCCATGTTTTCACTGGCGTACTGTAGATCTCACTCCATTTGTCAAACATTCCCACCCTCACGCTGTTCATTCATCCCCCTGTCCTCATTTTTCAGTCCAGATTTTCATCCCTCTTTTGGAAATGTTGCCACCTCTCATGTGTTTGTTTTCTAAGAAAACTTTAGAAGGAAAGTGATGCAACGCATGAGGTGACGTGTCATCGGTTTCATGGAGAGGCTCTTTTTTCATCGTGTTCTGGTCTGCCAATAGTAATCAGACACAGTCTCACCGCGCCGCGAGAGGCACTCTCATTACAAATCCTCGCCTCCCTGTATCTCCTATCGATTGTCTGTTTGTCAGGATATTTGAGAGAGAAATGTACCCATCTGAGAAAAACTGACCTGCTCTCTAATACAGCAAAGAGCAGTTTGTCACTCTCTCATTGTGTATTGATTATGAAGACAAAGAGACTATTTAGAGAAAATTACACAGGGCGATGTGGGTGGAGAAAGCAGAGATGGAGGAGGAAACACAACATGAAAAAACTGGAAAAAAAACGGACTTGATTTAGCTGATTTAAAAAGGGTTCTTCAGTCAGGAATAATGAGATACAGCACTGTCAATCTCTGTTTTAAAGTTATATGATAATATATAATAATAAGGCAATAGTCAGCACACCACATCTTATTCTGGGCCTTTCTATCACAGCAGAAGGGCAACATGCGAGACAAACATGTAGTAAGAAATAGAAGAAATAGAATCTCATCTTCCAGTTGATTTTGGATCTTTACCACAGCAGTGTAAATCAGAGCTACAGATTTATTTGTTGTAATTACACAGCTGGGATCACTCTCATTTATGGGCAAGCCTAGATTTTCTGTCTAGACGTCTACCATCAATAGGTCTTACTCTTGCAGTAAGGTTTTACTTCTCGGTCAGCCTTGGTGAGAGTTCAGTTGAGTTTGAGTTTTTGAGTTGTGCTTTCTTGCTGGTCGGTCTTCTGCTGCCTCTCTGCCTCTGTTTCCATTCAGCTTATGCTGAACACTTGAATTCCAGCTGCTCCAGTGGAGCTGCTCAGGTCTATTTCTGTTTTACCATGACATCACAGGGTGTTTCCTGAAAATGTAGGTGACTTCATCAAGTTCTCCCCGAATATTCAAGGGTTAAAAAAAATAGTTTTCTGACAGTGTCAGCCTCTCAGCCAGCCCGGTCCTCTGCAGCTTAGAGCTTCTCCCTGATTATGCAAAGCAGTGGCTGCCTGCTCAGGACACCTCGAAGCCACTCCAGGAGGTAAAGAGGCTTTTCTTTTTTTTCTTTTTTTCTTTTTTTTTCAAGGGAGAGAGAATACGGAGAGAAAATGATGAATGTCAGAGCTTTCTAAGCTGTCTTTTCTTCTTAAGCCTGCAGAAACATCTTGTGCCTTAACTCTGTTTCTGCAAGATGTGGCAGCTGGTCGTGACTCCACGGATAGATACTGTATAGTCATGAGTCGGCTGATTTCGGAGAGGGTAGATTTGGGATCAGCGTGGGTGACCATGTATGACAGCTTTGTCTGAGTCACGTTGGAACATACAGTAGATTGGATGCGACAGATATACATTATAAATTATATAATGTGCTCATACTGTATAAAACTTTTCATATTTTAAGTAGTGAACTCGAGACTTGAGAAGTTGAGACTGATTTTTAAAGTAGTAGTTCAACATTTTGAGAAATATGCTGCTGGCGGTAGCTCCGTAGTTCAGACACAGAGACATGAGAATGGTATCAATCTTCTCTCAGCATGAAAGCTAATAAGCACATTTCATAATGTCAAACTTTTCCTGTTTTAATTTGAAAGCTGATGCAACCAAATCATTGCTTTGACCATATTCTGACGACCCCGATATCACAAACTGTGAGCATTTCTCTCACATCAGAATGCAGAACTGCCTGCAGCTAATTGTCATTCAGATAGATTGTGCTCAATTTTCTCAAAGGCTCCTTGATAGGGTGGGTAAGCCAACCTACTGCAGCACACACCCTCCTTTCAGTGTCAGGGATAACAGCAGCAATATTCAGGTAATTGTTGAGACTTTCAAGGTCTAGCTGTATTGTATCTGTCACCATCAATAGAGAAGGATTGTGGTCGGGTAGCTCTTTTGGGATATTGTCAAAAATCATCTCTAAGTAACATCCTTCAGCATAACCACATCTTTTTCCTCTCCTTTCTTAGCATATGCACGAGGCTGTAGAGCTGAAGCAGCAGCTGCAGATAGAGCATGAGCAATCCTTGGTGGCCCTTCACACCAAACAGAAGGAGATCAATCAATTGCATAAGGTATGGCCAAATGGATAAAGTCAAAAAAAAAAGGAAAGGGGGTTATTAAAAGCTTAATTTTTATGCAGTTGACATAACGCTCCTGGGTCATTACTTTCTGATCAGAGCAGTGACTTGATGCCAAAGCTCCTCGTTCAGTTATTGATGTGTCAGTAGCCAGTTTGTGCTGATTCACTGTCACTGAATCAGTGCTACTGTATCAGGAAATATAAAGACCTCAGAAACCTGTCCAAAAATCAGCAGTTTTTATTAGAGATGCAGTTTCAACCACTCTTTGCTAAAAATGTCCCTTTTCTAGTTGTTGATAAATTTATACACCTTGGGAACATCTTTCAGCATGCAGATATGACTGCTCTAGGTGTTGTATTCTGTCTGGTACCTTTTTGAAGACTGGGGATATATGTGTTCTTACTCTGCTTAGAAAGCAGTCAAACAAAACTTCAAATATGACAAGGAACACTTGGACTTCAAGTGCTTTTGATACTTTTGAGGCTGTTCAAATATTGAGGATGTTAAATTGTCTGCCTTACTTTTTACCAAGTCTGGCCCAGATTGGTTGCAGGATTTATTTCAGTGCTTGTGCTGCATATTTAACTACAACATGTCTTACAGAAACTCAATCACCTTGATAATCATCACTCAGAGATTTTCAAACCTACATTTTTAATTGTTAAATGAACCAGTTAATAACGAACACACAAACAGTTGTGTAGTGTCCAACCAGAGTGATTTGCACAATTACACAGAGAGCTTTTTAATGTTGAAGACTGTGCTTTTACTTCCCTCACTGGACACAAACATCCCCTAAAATAAATGTTCTAGTGTTCATTAGAGCTGTACCATCAGGAGTAGGGATCTCCTGCTGTGATCAACCATTGAGCCTCCTCTGGGTACTGGGTTGACAGTATATCAGCTGTGTGCTGTCTGTTCTGCATCATGGACTGTGATCACAGTGTCAGCTGTCACTGTGTGTTTCTGTGTGTTCTCTGCAGGCTCGGGTGCAAGCTGACCAAGAGCATGAGGAAGCAGTATACCTGTTAGAGGTACAGTAACATGAGAAAAACACAGAACTTTCTCCAGCTTTACCCCAGTGTTACTTTGATAAATATAGTTTGTCTCTTTGTTTTAATCTGATAAAATAAAACAGAAAATCGTTTGGGATGTTTCATGTAGTACTAGACAGATAAGGAAATAAGGAAGATGCTCAACAGATAAGGAAGACACAGATGGCAAATACAGGTCTATGCATATATAGCTATATATGTGAAGATATATGTGAAAAATGTTTAAATTAACAGAAGAAACTAGTCTTACAAAGGCCAGTTTACACATTACACTGACCACACTAGCAGCAGTGTGAGGCTGTGCTATGTATACTAGCTATAAAATGTAGCAGTACTAAAAAAAATTTAGCATGTACTAACATTTATTAATTAGCACTGAACAGTACAGCTGAGGTTGACGGGAGTTTAGTAATAAAATACGAAAGACAAAATTGTCAAAATAAAAATTTTGACCTGCTGATGGTGCCAGAGGAAAAGTCAGGTGCTCACCAAAGTCAGTAGGTTTCATCGTCTGGGGACCATGAATTAATCATTTGAATACTGATAAAAATGATAACAGTATGAGTTGTCCTACAGCAAAGCTAACAAGAGATTGAGGGAGATGTCAGAAAGGCACAGTCTGCACACGGCCCTCAGAGTACGTCTAATCAGGCCAAACACCTGCGTGGGTGGGCAGTGAGTGTGTAGGGACCTTAATGTTGAGCAAGATGAGACCAACGACACCTTGGTTTAACTGGGCAGCACACAGGACTTGTTGGGAACATTGTCAGAAACTTAAACCTCCGACTCATGGCCTCTGTCGTCTTTCTGGATCTTGGTTTAATTTAGGTTCCTCGAGACTTTTCATCTGTTCTGACATATAGAAATAGTGACTTGCTGATGCCCTTTGCCTTGAAACAGGTGGTGTTGCATAAATTATGGCTTTTCATTTGAATTCCACATATAGTCTGCTGTAACATCATGTAAGTTTTTTTTTTTAGTACTGTGATACTATTTTCCTGTAGAAATAACAGAACAGACATCAAAAGCCAGCTGATTGAAAAAATCAGTTTGTCAACATCAAGGCTTATTGAATAATATAATAAAACATTGAGTTTTCTCTTTCTCTTCTTCTAGGTTTTCTGTATTGTTGTTGGACGCAATATCACTAAAAACTTTTATCACAACATTTGCGGACTCACACATCCCATTAATCCTGCATCCAGGCTGACCTTGAATACTTTTATAAATTTCCCCACGATCAAATCACCGACCTGCTGTGTTTCATCAGAGTCTTTAAGATGCTTGTCACTGGCCCGTCTACTTGAAATTATTTTCTCATTTCACTCTAAATCCTTTTGTCACGACAATAGTGTGTTGACTCCTTTGAGTGTAGTTCAAGTGAGGTCATGTTATTATCCATCTTAAGCACTTGAATACGATTTTACTGAGCAAGCAGCCTCAGTTTGGCTCAGATAAACATCAAGCGTTTGGATGGAGAAATGGAAACTCCACTGTCAAGGAGTGTAGCTCTCTTCTTACAAATCCAATGAATTAATTTATAGTCTTTTTCACACGCCTGTATCTGCACACTAATGGGCAAACACACACTTTAACAGGAAGAAAACCATAGCTCCACTCTCTATAGGAAACAAACCTAGAACTTATAGTCTGTATTCTGTGAAACCACAGTCCTCAGTCATTTTGTGCTTGTTGGGCTTTTTTTATTTTGACAGATGTATATTTGTCTTTTCAGTTCCTCCCACTTTCATTTTGTTTGGTTTCTGTGTATTTATCTGAGCTGATAGATATATTGTTGTTTTGCATTATTTTTTCCTACTTTGCATCAATTACAATAGCATTTACTGGTGTTTGGTGTTTCAGCATGTATTTTTTTCTTTTAATTTTTCTTCTTTCTTTATTTTTTTTCTGTTCTGCTGCTTTTTATCTGAACAGAACAATAAGGACAGAATGTTTCAGGTATTTATTTTCCTCCCCGGTTAGTTTCATCTCCCCTTTGTTGCCTGTGTGAATTTGCAGCAAATCACCGGAGCTTTCAAAGCCTTTAGTGGGTATTTTGTGCAAATTGAGAATCCCTATATACACTGAATGATACTGAATAAGGTTTTGCTATATTTCTTTATCCATATGATACCCACTGTACACCCATACATCTTCCCCAGCTTCTTCTGATATGTCAGTGATATGATGTATTTAATGTATATACTGTAAGTTTTCTAATCCTCTTAACTCTTTGCAGTGCTCAGGCTTTGTTATCAGAGTTTAGCTATGTTGTGTATCAGCAGTTGCAGCAGATGACTCTACACTTCCATGTGCGTTGATTAGACTGCAGTGGTTTCAATATAATATGCTGCTATAAGCTGGAAAATGGGTCTTTAGGGATCCTTTTCTAATTGGTTCAGTGTTGGATCAACATTAACAGATAAAACGTTGGCTATTCTTTAGAGGACTCGTATCTGTGCAAATACATGTGATGAAGTACGTTCCATGCTTTGCGTCTTGGAGTATGTTTTTCCTCATATTTTGTTCTCTTTTTTTTCCACTCCCTTCTCTTGGCCATTATCACCCCCTTTTGCTCTCTTCATTGTCTGTCAAAGGTCAAGGTTCGTGACCTGGAGCAGAAATGCAGGTCACAGAGTGAACACTTCCACCAGCTGTCCAAAGAGTTGCTGAATTTTCGTTTGCAATCAGATACTGTGGACATCCTTAAAATTAATCCCACCTCCACATCTCAGATCCCCCTCTCACTACACAAGAAACTCCCACAGGTCATCGTTGGGTTTGAAGGCCAACCGGAGACAGGTGGGTCAATAGTCCCACCTCATTTTCAAACTTCAGTTTTGAGTAATTAAAAAAAATGTGTTTACATATTAAATTTTTATATGTATGATTCATTAGAATTATTTTGGTAGTAATATTTCATCATGGTCTAATGATGATTTTATATCTTTACTCAGTGGTGAATGTAGCTCTGTGTGCTTTGACAGTAAGAAAATGTTACTAAGAGTTAAATGGTTCACCACCAGTGGAGTCCACCCATTCTTAAGAATGTATGTATTCTCACTACACTTGATGAAAGCACCCACCAAATTACATGTGATCAAAAGGCTTTATGATCAGAATGAAATGAGAGTCAGAGCAATCTTATCCTGAGACAGCTAACATAACAGCTGGATCAGCTTACTCCTGACCAGAGGTGGACACCATTAACGGCGATACTGCTTATTCATGATCAATATCTACCCTAATTGATCACAGGCCTGATGTATGTCATGAATGTAGTTTAACACATTAGTATTCTAACAACACATGGTGTAACCTGCAGAGCCAGCAGATAAAGCCATATCAGCGATGTAGATTTATACAGTCTGGCACAGACCAAAGGTCTTTGAAGTGCTGGAAATCCTGTTTTATCTTTCTCTTCACTTGAAACAGAGGGGGCTCACTGATGCTTTTGTTCTAATGCATAATATTACCCACTCACAAACCACAAGAACCCAGTGATGCAGTGGATCCATGTTGTTGACTTACGGTAATTTCCTCAAAGAATTCAGCCATTCACACCGCTAGACTGCAGTTTTCTATTTTGTTTCGTTAAGATTATTTTTCCCATGAGGACCTCAGTGGTATTTAAGGACAAATACGTTGCCGATGTGAGGTGTTGATGGGGATGGAATAGAATTTGCCATGAAGATCAATAGCTGTGCAATGAGCAGCAAATGGGTAGAGAAGGATTGACAGTTGCTCTTCATTTGCTATGGAAATCAATGTCTCCCAGGCGATGAGAGCGCGGCAAACACGCCGCTACTGATCTCCCAGTTCTTGCCCTGCATGCCGGAGACTGGAGACAGAGAAGGACCAGAACTGCTGTCTGTCAAATCCAGCACCGTGACAACGGACCACCCCAGCACCCCTCGACAGCTGACCTCATCAGAGGTGGGTCTGAGTGACACCACATCACTAAATTTCATCACATTATTGCATGTACCATACCTTGAAGACAACAACATTACCCTGGCCATGTTGACTTATATTGTCATATATTCAAACTTAATGATGGTAATAATGATTGATAATTGTTTAATCTTATTTAACAATATCTTTGTTTCTGTCGTTAATCTATAGATGGAGGATGAGGCCAGCCCATCACCCAGGTCCAAGCCTCGCTACACAGGCCAGGTCCGCCTTTGCACTGCCCGCTACAGGTGAATGAGACCAGCTTCAGGAGTCTTGGTTTTATTGCAGATGATCTTTATTAAGTTTATTAACAGGTTCTTTATGAATGTAATAATATTTACAGATTTAAGGAAGAGGCTCTTGACATAAAAAGTAAAAGAGTGAAGTGTTAATATTTTTCCTTTCAGTTATAACCCTTACGATGGACCAAACGAGCATCCTGAAGCAGAACTCCCCCTTGTGGCCGGAAAGTATCTGTACGTGTATGGAAACATGGATGATGATGGCTTCTATGAAGGTGAGAAATAAAACAGGCCAACACAAGTGATGTGTTTGAAGTTGTCCTTGAGTTGGAGATGACTGAAAATAATTTTAGCATTAACTTGCAAGTTAGTCTTAAGCAGGCAATCAGATGACAAATGTCATAAAAGAATGTCAGTGCAAAGATAAAAGATGACAGTAAAGCAGGGGGTGTCCTTTGTTGCTTTTCAAGTTGTGTGATTTTGCCTGAGTCAGTGTCTGCTGCTGTAGCAGAGAATGCTTGACAGTCACAACAAGCGTGTGCATCATCATGTATTAATTACCTCACAATGAGACAAATGCCAAAAAGTGTGTGTCAGCTCAGTTTCTCCCCTAGAGAATTTGATCTACTTAAAATATTGTACTTGGCGTCTAAATGCTTTTAAAATGACCATGTCTGGGGAGCACTGACTGTTGTAGCACATACGCTGTACATTGTATTGTTTATGTACGAGTATATGTATAGTTGTTGTATATTTAAAGTGACATGCATTACAAGCTCTCTACATTATGATATAACACAATGAAAACTTATTGTAAAAGGATTATAATGCTGATGCAGTCATTCTACACACTGCTACAAAGGTTGCTGTTAGGTTGCATGACAGTTGCAGCATTCATACCTCATACATTATCTGTCCTTCATAAAACTGTTGGCTATATTCATCTTGTGACCTCCTCTTTGTTACTGCAGTGTGAATGTATTCATGTAGTTATGTTGCCATGATTTTTAAGACTGTTCCTGATGAGACATATGAGACATTGCGATCTATTTTTTGAATGCTCACATATTAGAGTTGCCAGACCTGTTTTATAGTTTATGATCCACCTATGTATCAGTGTTTGTAATTGATTATTTCTTACTTTAAAGTTCCACCAGATGATATCTATCCCTGCATGTATCTCACACTTAAGTATATAAATTTATAAGTATGCTCCAGTGCAGCAGTGTCACCAAGAAAAATTCCATTGCACTTTTCATAAGTGGTGATTGGAGTGATTCTCTTGTATAATCTCTTTAGAATCATGAAGGCTTCTCAATCAGAGGCAATCCTAATCCCTCTAGCTAGCAATCCTGCAGCCAGCGCAGGCCGTCACAAACACAGTAGTACTCAGCTGCAGTGATTCATTAGCTGTGGGCGGTGAGATTGCATGGCATCGTGGAGAAGCCTTGTATTTACCATGCAGGAGGGAGAATCGGGCCTGACCAAGCTGTTGTCAAGATGGGACCTTGGTCCCTTTTAGCTTGATGACTAATCCAGTGGGACTCATCTTAATCGTCAGCACACACAAACAACACACACAGACACAGATGCACACATGGTCTTAAGGTCTCCAAGGCCTCTTTGGAAAAAGGGATTGAAGGACGAGATGATAGCTTTTTTGAAGACAAAATTCTTCCCTTTGGGAAAAATACTACAGAACAGATCTAAGATGTTTTTTTCTGCATTGACCACAGCATCTACATGCTCAGGGGTGTTCCTGGAAATGTTCAAAAGCAGTGAACTTAAGTTCAAGTTCTTCAAAATCTTGAAAAGGAGTGTTTTCTTCCTTCTGTGTTTACTGGAGAGAGTATAAAAGATGGCATCAGAGAACCAGCGGTGCATCTTACATCTTAGAGAATAGTACATACTGTATATTTACAACTCTCCTGCCTCTAACTCTCTGACTCATTCCCACCTTGCAAGGAAAAAAACTCACGTACAATTATATGTATTCATGTTACTGCTTTCGTTTTGTCTTTCTCTTGTAAGGATCCATTAGTGAAGACTATTTTAACATTCGTAGGAGGCACCACACAGGGATAGTTGTTAAAGGGTAGTATTTTCAGGTAGTTGGCATTACACTATTAGGAAACATGAGCATAAAAGTATGAGGCACAAAATAGTTTTCTGTACCTGTCTCTCTACTTCTTTCTGTGTCACAGGGGAGCTGCTGGATGGCCAGCGAGGACTTGTCCCATCCAACTTCGTGGAGTTTGTCCAGGACAAGGAAAAACCAGCGATTCAGGCTGGGGAGGGAGGAGAAAACCTGGGCCCACTGGACCACACACCCATGGCCTTGATGGCAGTGGATGGAGGTGCCTCCCAGGATGGCCTCCTGGGTTCAGCTAATGCCTTGGTTCCCTGTAGCAATGGGACAGGGGGGCCCCTTGACCCTGAGGACCTGGCTGAAAATGTTGTGCCTTATCCCCGAAAGATCACCTTGATCAAGCAGCTGGCACGGAGCGTCATTGTGGCCTGGGAGCCTCCACTAGTGCCTTTGGGCTGGGGGAACATCTCTGGCTACAACGTGTTAGTAGATGGGGAACTTCGTGCTAGTATACAGTACGGTGGCCGGACCAAGTGTTTGCTGGAGAAGCTGGACCTGGACGGTTGCGTTCATCGCGTGTCCGTGCAGTGCATCACTGACCGGGGCTTGTCAGACGAGCTGCGGTGCACCTTGCTGGTGGGAGCCAATGTGGTGGTCGCACCATGCGGTCTGCGAGTCGATGACATCCAGCGTGACACTGCCGAGCTCTCCTGGTTGCCTAGTAACAGTAACTATGGTCACACCGTGTTCTTGGATGGGGTAGAGCACGCGGTGATTAAGCCAGGAAGGTATAGACTACGCTTCCTCAACCTGAAGCCCCTGACGGTGTACAAAGTGACAGTGGTGGCACAGCCGCACCAGGTGCCATGGCAACTGCCACTGGAGCAGAGAGAGAGGAAGGAAGCTGGTGTGGAGTTCTGCACCCAGGCTGCAGGTCAGCAAGGCTCATTTCTATATATAGAGATCCATTACCAATAATATATCCATAGCTCCATAACAGACAATTGTCAATAGTATTGTATGCTTTCTTTGTGTTCTTTGTTTTAACACTGCTGTAGTAGGACAGATGGAGATTACAGACTGCTACTACTCTGTTTATAATGTCAGGTCTAATATGTAACATAACGTCATAACGTCAGTTATCACTGTGCTGTAGAAGAGTACAGTAACGCATTGCCTTACCATGCCATTGTTGTGTATTGTATTTTGTCTAGGTCCAACACCATATTGCAGAACAGGTCAGAATGAAACATCAGTCCTGGGCTGAGTTTCCCATGTCTTAGCACTTTGTACAGAAAACCGATGGACAGAGATGACATTAGTGCTATGATACTTTTGGACGAGGGTTATACTCATGAGACTAAATAGATGAATTAATTAGTTGAGCGATGTGGGCAAAATGGCATTTTGTTATGGTTCTGAGATTGAAGAACAACTTTTCATCTACTAACAATGTTGTCATTCATGTATCTAATGAAATTTAAACACACCATGTTTTTTCTAACCAAATTCAAATGCAATTTTGCCCAAGTTTGCTTACTGCACCAAGCACATGACTAATTAGAGACCAGCCCTGCATCACAAGATACAATCAGTTATTATTCTGATGAGTCATTTACTCAGCCTATAGCCTAGCCTAGAATAACCAGTTCTATATAAAGCAGTGCCCTTCCACTGCTCACTGAAATGGCCATTTTGTATCAGTGTGCATTTGCTTCTGCTTGAATGCAGTTGTGCATGTTTTATGCAGTGATCCAGGAGAGTGGAAGACAAAGACTGGGCTGTAGTTAGTCTCTCTGGATTGTGTGCTGCATGCTGAGACAACAGTGTTTCTCTAAAGAGGCCCAGAAGCCCGCGTTTTTCATTCTACCTTTTTTTTTTTTTTTTTTCCTTTTTAAATCTTCTAATAAAGAGTAATGTATGGTGGTTATGGTGTAGCACTAGACAAGAGGAAAATATTTTGCAAAATAATGATAACACTAAGAGGGCTCAGTTTGATTATGGAGCATCTTAGGTTAGTCCCACAGTCACGCATCCATATACTATCATAACATTTTATAAACACAGCACACAATGTCTTGTGAATGTCCCCCACTAGCAATGTCACATTATTACAAGTATCAGCATGGACTGTGCATATGTACAAAGTACAAAATAAGATGTAAATGTAATTCTTTCACACATTTAAACATGTAGGGCAAATTATGAATGAACCCAGTTTGTTGTTTTCCTGAATCCTCCCACCCCCTCTCTTGTATGTGGGCATTCCTGTGCATGGTTGTGAGTGTGCCCATTTGTGCATTTGATGAATGCATCACACCCTCTCCTCTTGTTTGTATGTTGATGATATCTAAACAGTGAATCATTACTTTTTTTTTCTTACACCTATTCTCTCACCTCCCAGGCCCTCCACTGCCTCCCCAGGATGTACAGGTGCTCTGTGGGCAGGCTCCAGGGGTCCTACAGGTCTGCTGGAAGCCACCAATCCTCTCTCCCACAGGCACATCTAATGGTGCAAATGTCATTGGCTACGCAGTATGCACTAAAGGACAGAGGGTGAGTTAGCAGGTTTTAGTATTGCCAAGCAAGACTTTGTCCTTATTTCAGCTCAGTCTGTTAAAGAAGGTGTGGTGAGTGACGGTGAGGAGCTCATCTTGGGTTAAAGGCCTCACTCGTGATTAGAGAGAAAATGTGACTTTCTACAGTATCGTGGATACAAAGGAACTGGTTTGTTGAGAATTCACAAGCATATGGGATCCATATTTCAAAGGCCTACATGCAGTACACAGACACATTATGTAAAACACTGTGTGAACTGTCTGATCCACTTCAAACATGAGAACATACATCACAGATGGGATGCTAATAGCCTCTGTTGTTTAGTGAGGCGTTATGTCATCAAGGTCCTCAGCGCACACAGCAGTGCCACCTACTTGTGAATCACTATCAGTACAGGTCTCTCAATGTGGAACCTGTGAAATGTCTTGGAAAGGTCTCTTACTCCCTCTGGTGACATTCAGAGTAAATCAACACAATATCTGGAAAGTGTAAATCAACACTGAGCCATGTTTGGCAGCAAACTACTGTGCTGCTCTCTGAGTTGGAACTTAAAAGCGTTTTAAGTAGCATTTTGCCAGTTCCTCATGAGTGACGAAAGAGCAGGGGATCATTATAATGAGATTCATCCTTGTTACAGGACTAGTTCAGAGAACCCCAGTGCAGAATGCAGAGGAATTGGAACAAGGGAAAATGTATAATAAAACTAATTATTTGTTGAGAATGGGCAGCAGAATTGTTGCGGCCAGAGGAGAGCTCTGGAGAAACCAGGGGTAACTGCTGTGTCTAGGCAGAGCAAGAGAGGGACAGAAATTAGACTAACTTCAAAAAGGCTGGACTAACTGTGAAGCTGAGTCTCTAATCTAGCAGCGTGATGGAGTAGAAGCCTGGTATTTAAAGCAGAGAAGCTTGGAGATGGTCAGCAGCTTGTCACTGGACACCTGCACACTTGATCCCAATCTTGTAATCAGAGCACAACACAGAGAGAGAGAGAGAGAGAAGCTCCCGGCTTGTAAGGAGAGGGGGCAGAAGTTGACAATCATGTGGGGATGTGATCATGTTTTCACTTCTGATGTTTTGACTGTGATTCTAATGTTGTAGTTGTTGCTAAAATTGATTATACAGTTTCTGTTGATGTTAACATTTTATTTTCTGTTTAAACCCAGATAGCTGAGGTGTTGTACCCAATGGCAGACTATGTTACTGTCGAGCTGACAAGGATTCAGTGCCTGGAGGCCAGGGAGGTCATCGTCAGGACGCTGTCAGTACAGGGAGAATCCCAGGACTCCCAAGTCGCCGTCATTCCAAACAACCTGCTTGTGCCTCTACCTCCGCTTCCCCTGCCACCCCCAATGCACCCCCACGCAGGCCCCCCTCCACACCCTCATGCTCAACCCCACGTCCAATCCCCTCATCTTCCTCATGCCACGCCCCAACTTCCTGCTCCACCCCAGGCACATGGACAACCACTCCCGCCCCATCCTCCCCACCCTCAACCCCATCCCAGACTTCCCCATCCAGGTGGACCACCGCAACCCCAGCTTCGACCCCCACATCCTCAGCCCCAGCCACTACATCTTCAGCCTCGTCCACCCCACCAAGGTCCCAGGCCCCAGCACCAACTGCCTCTGCTACCCCACCCCCAGCCCCACCCTATACCTCAGAGACCAGTAAGTGCCAGAGACCTGGATGCCAAAGAGCATGCGGCCCACCACGGGGGAGCTATTCCACCTGGCCAGCCTGGTTGGGACCCCTCGCGCTCTCCCTCTTCCCAGCCTCCTGTGCCCATGCAAGGCCACACCCTTGAGGCCCCTCCCTCTGCCAATCCACGCTCCCCCTCCCCGCAGAGGATTCTACCACAGCCCAGAGGCACGCTTATCCCGGACACCGTGGCCAAAGCCATTGCCCGAGAGGCAGCGCAGAGGGTGGCAGCAGAAAGTGGCAAGGTCTGATGGAAATGGACATGCTAAATTCACTCATCATATATTACAGATGGCTGATGCTTAGTGAGAATCGAATACACAGTCAACAAAGAAAAAAGAAACTCACAACAAGACAAACTGTGAATTTAATCTGTAAATTTAAACGACCCATAAATGAGGGGGAGTAAATTAAGTGAATGTAGTAATTTATTGTTTGTGTACAAAGGGATATTTAGCTTTCTATGATTGTCAGTTTATTACACCGAAAAGACAGATTGTGTTGTCAAACTTGTAAAATGTAAAAAGCAGCAAAATAACTGCAAAATACAATAACCAAGTACCACTTTCCATCCCTCTGTTTCTGACTTTCTTAATTTTTCATACGTTTTCAGGGGGACAGGAGGCAGGGCAGGTACGGAGAGCAGGGTCATTCATTTCACCAGCATCACTCTGACGAGGAAGAGGAAGATGAGGAAGGGTTTGCACGCGGCCGTCGGAGAGGACCCTCAGTAGATGAGTTCCTCAGAGGCTCTGAGTTGGGGAGGCCGGTAAGAACAACATGATAAGTGATGGATGCTTTGCCTTCTTTCCAGCCTCACCTCCAATGTGTTTTTCAATGGAGAACCTCTTTAAGTGTGTGTATGTTTGGATGTGTGTGTGCATGCATGTCTGGGTGGTTGCATGCATACACTCCTGTGCCCGTACCTGTGTGTGTGTGTGTGTGTGCGTGTGTGCGCGCGCGCACGTGTGCGTGTGCTCATGTGCGTGTGTTTGCCTATCCATGTGTGTTTGCTGTGTGCATGTATGTTATGTATGTATGTGGACTTAAACATTTGCGTCTGTGTGTTTGTTTGTGTGTGTGTATGTGTGACTACCGAAAGCCTCACTATAGTCACAATGAAGATTATCACAGCGAAAGCAGCCGGGGCTCTGACCTGTCTGACATCATGGAAGAGGATGAGGAGGAGCTGTACTCTGAGATGCAGCTGGAAGAGGGACGTCGACGCAACTCGCACAACACACCCAAGGTGCAGTTCTTTGCACTTATTCTAAACCCAAGAGTCATAACCACCCAAATTTATTATTCTTTAGTGAACTGCACAGGCACAGATACTTCAATTGAGTCTGCTGCCTTGACTTGCACTTGATATGTGTTGTTAGTGTGTGTGCTGAGTTTAGATCGAATTTATATCAAAAGAGCAAGAGGGAAAAAAATGGGTTTCAATGTTTTGGCCCATGGATAAGAAAGGTAGAGACAGTGGGTTTGACCGTTTCTTGAGCACGGAGATGAACAGCGAAAGAAAGAGACTGGGTTTGAATGCTTCAGCACCATGGAGAGAGACAGACTGGGTGCAAAGGTGCTTTCAGACTGCCTCCATTGTTGTCAGTGCTGCTTTCATGAACACACAAGGTTATTGGCTGCTGAGTTGATGGAGCTGATGATGGTTCAACCTTTTCAACTTTCCACGATCGCTTGACGTGTGACCTTGGCAACTACAGAAACTACACTGAAGAGATAAGCTTATTTCACTTTACAGTTTGAGCTACATTACTTAACATTAAGACATCAGTGATGAGAAATGATGCTGGAGCGATATCTGCTCATCCACGGTGGACGAATGTAAGATATTAGTTAGCAAAATGTTCTATTTTGATCAGGTCATATTGCTAAACATTTCCTCTGCTTTAAGCTGCAACTCTCTAGTTTTGTGATGAGCTTATACCATCTGCGTCGCAGCCTGCGGTGTTTGGTACAGGCTGTTAGTAGGATCGGAGGTAGCCTGAAGCCGCTCGGTGTCTGAAAGCACCTTTAATGTTTCGGCACCATGGAGATAAACAGACAGAGGCTGTGTTTGAGCATGTTGGAGAGAGACACAGTGAGAAACTTGGTTTGGCCAGTTCAGCGTTACAATGGAGTGTTGTAACATACACGGAGCTTACCGACATCTTTTACACAGCCTTTTACCTTTTTTCTTTCTTTTTTTTTTTCTTTTTACAAATTTTAAGTGAGTAGTATGTATTTAGTTTTTTGCTTTATTTTGGAATGTTAAAACTTCCTGTGGGCTTGTGTGTGTTTGATTGTGTGTCTATGTGTCTGTGTTTCAGCGTGCCTGCCTGTGAGTGCTGCATGATTTTGTTTACATACAATTTGTACAAGTATGTCAATGTCATTTTTTTCACATACTGTTTGCAAGTTTGTTCATGTGTCTGTGAGCAACTCATGAATGTCTAATGTGTGCGAATGTCTTGTGTGTTTATGTGCATTTCAGACAAACACTCCGGCTGGAGGCGGCCATGACCGGGAACCTGGGAGAAGAATCCATCATGGCGGTCCCCAACCTCAGAGGCGACCTCTAATGGTCCCTTCCATTGGTTAGTATGGGCAGGAGGCTGAGCAAGAAAGGGTTAGGCTATTTTAGAAAGGATTTTTATGTTGTCTGTGCCATATTGCAGTAGTGTTTGTTTCTCTGTTAAAGCTGTCATGAGCTTCTGTGTGTCTCCAGATCACCTCTGTGTCTATGAACCATGCTCTCATGCCCTCCACTACATTAACATAAGTTCAATCTTGCAGTGATTATCATGATGCTACAAGCTGGAGATTTTTCTTACCATTCATACCATAATCTACTCTGACAATGACGGTAGTTTTTCATAGCTGCTTTCCTGTGTGCATTTGTTATGACCTTGTAAGTTTTAGGTGGCAACACAAATCTTTAGTTGACCTTTTGGGAGGGGAAGGTTGTGCTTTTTGCGTTGTAACCCCATCACCCTCTAACTGGTGTTTCCCGTAGAGGTAACCTCTGAGAATAACAGTGAGGGAAACCTCTCCCCCATCACCGAGGATGTTTACTATGGCAGAGTAGCTCGGCACAGGACACGGTCATCCCGCAGGCACATGGGCGGCACCAGGTCTCCCCATGGTATGTGCCTGCAGTCCTGTTTTTACCACCACAGCATGGCAACAAAAATGCCACCAGCAACTGGCAAATGGCAAACAGTAGCTGTGGACACTTGCAAGTGCCTGTCTCTCTGTCTTAAATAATAATAGCTATTATTATGCTTACAGTTGAACAGCATGACTGCACTGCACTGAAATGGTGGACCCACTGGCAAGCCATACCTCGGGTCCAGGATGAACGTTTCCACAGTTGCAGATGATAAATGATTGATTGACTGCTCAGAGAATGCCTCACTCACTGCACTGAACTCCAGATGCCTGCTAAACCCCTCCCCTTTGTGGTACAACCACACCCACTACACTTATAATGGGAGCATTCATGCATGAAATTTTGAAGAGTTAATAGTGCTAGACATTAAAGAATGACTACACTGACTTCATTGCTTTATGTTTTTTTAGACCTTTTTTTTTTTACCGTTTGAGTTTGAAATATCAGCTGCTGGAAATGCAGTTGTCCCTTACATTTCTGTCCTACCAACACATAAAACAATAATACAGTTACCAAACCTTCTGTAGATTGGCATATGCTGACCTGGAATCAGTGCATTTTATGTCAGACTTGTATTTTCAGGCATCAAACTAAAGCACTGGCTCAACAGTCTTATACTTTGCTAGCTGGTGCATTTTCTAAATATTGCAATGCCAAATTCAAACAAATGACAGGCTTCCACGACAACTCAGCCATTTCTGCTTTAGATCTGCTGCTACAAGAGTTGGCAACATGTGGAACAATAAATATAGATATGTGCTTTAAATCTTAGAATTTCACTAAGTGTTATGTTTTGATATGTGAAAATAGAAATACGGAGTTGTTATCTTTAGATGCACTTTTTGTTTGGGCTTTTTGTAGCATGCATGTCAGAGTCTTGTGTGTTTGTTGATGTTGTCACATCCCTGAATCACTTCTGTGCATTGCACCATGTTTTGTCTTGCTCCTCATTTGTCTCTCAGTGCACAAACATATACAAACATAAATATAGATAAAAATGTATAAATACACGTAGTGTGTGTGTGTGTTTGTGTGTTTTGTGGGTGCATGCGATAGTAAATGATTGAAATAGTTGACTGAGCACACATTTCTTCCTGCATGCACAGGCACAAATATGACTAGACGAGAAAATCAAATCTGCAATGCAACACTGCATGAGCAAATCAATAAGACTTATTAAGACGAAAACTTTCCTGTCATTGATTTCCTTTGATTGAAGCATGGCTAAGAAACATCACTATGTAAAAATATAGACTGGCTCGTTATAAAAGTGCTATATATACAGGAGTTATTTTTGTCACCAAATGATTTCCAGGTTTTATCACTGAGCCCTGAAATCTGCTCCATTTGTGGCCAATTTCATTTCACAGAGATAAAAAAAAAAATATCTACAAAGAAACAGAGTCTCCTACAAAGCAGCTGTTTTGTTGGATCACATTTGTTGGCTGCCTTGTCTACAGATACAGGATGATTTTTTCTTTGGTTTGTTTTTTGTCTGTCATGTTTTAAAGATGGATACAGGGATCGGGATCGCCGCTCTCCTACATACTACGATGAGTCAGAGCCTGAGGAGTCCTTCCGGATCTTTGTGGCCCTCTTTGACTACGACCCCCTGTCCATGTCCCCTAACCCAGATGCAGCTGATGAGGAGCTGCCGTTCAAAGAGGGGCAGATCATTAGGGTGGGAGTTTAAAATTAAGATGGCCAGATACTTTGACTCACTTCATTCTTGATCTTTTTTATTCCTCCTCTGTGAAGTTATTTGCCTTTAAGATGAACCCAGACCATAAAGTGCAAGTTTAACATTAAAAACACTATGATCCTAAAATATAGGTTGTCAGTAACAGTTATTTTAATATGCAGTAACTGCATAATTCTTTCAGACTAACTTTACCCTGTTTATCATGCAAGATTTAAGTGTATAGACTAGCTCGCAGTTAAAATAGCTCTTCTGCAATCCAGCTGGCCACCTACAACTTTAAATGTTGAATCTCTGTTATACTTTTTACAATTTAATTTAAAAAATAAAAAGCACAGTGCATGTTTTAAAGCTGGAGCGCTAAACATCTCTCTTTCACTCTCTTGGTTACCAGGTGTACGGTGATAAAGACACAGATGGGTTTTACAGAGGTGAAGTGAGAGGCAGGATGGGGCTGATCCCCTGTAACATGGTGTCAGAGATTCGAGCGGAGGACGATGAGACCATGGACCAGCTCATCAAACAGGGCTTCCTGCCACTCAGCACCCCTGTGGACAGAATAGGTATTACACTTGCAGAGTCAAACTCACGAACAAGTAAAGATCTGTGGGTTCAAGCACACAGTTATAGAACTGTTTCAAAGTCAGTGGGCTTGGAAAGGGTTAAATATTGTGAATGAAAAACATGAGATGAAATACTTCCTGTTAAAATGGCTTCTATTATCGCTTCCAGAGCAGAACAGAAGAGGCCTCCGTCGAGATCAGGCCTCGAGGAGGATGGTGGCTCTGTACGACTACGACCCCCGAGAGAGCTCCCCAAATGTTGACGTCGAGGTATCACTAACTGCTGAGGATGGACTGCTAAACACTTATCAAAGGACAGCCACACATAAACTAATGCTACCCACCTTACATTTATTCTCAACCTTTTCACAATGCTAAAACCTGTGTGATATGTGCTATATATTTGCTTTTGGAATTTCAAACCAGTGTAATCTACTCAGAAATATAATGACAGCAGCTACAACAGGAAAAAAATCCTTCATATACTAAATATGGATCACATTCCTTGTATATTCGTGTCTGTATCTCTGTGTCCTGATAGGCTGAGCTGACCTTCTGTGCTGGTGACATCATCGCTGTGTTTGGAGATATCGATGAAGATGGGTTCTATTATGTGAGTGCTGCTTGTCCACGTTTGTGTGTCCGGTCTTACACAGTGTATGACATGTTGTAAATACAGTGTGAAATACATTATGTTCAACCTTCCTTTATTCCACCAACCATGTTTACTCCTCTCCTCGTTTCCATCCTCAGGGTGAGATCAACGGCCACCGTGGTCTGGTTCCCTCTAACTTCCTGGAAGAAGTGCCTGATGATGTGGAGGTGTATCTGACCGATACTCCGTCCCACTACCCCCAGGAAGAGCCTGCCAACCGGCCCCCTGCCAACTCTGCCGCCAGCGTCTCAGAGGGCAAACGGGTACATCATCATCGCCGCTCTCAGCGCTAGGCCCTGTGTTCATCCATCCTCCGTCCTCTCTCTTGATTTCCGTCTCTCGCTTCCTCCACTTGCCGTCTGTGTGCTGTTCATTGTGTGTGTTTGTCCATGTGGTGACAGTGGTGACTCTATACAAACTAACTACCCCCCCCTTCCTCCCCCTTCACCCTTTGGAAAAGGGGACAAAATCCAGTGTTAACACCTTTCTGAGTCTCAGAGAAAGGAAGAAGCAAAGCCTGACATGGACAGAGAGAGGATAGACTGTGGGAGCTCTGCGGGTGATTTATGCATGTAGCACTGGTTAAGGAGGACTTGAAAAAGGCTCAACTCATTCCTCACACAAGATAATTTGGTACCTCTTTGCACTGAAACACAAAATCAAATTGTGGTTATTGTGTATAATAATGATAATGATAATAATAAGTGCTTTATTAACACATAAAAATTGCTACCCAGTGACACTGAAAGAAATTATTTGAGAAGAAAACTTTAAAGATGAAAAAGAGATAAAGCATGCCTTTTTCAAACTTGATACATTTTCTAATAACTTTCTTGGCTCGACTGCTGTATTTCCTTAAAGAGGCTTTGTTTCTTTATGTATATTGCACACACATCAAATCTATTTTTCAGCCATGTTGACAGTGGATAATGCCATGTTTGCTCTGAGCTCAAGAGACAGAACTAACCGCAGCACTGAGACATCCATACTGTATTGTTACAATGGAACAATAAAAGAAAAAATTGGATATTAAAAACATTCTTTTTCTGTGCCCTGTGTTCATGTGTTGGTGTTGTTGTTGATGTTGTTGTTGTTGTTGTTGTTTTCAGTTGTCATAGTGGTGTGGGTTTTACCGACGGTGACAATGCTGCCACATCTGATTTCTTTTTTGTTTTTCCTCACCCGCTTGGCAAAACAAAACAAACAAACAGAAGAAGATTGTTCATTTCACACCATAAATGGCTCTGTCTGCCTTGTACAGTAAGTCGGCAACTTGAGATACCAAACTTGCAGCCTCTAATGCACACAGCTTGTGGTCACAGAAAAAGCTTTCAAAGGCCACTTGAACATAACAGAAGCACTTGTCAGGTGTTTCTGTAAAGCTTTGTTTCCTGGTGACATATTAGTCAAAGTCAAATCAGATCAAAAAGTTATTTCCCTGGTTTTGGTGTTACCAAAAATGATGAGGTACATTATATAATTTATAGATATTAATTTCAACAAATGAACATGTTTATTTTATGACATATCTGTAATTATTACCTGACAATATTGAACAGCATCCACTTTGACATCATAAAGGCGTTATATTTATGGCACATCATTGACAAACCTCATTATGTCAACAATACAAACTATCATCTTAATGAAAGTGTACAAATGCATAACTGTGCGTCCTGTGCTGCATTAGATGAGAAGCCTGGTATCTACAGTTGCATCCCTGGGTGTTGTACTGTATATGATCGTACTGTATGTTCCCTCATGGCCTACTGATGGTGGACCTCTCCGGCTCTGTGGTGTGCTAATGTCGTGCTCAGCATTTGATGGCTTCCTCCTCAGTGTTTCTTCTACATATGTACTGTGTGTGTGTGTGTGTGTGTTTGTCTGTGTGTGTGTGTGTGTTTGTCTGTGTGTGTGTGTGTGTTTGTCTGTGTGTGTGTGTGTGTTTGTCTGTGTGTGTGTGTGTGTGTGTGTGAAAACATATCTCCACTGTCAATTTAATACAGATTAACAGGCAGACATGATAGTTTTGGCCAATTTAGTACAGATTGTTGAAAATATTAGTTATGTTTTGTATCATTAGTGAGAGGCATTAGTTGGATTGTTAGAGAGAGTTAGAGAGTGGATATCGTCGCCAAGGCTGCACAGTCCTCCCCTCTAAATTCTAATTTCTTAATTTAATTATCAAAAATGTTATTTAACACTCACAAGCTCAACTCATCTGCTTCATGAGGGCTGTGTGGGTGTAACATGTTGACAGAAGCGTCTCTCTGACAGCATTGGAAAACACACTCCACAACTGATGAAATATTGCTAAATTCCCATTGTTGCACAGAAATACATGACATCTGAGCCCCACCCAAGCAGTGAGAAGAACACAGTGAAAAACCCAAATACAGAACAATCTCATGTCAAATAATTAAAACTGTTCTTTGTTAGAAAATGTCAAGTTTGTGTAGGACATTATTGCTCATAGTAAGAATGAATGAATGAGAAAAAATAATTTTCAGGGTTTTTAATAAATCCTTCAAAAATGTATTAATTTGCCCTAATTACAACAATTATAACTGGAATCTATTTAAAATAATTCTGAGGGACTAAAAACAGAAGCTCCTTCTTGGAAGCAATTACATAAAAAAGATTAATTATAGCACAAATGAATAAAAACCTATATTACAGCACTTCATCTTTAGAAAAACACAGTTGTGTTTCTCAGCACAGTCTCAAGTACAAAGGTACCAAACTGCTGCCTGCACTGAGGGCGAACACACACTTCAATAATACCTTGAAGAAGAGCACAGACTAGTCTGCTGTATGAAAGTCTTGGTTCTGTTGTAATGCGCTGCCCCATGCCTCCACACCTCCTCCCCACCGCCTCTCTCCTCAGGTTACCACAGAAACCACAGACACGGCCGACACCGACGCCACACCCGTGCGAGCCCCGTCCCCAATTGTTCGCCCCCTCCTGCCGGGCACCATGAGGCCCCTCAGCCCTTCGAGGGCCCCCCACGTCTCGCTGGACCCCCGGGACCCTCAAGACCTGGCAAACAAGAAGAAGAAAGGACTACTTTCCAAGGGGAAGAAACTGCTGAAGAGACTCTCCCCTGTGAAATAAAAACACACAAACAAACAAAGAAAAGAAAAAAGCATAAATGTACAATATGTGCACATGCCGGGCTCTGTATATTGCATCCATACAATCAACTCTGATCCAACACCACGTGACAGAGAGGATGTGAGCTTCGTCTCCGGGACTGCGTGAGCCTATTTGAATATAACCAGTGATACAATTATTCATGTTCAGTGATGGATACAAATCAACTAAATTATGTACAGTGCAGTGCCAAAATCAAGAGACCTGCAGACACAAAAACATATTACTGTGATGTATTTTAAATCAAGGGATGATTAAAAAAAACAACAACAAAACAAAAAAATAAAAATAAAAATAAAACTAGGATTTTCATGACATGTATTTTTCTCTTTTCTGTATCATTAGTCGAAAAAAGAAAAACTTTACATTTATTTCAAGCAGGGTAGCTGTGAAAACAAAGCATCTGGTTACATATAAGTTTCCAACAGGTTTTTCTCAGCCAAAAACAAAAAAAAAAACAAAAAAACAAAACAACAAAAACATCACTTTTTCTGGAGTATTGATGTCACCACAAGGAAACAGACCTCATACTCCTCTAAGAAAATCTCTAATAGACTACACTGTTATTGAGGCATTCTGTGAAGTAATGCTGGCTGCTATAACACAAAGGCTTTATTCAGTGCAATATCATAGAGGTGGTAGCATATGGTGGGGAGAAGAGAAACATTTCCGCTTGTACCTGTGATTCAGCAGAGGGGGAGTTTTCTGATGAAGAAAGGAACAACAAAACAATAGCAGATCGGCAACAGGGCATTAACGTCAGAAACACCGGGCGAGCTTAGCTGTCTCAGTGGCCTTTACGAAAAACAATATGAGCATGACATTCCTCGTTTGAATACAAGGCCGATTTACACCAGGTTTTTTTTTTTTCTTTTTCTTTTTTTTTCTTTTTAAATTTTTTTTTGATGAGGGTTCGCTTGAGCTTTGTCACTTTTGAGAATTAAGTAAGAGCAGAGATGTTTGCTGTCCTCGCTGTCAAACTGTCATGAAACGCCTAGTTCAAGACAAAATTTTGTGTCTGTCTTCCTATTGCACAAAGGTGGGTGTTTTTGTCTGATGGTTGGTGAAAGACACGTTTTGTGTGCCTGTGCGTACGTGTGTGTGTGTGTGTGTGTGTGTGTGTGTGTATAAGGCAGTATGTGACGCATTCATGTTTTGCACCTTTCATGTTTCTTCTTCACTAATTTTTTTTTTTTTTTTTTTTTTTCTGACGGAGAGGCCATGTAGTTATTGGTCCTGTGATCTCGTGATGTGCTGCTACCTCCATTGCCTGTGCACTGTTCAGTTCTGTTGTCTCATGTTGATATGGAGGGCCAATGCTAAAAGCCTCATAGAAACTACAAACCACACTGGCAAGGCGTGGATTGTTCTCTGGTTCTGTTGCATGTACCTGAGGTCTGTGCAGACAAATACTAACTTATTTAACTTGAGTATACATTTTGTATGGTAACATTTATGCTCGACATGACTTGTACTATAAGGACTATACCATACAAAGTTAACATGTTACACAGCTTATATAGGGAATGTGGTACAGAACAGATTTTTTTATTTTATTCCTATGATCTTGGATAACTTAAGAATTGTGTGCTGTAGTGCAGAATCTGATTAGTAATTCCACTATGCTGTTGTTGCTCCACTTAGTTTGTTGACTTGCTGAATGTTTTATATATTTAACCAACCACCAAAAAAACAAACCTATTTGCATAATGCCACTAAAAAAAACAATTGCAGCAGAATATGTGATCAGATCAGCAGAGATGATGTAATATTCAGCACTGTCTCTTAAATCAGTTTCTCATTCGATTTAATGTCAGTGTAAAAGCTCCAAAAATGACAGATCAGGCTGCACTGAGTGTGAAGCTGAATCTACATTTAAGTGTCTGTGTGATTAGTGACACTGACTGTCAGCATTTCACTCTCCCAGTTTTTCCAAATGTTAGTTGCTTCTGCTTTGTTTGAAAGTCTTAAAAATATTCAGCTCCAATTTGGTTAAATAAACTTTATTTGAATTCTTACGTTCAGCATGAATTTGCAACTTGTGTGTCCCACTACAGCCAGGATTTCAGATTCAACTGCTGAAAAAAACAGAGAGGTTCAGGAGATCCTTTGTTCCCACTGCCATCAGGCTATACAAGACCCCAGCCAAAGGAAGTGGACTAATTTAATTATTATTGTTTATTTATTATTTATTGTTATTATTACTATGACCAATAAGCTACTGAACACATGAACTTCCCCTAGGGGATAAATAATATCTATCTATCTATATCTATCTATTTATCTGAAGTGTTCTGATGGTTCTGACAGCCAGAGTACATTGGACAAACACTGGAAAACCTGCAGCTGGAGACTTAATCTAATTCTGTGTGGAAGCCTTGATGTGACGGAAAAAACAAAAAAAAGGTTATATAATTTTTTTAAATTTACATGCAAACTGCAATGCTGACTTTCAGTCTCACTGATCACATATAGTCACAGCACATAATATATATTCATCCATAGTAGATAAAGCACAACTTGCTCACCCCTTTTTTGGCTTTCAATGAGACAGCTATTATCTGTGTTAATTATGCAAGATCATGGGAATACTATTTTAAATATTAACTTGTATTACTGAGAGGAAGAGTCTACATACTGTACCAACATCTCGTGTGGTGTGGCGGTGAATAAAAGCACTCAAGAACTCAATAACGAACAGGAGGGATAGCTTTAATAATTTAAATATTCTCTCTGTTTAGTTTTGAATGTCCATTTTATCCTGTTAATCTCCAGTTGTCCTTTATGTCAAGTTGCACTTGAAGATTGAGTCAGATATGAGTTTATTGTATGAAATAATTTGTCAATATTATTGATGAAATGACAGTGACAAGAGAGGGTTGCCAAAATGGAATGTAGGACGAGTTCAGAAATCGGTTTACACTGATTATTTTTGTTCCAAAGCTGTTTATGTATAATTTCTCATTCAGTCTTTCATGCAGTTGAACTAATATGGTGTCCCAATACCAAATCATTCTCTTGTGAATGGGTGTAGTGTCTCTAAACACTGTAGCTCTTTTGTACTTTGATCCATTTGTAGGTAATTTATAAATGTTTCTACTTGATTTTACGACAGCCTTTTTTTTAGTGCACTGAGATTTCCTCTCCCTGTAAAAGACTGCAAGCATTCTCCATAGTGTCCTTTGAAATCAGATGTATCAGTCCACCGTATGTGCTTGCTTTGTGAATCAAAGTTAAAAAAAAAAAAGAAAAAAAAGAAAAGAAAAGAAAAAAGAGAAATCATTGGACAGTATTTATGGTGATTAATTATGTGTGGGTGTGCATGTGAAAAATACAACTTTTATATCTAAATTAAATTTGATATTTTTTAGAAAATCGTTGTTTATGTTCGTTTGTGTGTCTTGTATCTTCAGTTTGTTTTCACTGAAGGGAGCGGGTCACGTTTAGACCTTGTCTGAATACATATGAAACCTTTTGAGACTCCTTTTGACCCTATATGCAATATATGTACATAACAAAACAGAGACCATAGAGTCGGCACTTGCACTTTTATTCTTTGAGTTTCAGCTAGAACAAAACAAGATCCTTTACATGGATGAACATGGTATCAGATTATAATGGTAAAGTTTTAAGGCTATATGATAACTTTGTAAATGTTAATGTGAAGTCTGGTTGTAGAGAGGAGAAAACTGACTAAATTTCCGATCAAATGTCCATGTCCTCCACTGATGGGTCTAACTGATGGTTGTACCCTGGTCTTTATCTTTCATTATCCCCGTGTCACACAAATGACTGGGACTTGACATTTTAAAAAATGCATTTAATGTTTTATGTCGGAGGTCAGGCATGCAGGTGTGGACATTCAACTACCTGAAATAATGTAGGAAGCTGAGCTCCGCGTGTAGATACTTCCTCTGATGAACATATTTCGGTCATATGACCCGGGTCTGCGTTTGAGGATCAATATCAGACAGCTCGGTGTCATGGCTTATTTTTGGGGCTGCACAAAATGAATCACAGCCATCTGCAGAGCAACATGCTTCTTGTCAAATAAATGAAAAGAGAACAGAGACTTGACTATTAGTGGCTCTTATCGGCAGAAGGCTTGTCGATAGAAGCTATGTCCTAATGGGTGCACTCAAATGTATTCCAGCTGTTTCTCTGAGGATTTGCTGGTAATTACGGCACTCAGTAAAAGTTTGCTCTAAATGTGCAGCCCAAAAATGGATCAAGCTCTGAGAAGCTTCAGTAAGAGGTCAGTACACTTAGGCCTAGTATACAGCATGAATATCTACTTTGTCATAGGTTGCTTATTAGGCTTTAGGAAATTCTCTGTGAAGCTTCATAACCATCAACGGATGGCAAAAACAAGATGAGAGTTCCCGACAAGTTCAAGCTGACAATTCAAGACATGGCAAATGACATAAATATAATTAAATAAACGTTTTCATTTATATTTTACAGTGTTTCTTGTTAGTGGCACTGTAAGCTGTCCCTCAGGGCAGAACATAGATTACCGATTAACAAGGAACGAGACGGACACGGTTTCAATGCAACAACAAAAACTGAACTGAAACTGAACTGCTGTTAAATGAGATTTGAAGTCTAACAGATGGACCAGGTTGTCACTGGCTGTGCTGACTCTCATCCATTACTTTCTGACTGGAGGGAGCCTGAAAAATTCAGTCCTGGTGAGCTACAGTGAGTGAGCCAACGTGATTCAGTCCACAGTCTCAAATCCAGTAATTAGATTTCCTTGGACACTGTTCATTTGAGCCATTTCAGAAGTCTGCAATAAGAAATAACACATAACCAGTAACAATAATAATCAGTAACAGGGAGAGACTACTGAATGTCTAAGGTGATACTTCCAATAAGATTGTTATTGTATTACTGTAATATAGTGAATTCATTACTATAGGCTACTTTTTTTTTTTTTTTTTACATTCTACTCCTTAGATTAATAAACATAAAGCACTGATTATACCTATATTGTTGTTGATGGGTGAAGAGATATGAAAGTCTGGTCTGAGATACACATTCTCAGACCTGCTGCTTATAACATGTCCATATGTTTTTTCTATGTCTCTTACTATGTCTGTAAAATAAGCCAAGTTTGCATTTATTTTTTGTAATTATATTACTTATGGATGTATTTCACCTCTCTTTCTTTATGCACTATACAGCAAGTTCTTCAAAATAAAAAAAAATAAAAAATCAGCCACACCATCTTAACATCTTTTCCATAATCTTTTGTCATGTCGGTCACGTACTGGTGTGTGAGCAACAGCCGGACCTGTCGCCGTGTTCGTGCTGTTACACCGCAGTCCTCAGGAGGGCAGCAGTGGTTTTCAGTTGGGCAGTGACACTATGTGATCGGGAGGACTGTAGTTAAATAACGAGGGAAATCACGTACGCAGTGACAGACCTGTAAGTCTCAGAAATATATTTAAGTGTCTGATAAAAAAAAAAGAAAAAAAAAAAGAAATATGTGTTGATGCCATAGTTACCATAAATTTCACATCACAAAAACTCCACAGGGCTGAACAGTCCCTCAGTTTCCTCCCCCCTCCTCCTCCTCCTGCTTTTTCACACCCTCCTCTATATGCATATTTGTTTTTACCATTTGCTTAATTTTAACGTTAATTCAAGCAGGAAAAGAACCTCAGAGACTGAGGGGCACGGTGAGATTATGTTGCAGTCTTTCAGCTGGGTTATGTTGAAACACCCATTCTCTTCTCAGAGAGGTAAGAAAGAGAGGAGATTGAATTTGTAAATCAATGAATCTTTGTTTTGTTGCTTCTAATATATTTGCCTGATACTCTCCTCTTTCCCTGTCCCTCTTTTCCTCTCCCTCTCTCAACCCCCTCCCTTCAATTTCTCCCTCCTCACCCACCCACCTCCTCCTCTCCTCTCCTCTCCTTCTCCTCGGCTCGCTCCTGCCCTTATTTTCCCTCACTATCCAACAGATCTATATTGAGCTGTAAGTCTCTGGAGTCCCCGAGGGCCAATGGATGTTTAAAATTCTCACCAGTTGTAACCTCTCTATCACTTGCTTTCGTCCCGTCTGCCACGCCACCAGAGGGGGGCATAAGGAGACATCCATCTTCTGCTGGCCTTTCTGAATATTTCACAAAACCTCAGAGTGCCAGTTAAACACTCAACATCCATTTGACCCTCCTACCCCGAATCCACAGCAGGGATCTCCCAGGTAAATTATTTTAATTTGACTTTGATATACAGCTGGAGATTTCTTTTGAAGTCTAAGCACCTGAACAGTTTTTAAAAGTTTTAAAACTAAGTTTATGGAGTAGGTGTGTGTGTGGTAAAGAGGTTGGGGGGGAGGGGGACTCTTTATATCCTTCTCTGGATATATACAAGACTGAGTTAACCAGTCTGAGGGCCCTGGAGCATTTTACCCTTGAGCCCCCTTTTATTTAACTTTGTGTAGGCCTACACTGAGCCTGACTTTAACCATACTGTACACAGCAAACATGGCAGCTTCATTACACTGTGTCTTCCCTAGATGCCAATCACCAACCAGTGCTTCTGTGCTGGCCCCCGGGCTGGATTTGTGTGATAATATGATTGTTGTGAAGTTAATTTTGTTACTAAAAGAATGTGAAACTGTCAAACATGAAACACACAATAGCAGATGATAGATTCGAATGGTGCAGGCACATGTGATTTACATAATTTCAAATCACTTTAACATATAACATGTGAAACATGAATTAATATGTGATGGATTCTCATACAGGCACACAAGTTCTTTTTTCACCAGGAAACTGAAATAATAAAAGCATTAAGATTTTCCCTCACAAGACAGGGCCTGAGGTTTAGGTAAAACTGCAGGAACTGCCTTAAGGCCTCCATCTTTTCACTTAATATTGTGCTTAAGTGTTGCATACGTTATTACCAAACAAATTTGCAATTAATGAAATTACCACAAACTAATTGTCACGCAGTGAACCTGCAGCCTTTAGGCCCCCTGAGGGTCTGAGGCCCTGGGGCAGTTGCCTGTTTTTACTGGTCGGTAATCCAGCTTTGCATACATAAGATAAAAATAATTTCTTTCCACCCTTGAAAAAGTTTACATGACAATACAACCTGATGCTGTGATATGACCTGGAGCTGTGTACAGTGGGTTTTACATAATCCCCTTTTCAGCTCAGATGACAGAAATTCTCAACAAAAAGAAAAAGCTGGATCACACTGAAAAGTTCACCTGTGTCCATCCATCCACACCGACATTAATGCGTTTCCCAATAGGTGGTTGGAGGCAAGTCTCTCTCACATGTCTATCACGGCGGTCTGAGGGCGGACTGTCGGTGGAAGGATATACCACCTGGCTGGTAACTCGTTTGGGGCATCCTGCAGAGGCGGAAAACTGAAGTTTATGGCAGCCACGCTCGAAGAAGAGCCATCGTTCGTCATCAGCTGGAGAATGCTGGCTGATGTCAGTGAAGGGAAGCAGCTTGGGGGTGGGGGTGTGGGGGGGGCACAGGCCTTGCCTCGGTGATTCATCTTCGGCTTAGACTGCTTGGAGTGGGAGATGTCTACAGGGCACGGCTTGGCTGGAGAGCCCTCAGAGCTCTAGCACCACAAGCATTGAAAAGACTGGCTGCCTGGCTGGCTGACTGCCCCTTGGCTTGCCGTGGTGCTAAGTGTTATTACACAGGTGTACCGACAGCTTTATGTTCACAGACTGGACTCCAGCACTCCCTGGAGATCAGAGCAGGGAATACAGAAGCAGTTTGCATTCAGAGGGCTTCAAAAATGCTCATGGTTCCACTTGTCTCGGCTGTCCTTGAGCCACTTTCGATTGTTATTATTATCCATTCCAGTCATGTGATAGTCGGACGTGGCATCAGCAGGATGTAACTGAGCCGAGTTGACCTGATCCTTGTTTGATGGATTGATAAGAGTTAATTTTATCACCATTTGGTTGATGGAGAGTAATAAGAGGTATAAAGGAATTATTAAGATGGAACATTGCCGTGGATGAGTATCCATCACTGAGCTGGATTACTGTCAGTAAAGGTTAATAGATCTACTTATCATATGATGACCCCAGCCTGCACAGGCTGGTCGTAGTTCATCGGGATGTCAGCTTCCAGGTGAAAGACTCCTCAGCTGATCTTTGATATAACCTGTCCTGGCTTGTTCGCACACAGTTATGTATATATGTCAGTGATAGGATTCTTTTTATTTGCCTTTCTGTCTTTCTTCCTTTTTACTGTATTGGTTTCTTGGAAGTAATTTTCCTCTGAACAGCATCAATATATGAACTATCTCCAGCACATTTACTGTATCCTGTAAAAAAAAACAAGCTACTTCATTTAAAATCAAATCAAATGTATTTAGATCACATTTTTAAAAAAAAAGAAAACAGCAGACCAAAGTGCTG
Source organism: Seriola dumerili (assembly GCF_002260705.1). NCBI lineage: Eukaryota > Metazoa > Chordata > Actinopteri > Carangiformes > Carangidae > Seriola > Seriola dumerili. Next base: position 527,383 of record NW_019176070.1, read on the forward strand.
TACAACATCAAGACTTTTGGTATATAATACTTTCATACTTTGAACTTCTGTCTTGAATGATCCATGTTATCATTTTTTGATGTTTAATGCAGAGAGGTACATACATTTAAAATGCTCTTCAACAGATTGGGAGCAAAGAACCGGTGTTCAGATTTGACTTTTTTTGCCATCATGTTAGGTTATGGAATTGCAATCTCTCTAAGACTAAGAAGTACATATGCTAACGCTAACATGCTGATGTTCAGCAGACATAATGTTTACGGTGTTCAGCATCTTAGTTCAGCATGTTAGCATGCTAACATTTGCCATTTAGCACTAAACATAAAGAACAGCTGAGGGAGTTTTGCAGATATTTGGTCGTAAACCAAAATGAAATCTTGACCTGATGATGGAGCTGAAGGAAAAGTCAGGAGATCGCCACAGTTACTGCAATTCCTGCTGAGGGGGACACAAATATCCTTACCAAATTTCATGGCACTAAAAATCAACAATGTCAGCCTCATGGCAGCGCTAGAGGAACGGCGGGGGATCACCAAAGTCATTCGGATTCACCCACTTGGGATTGTCAATGTCTGTACTACATTTCTACTGAAATCCGTCCAAATGTTGTTGAGATATTTCAATCAAATATTTCCTGAATCCCTAACTAAGCTTTGGCTCTGACCTGGACGCACTGAGGAAATTTCTTCTGCTATTTATCTGTTGTTCAGCTCAATCAGGCACAGCTTCCTATTTAGAAAGAAAATGAATAAATAATTAGAGGGATTTAGGTCTTGACCCATTTTGCTCCACATCAAATGACCTCCAAAAATCTTTGAGCCACCTGGCTGCAGCTTTGCATCCAGTATTGGAGTCACCCACGGTGCATCCGACCACCTCTTTCATCTGTAACAGCACCAGCAGCATGCTGCATTTATGGAGCAACAACAGAGATCTGGAGACATTCCCAGACTCAATAGTCTGTGGCTTCTGTCACTGTCAGCTTTAATAATCACATCCAGCCAAAAACATACAACCTGCTTAATTTAAAGCTCAGTGACTTTAAAATGCAATGCACGTACTGTCCCTGCACTGTAAACACTACAGCAAGGTGTACAGTAAAATCAAGTTCCAATCCTGAGATAATACGGACTCCATTAATTCTTCAAAGTTTTATTGGCATTTAGAGACCCCCAAAAGTCTCTCTAAGGCACATATTTATTCTAATCAGCCTCTGCTGTCAGGAGAGGTGTTTATTCGCCAATGAAGCCTGCATGCATAAGGCTGTCACCCTGCAATAAAACAGGCAATGAGGCACTGGGCACTGTGGTTTGGATGGCACACATATTCTGTCACATTTGTTTCAGAGAAAAGGTATTCAGTGGGGTGCAGGAGAAAAGAAAAGTCTGACCATGCTCATTAAACCCACTAGCTGTTCTTTACCATAAATCTGATGTCAGCACTTAGTCACATGTCTCCTGAGTCTCCAGAACCAGAGTGGATGGATGCCACAGTGCTTAAACTGCAATCCCCCCCCCCCCCCACCCCCCCCCCCCGCTCCCTCCCCCATCCACGGCTCGCTCTTAGTCACAAAACTGCTCATATTACAGTCTGTGTGGTTGTAGGGCACACTGCAAACAAGACAGCATGTTATTTCAGTTCTGGCTTTGAACTCTCACTGATGCTCAGTGTTCCTCATTATAATGAGTGTATGGGATTTTTGTCAAGGCAGATGAAGTGATGCACATAAAAAAAAAGTGTTAAGAAATAAAATGTGACCTGCAGTTGCACAGAGAAATTACATTTTTAATTAACCGCATATATAAATGCTCTGCGGACACATGCAATGCAGTCTCAAATTGTCAATGTACACATTCACATTATGTGGTCCAGCAGGAGCCATACAAGGCTGAAGAGGAGTCTGCATGAGTGTTTGTTGCCAAATGTATGGTGGTGGTGCTTTAGCTATAGTGCCTGAATCCATCTGCTCCATCCTACTCACCAAGTATGATCCCATGTGATTCTATGGACTGAGAATATGCAGCTGACAGCTGGCCAAACCTACACAAAACTTTTATCCCCCTCAAATACTTTCTTAAGTAATCACACAGCTAATAAGAAAGGCCTCTTATTATAGAAGAACTTTAAATATAGTAAGAAACTTATTAATATAGTACAAGCACATAAATAGATGAAGAGAGGATGTTTGTGTCAATGGGAATTACTTTCAGAACTAGTATTTCACATCAAGTCTAACACTAATAATCATCAGGATGATTTCGCCCTTTGGCCCAGAATCATATCCTTAATTTGTTAAATCAACATTAAAATGACTCGTGGAGACACCGCTGATCCTCTTGACCTCATGTGCATTTAATTTGCGCGCAGCTCTTCCCCTACCGGCGATTACCCACGTGGCTCTCGTTAATCTGACAGACGGCACATGTTTACTGATTTCTATCATGGGAATAGCCGAGCCTGTTGCTGTCCTACCTAGTCGGCTAGAGCAGTGCTACTGGAGGGGAATCATCCCTCTCATCATTGAGAGAAACCAGAAGAGAAGAGAAGACTAACACAGACGCACCAAGAAGAGAAGAGGCTTTAATGTGGATAAGAAAGTGAACCAGTGTTTTTTTTTTTTCCCCACCCCCACCTGATCCGCTACAGTCAGAGGAAGTAACTTCACCGGACATCAGACAATGTAATGATTTGTTTCCAGCGCTTTCTTCCAGCCGAGTGCAGACAGTCACCAAAGCTTACCTCGGTGCGCCCCGGAGCGCGGAGCAGAGTGGATGGCCACAGCGTGCAACTTTGCTGAAATGAAGCTCAACTCTCCCCTCCGCTCATTGCTCCCTGTTGTCGCGGCTGCTGTTCTCACAGCTGTTAAAGGTGAGATTTGTGACTGCTCTTTGGGTGAGTGATAAACAGCTTCTGCTTTTATTTGCTCACTGGTCTGAATTGCCTCATTTGTGCTGGAGCACACCAAAAAGAACGTGTAGATGTAAACGCCTTACATATATGAAGATCATTGGACTGGACTGGGTGTACCTCAAAGGCTTCAGCTGTGTTTACAAGGAGACATTAATGAATATGAAACGAGTACATATACTCTTGTGTTTGCTTTGATGATCTGAACACACATATAAACTGGATATGTTAGGTTTGCTTTAATACCCCCCCCCCCCCCCCCCCCTTTTATTGAAGTCATGATTCTGGCGTGATTTCAAATGTGCACAAGATGGTGCAGCAGACTGCTGTTTGGCTTTAGGCTATTATGAGCACAAACTTTAAGGAGGCCCACTAAAAGACTATTTGGTTGTGTATATTAGGAAGTGTTTGAGAAATGACCCTTAAAAAATAGAAACAGCTCGTAAAATGTTCACACTGGGATTATGAAACCATTTCATTGCATGATGTGTTCAGGTTTTTTTTTTTAAGTATATAGGGTTGTAACTTTTTTAAATTTTCTAGGTTTTATGGTTACTAGCCATGGCCTCTGCCCATTTCATTGTCCCTCTGTCTAAATGAAAGTAACAACGTGCTCTCCAGTGTGCATCTGTGGGATTAAAGAGGCCTGAAGCTGCGGTTGCACAGCTGTTTCTCTGGTTGTTTAAAGATAACCTGCACTGGAAGCTGTCTGTCTCTGTGATACCGATGTCATGCGAAAGACTACTTTCTGAGATTGCCTGGATTTATATATCTGCACATGATATCTGCGTGTGCATTTTTCATACATATGACTGTCGTATTCCTGCTAGTGGAGGACTCAGCTGTGCAGCTGTGTTCTTAATGCGTGTCTAAGTGATAGGGTTCAGCCTTTGATATCTTCTCTGCTTGGGAGCCATGAATATGCATGACAGCCTTATCTTTCAGTCCAGTCACAGATGTACCGCCTGTTGTGTCAGCGAGCCTGTCTGAGATTGAACTAACGTTTACAATAGTAGTTCAAATATTTCAAATAGTTCATTTTTCTCGGAATATCACAAGTCAAGATACTTCAGGGAATCCAGCCAGGGTTCACCAAATTAATATGTAATCAATAAGAAATACTTTTACTGATGTACAGCAGTGTACATCAGCAGTGGGCTCATTTCAGATCTGAGACTGTAACTAAGACAGAAATAATGTGGGTTTATAACATTACTTTTATCAAAGGATTTTGGGAAATCTGCATTAATTTTCCCACAGTCTAATATTTACTAGCAACATATGAGTGTGTGATCATATTCTCAGTATGAATCATGTCCCTTCTCCAGTCGTTTTAAGATCACACATGTTGGTGACCTGTTTTGAACCAGACTGAGAATGAGTTTCCTCTTTATGTCCTCTTCAGTCCATTAACTGCTCTAACCTGCGATATATAGCCATGTGATGGGGGAGTTATTTAGTGCGAGGGTATATTTTAAGATGGATTTACAACCTTGAGAGAGCACGGGTCCTGCTTATCGATAAAAACATAAAAAAAATTATTCTCACATCTCCCTCATCCTTGTTTGAATAGAATATTGATGTTAAAATAAACTAGACAGAATTTAAACTAGAAAGCACAAACATTAAACTAAACATTTCTAACACTTTTAGACTAAATATAAAATTTGGAATCAGTCCCTTGATTATTATCTTTTAACAATGAATTCCTTTTTATGGCTCAAATCTAATAATTGTTTAATAATCCCGGATGTTGATCATCATAGAAATTTAATTAGTCGATCTTTGGCCTAGAGCCTATCTGTTCACCAGATGTAATAGAAATCCATTCATGGGTTTTCAAAGGGTTTTTAAAAAGAATTTGTATAAACAAACATCATTAACAGCAGGGATCCAAAAATAGAAAGTAAAAAACTCATTACACAGTTCAATCACCTTTTGCATTTTGTTTCATTTTACCTCTGGTTTGCCTTAAATCTGCAGACATCATGGAGAAATGATGTGCATCAGCCAGTATCTATTTTGGCCTTTAATGTGAAACTCCTTACAACATCAGTGTGATCTCTGGAATATATAAAGACAGCTTCCCGTGTGCTTTTCTGAATGCTACATTTTTAATATTAACTCTGACATCTGTGTTTTTTTTTCACAGACTTTCCTTTCCCTTCAGGAAGAAAATTGATTTACATATAGATGTATTCATGAAATATGGTTTGAAAATCAGAAAAAGAATGATATATAACTTACTCACTCACTGCATTTGCCTTTAGATAAGTTATTTTTCTGAGGGAAGGGAAAGTCAAATAACACACATTAATTCCGGAGCGCTTCAACATGGAGGATGGCAAAGTACCAAGTGTCTTTGGCAGGAGGAAGTGGGAGCTGTCACATACAGCATCCTGGAAGTTTCAAGAGCCTTTTAATGCTCAGATGCTGTATTTGCCATTCCTTTTACTGCATTGCGTAGAAGTGGTATGTTGAGAGTGGAAAGTGTAATTTGTGTCAATGGACAAGTATAATTGAGACCTTTGGTGCACAGGATCCCACATAAGAGTTGTACACAAAGTAATATTGTGTTTCATTGCTAGAAAAGAAAACTACAATGACAAATATAATGAGTTTAATCTCCTGAAATAGAGTCATTTAGAGTTTCATTTAGCTGAACATTTCATCCGCAACCTGTAGATTTACCATAATTGCTACCATCTGGTTACATGGCACAGGCTAGACATCAAAATGACAGTATATATGATCTTTTTCTCCATCACTCCAGCTACAATGAGTGCCATCATTAGACTGCTAAATGCAGTGGTTGGCGAAGGACAAATGTGAATAAATCCTTTCACCTTTTTAGGGACAGGAATAGCCGGAGTTTGCAGTCGCTTGAAAAGCACAGAGAGCCCAAAAATGCGCTGAGCATAAAACTATTAAAAAAAATCAGTTAATCTTCATCATTACGCAGCAGTTTTGATGATCCTAAAAGTTAATGTTCATAATGATGCAGTAATTGCTTTTTAAGTTATTTTTTCGCAGATGTCTGATGTGCAAAAGTTCATCAAATCCAGCAGCGAGCACAGTTTTAAGAGACAGGATTACAGTTGCCTCCAACTCATTCAATTTTCTGTTCCAGCCTATTCAGACGTGCCTAACACCTCTCTCTCTCTCCTGTTTGTCTCAGTTCTCACGTTCCTCCACCATAAACACCTTTTTTGCTTTATCCTCTTTTTCAGTGCAGGAACAACGTGAGGGAATGAACCATTTTTGATGCATTGACTTGCATTGACTCATTGACTTTAGAGTCAACTTTATCACCCTTGGTTCCTTAAGATGACCCTTTTGGCACACAACCCCCACCTCTGTCCTCCACCCTAACCTGTGTTTCTTCAGCTGTGATCCCTTTCTCAACCCCTCGTCCTCCTGTCATCCCCATCAAATGTTTGCAATTACAGTAACAGAATGATTTTGTAAGTGACAAATATTTGTATCAACAGATTTGACACCTAACACTGAAATGAAGTTACTGTGCTAAGCTCTCTTTGTATACATCTCCCCCCCCCCCCCCCCCCAGTGGCTGAGAGTCAGAAGTTTGCTGAAGATCTCGGGACGTCCTCCACACCATCTCCGGTTTATCCCACCGTCAACTTTCAGGTCCTCAATGTGGACCATGTGATTTTGAGGCAGGACAGTCCAGAGCCATCAGGGAACTCCACCCTGAAGGGCCACACTCAGACTTTCCTCATCACTGGCCCAGGTGCTGGGGTCCTCCAGTCCGCTGTCAACGCTTCTTATGGCCCCCTGACTGTAGACGCCCCGATCCCTCCGGACCTGCTCTTCAGTGGACGCAGGATCCTGCCAGTCATTTTGGGCCGCCAGGTTCGTTCCTCGTCTCCTGTTGTTAAGATCCTCTTCCACATGCCCACAGAAAGCAACATCGCTGTTGGGCAAGAAAGGATGGGGTCTGGGGAAGATAACGGGAAGACAAGCGGTGGAGTCAAGGCAAAGGACGGAGCTCACTGTGTGACGGCTTACGCCTTCTGGGAGACGAGGGAAGTTCGTGGGGCGTGCCTGGTGTCTCCAGGTGGATTCTGTGTGGCACAGCTGAAGCCAGAACCTGTCTGGTTCAGCTCGGCCAGCCGATCAGGAAGCTCCAGCAGGGAAGCTGGAAAAACCGAAGGAATTAAGGGGCTTCAGGGGAACCTAGTGGAGGTCTACTTCCAGAGTCGGAGGGACCAGACAGGCCAGTGTACCCCGCAGGACAGCCTGCAACGTGTAGGAGTGGGAAGAGGAAGAGACTCTGGGGGATCAGGGACACCCATGAGGCGGATAGGAAGTGTTAATCTGCTCAGGACTCCACCCGGAAACCCCACCTTCCTTCGGCTGAGACTCGGAGGCGCCGTGGTGATCCAGACATCTTCCAAGCCCCTGAAGACCACCGATGTGGCAACTTTCTACATCTTCCTAGCTAGTACATCTACCCTGGAAAGTTTCACACTCAGGTGAGAGATCTTCCCTCTTTTTTTTCTTTTAATTATTGTGCTCTAAATGGTATGTTTTGGTAAATTCTGTTAGCTTCAGTCAGAGCTGGGCTAGCTGTTTCACCCAGTTTCCAGTCTTTATGCTAAGCTAAGATAACCAGCTGTTGGCTGTAGTCTCAAATGTCTGAGACGTGGACATGAGAGTGGTATTTCATCTTCAAATAAGTCTATTTCCCAAAATGTCAAACAATTACTTCAGTGGAAAACATCACCATCACAAAGTTCTAGGGATCTTTTTAAACATACAGTGAATAAAAAATGTACCTTTCTAGTACCTGTTCATTACTCTGTGGGAATTGTAATACATTTTCTTCAGCTGAGCACCTATTGGACACTGACCTATCCTCTTACATTAAATTTTACCCTGGCCTCTGATAATGTGGGTACATTGCCGAAGTGATTTGAGTTCTTTCGGCGCAAGACCAAGCCAAGCCTCTGGTAATTTGAGATAAGTCCAAGCCAAATCTCAAATCTGTCAGTGCAGATCTGAAGTCAAGCCTTAAGTTTTTGAGGGGAATTCAAGTCGCAGTGCTTCATAACCAAATTGAGATTCCAGTCTTCCATGCTGACAATTAAACATGGCATTTACACTCTTTTCATTCAAAAGCTGTATTGTTAGGGTTTTTATGTATTTAGTCCTACAAAATTACATTTTATTGGCTGTTTTGTATGCACTGTGGTGATGTTGCTGCCATATTTGCATAGCTATTTAGGTATCTCGAAAGCCTGTGTCTGCCCTTTCATTTTGGAATAAACAAATATTACACTAAAGCAGTTTAAACACATACTGTAGTAAGTATGCCAACATCATGCTTTGGCCCTTCAGATGGTGTTTAGTGAAGAATGTCACCCCCAGAAAACATAAGAATTATTCAACTATGTTGCTGAGTTTGCAGAGATGAGAGTTTAGGTGGAGTCGCATAAAGTTTAATCATCACTGAAACATGTGAAGCAGAAAAAGAGACAGAAACCAAGTTGAATCATCATGATGTACAGTATATTTGAGCATCTTCATGAGGGATAAGCTCCATGCATTTAAATGGTTACTTAAGGCACTCGAATACTGATATGGCTCACCATCAAGGCCACGCCGTGAAATGCTTGAGCGCCAACACGACTTGTGTTATCTGCCAGTTTCACTGGCTTCATAAATTACTGACATGTTATATCCTGTCTGCTCAACTTCTCAGTTAGAGGGGGAGTTATGGAGAGCACTCCTCCATAAACAGGGAAATAATTGGGAAATGATTCACCAGTTTTCATATCTCAACATCCCACTAACATTTCAACAAGGTTCTCTGGGTATTTGACTTCATAAATAATGCATCTATTTAATGGCGCAGGAAACAAATAACTAACATCTTCCTGACTACTTTGGAGAAAAGTGAACTTAATATAAAAGCAGCCCTGTCACATTGAAACACACGGTTCAGTCTGCTGTGAACGTTTCTACTTGCTGCCTTTTGATGCACATCACTGAGTGGAGTGAAATTGTTTTTATCAGCATGTTTCAGATCAGTAAAGTGTAAAGCCACCACAGTGAGGTTTCTGTTTCCAGTCTTTACTCAGCTTAATGGTTTTGTTTGAAACGCAAGACAAATTTCTCTCTAATCCCATGATTTAGTGATATCATGCTGCAGACGCACCAGCGCCATGGTAATCTGCAGCAGGATGCAGGCAAATGGAGAGAAATGTTAAGATATGTGTATTAATCCATAGGACACGCAGTTAAACCTGTGGCTGTGTGTCGGTCAATCCCAGTCCTCTTCTCAAACATCATACACAAACAGTGACACGCTTGCACACACACACAAACACACAGACCCACTGACCTGAAATGGGGCATTGTTGAAATTACGTGAATACAATTTGGTAGAGAGACGCTGACCCTTTAACATCTGCTGTTGTTTTGACTATTTGGAAGGATTTACAGCCTCTTCACCTGATATTTCCCAAACCTGGACTCACTGACCGTAGCGCTGAAGTTCCCCCCAGTCAGGTCAGTGATTTCAGTCTGTGTATTTCTGACCCACTGCCACATCCAGAATGAGATTGGACAAGAAGAGGGGACAGAGTCCAGCAGTTAAGTCCAAGTTGAAGGCTAGCTCTGAGGAGCTTGGCAAAGTGATTGATTCCTCCTGGGAGAAATCCGTGCTCTACTTCACTCTTTGGCCCAAGATTGAGTCCACTCCAGCAGGGTTAGGCCAGATAATCTGTCGCCCTGATTGAAAATGAATCAAGAGGGTTAACCCTTTGGGGTAGAGATGATCTGGGCTGACTGCCAGGATTAACCATGTACATCTGTGTGTGTGTGTGTGGTGCATGCGTATGTTTTGCAAGGCCATTACATCCACCTGTTCAGCACACAGACAGCACATAAACACACTGTTTTCGCATGCATTTATCAAATGGAATAACAAACATTTTGTGATCTTGATATTATTTTTGGTAGAAATAGCAGAAAAGAAGCAAAATTGTATATTTTTCTCTGCACACATAAGAGTCTAACATCAAAAAATAAAAATAAACAGTACTTAAGCTGAATGTTTGAATGTAATATTAGGGAAACACAAAGTGTCCTCCGATAACAAATTACCGGAAAAAAATCGTCCCTCACTTCCGCATGAACGGCTAATGGAATTAACAGGCAAACAACAGAGTTGGGAGCTTTCCAGCTTTCACAGTTTTAAACAAAGAGATTGAAAGAGCTTGGTAAAACAGTGGTGAAGAGTTTATGGGTCGATATCCATTCTGTCCCCCACCTGTGGTCATGAACTCTGGGTAGTGAATGACAAAGACAAAGAGCGAGTATAGAAGTGCCCGAAATGAGGTTACTCCACAGGGAGGCTGGTGTGTGCTTGTGGGTGAGAAAGCCAGTGATCCGGGACAGGAAGATCCTGGCATTGAGTTAAAACCCCTCCGCACTCAACAGGAGCTGGCTGAAGTAGTTTGCACCCTTGGCAGGGGTGGTTATCAGGGGCTGTTGTTACTGCCACACTGAGCTGGACAAGCACCAAGATAATGAGTCAGTGGATATGGTTAGTTTGGGTCTGATATGCTAAAACATCTGTTAGTTTGATCTGAAAATCAAATGATCACCTGTTTTTTAAAGAGAGAAAAATTTAGATAAGAAAAACGACAAAACTAACATCTTCCAAAATGAGGTTTTTCTGATTTGTTATCTTGATTTGCCTTATGTGTGATAAAATCAGTGTTTATATGTGCATTGAATCTTGAACATTCATTGAAATCGTAAATGAAAATAGTAATGTGGAGATTTTGCCATTGGCTACAAGGTTTTGATCCAGAAGTGTCTTTATCCAGCACTAGCTGAATTGTCAGTTTGCCAATGTGCTTCATAGACCAGTTGCACTGTTTGTGTGTGTGTGTTTCTGCCCTAAGCTACTTTTGGGGACTAATGTCAGACTAAAGACCAGTTAACTGGGGTCAGCTTGTCCAACTGGGGACTACAGCTGTGTACCAGATTGGGTTTAATCTAATTTTTGTCAGCGGTCAAGGTTAGAGCAAGGGTTAGGGTTACACAGGTAGTGGTTGTGGTTCGAGCTAGTCTCCGGGAAATGTGTGTATGTGTGTGTGTGTGCGCACTTGTAAATGCTACATTGTGAGGACCAAAAATAGTTTTTTCCTGACAGACTGAGGAGATTTTGGAAAAGTGAGGACATTTTGGCTGGTCCTCTACTGATATACCTTCAAATGCTTGTTTGAGGGTTAAGACTTGGTTTTAGGGTTAGGGTTAGAATGAGGTTTAGTTTGGGGTTAGGTTTAGGCATTCAGTTGTGATGGTTAGGGTGAGGGGCTAGGGAATGCATTAGGTCAATGAGTGTCCTCACAAAGATAGAAGTACAAGCATGTGTGTGTACGAGCGCTCATGCATACTGTATTGTGTCCGTCACACAACTTTGACCTTGACCTCAGTTTCACTGGTTATTGATTAGTCTGGTTGCTCTTTGATCATAAATCAGTATTTGTGAGCGTGTGTATATGGACGTGTGTGTGTGTGTGTGTGTGTGTGTTGAACATGGTTATACATACTGACCATTATTCTAGCATGAATAGATTTTGTGTGTGAGTGTCTTTCCATCTTTTCAGTTTGAATGTTCTTCAGCTGTTTGCAGACAAACAACAGGTTGTTATAACAGAAAGAGATAATGTGCTGTAAAATAGCAGGTTGCCCCTCTAAACCATTACTGGACAGCAAATGTGCAATAAAAAAAGTATAATATGCTAATTATGATTATTCCCACATTAGAATTTTTCAGTAATTGGTATATGGATTTAATCTCTCTCTATCAGACCATGAAAGGATGGATGGGCTAGAGGGCCACTGCTAGAAAGTAGTGCAGAAAACTTGTTCTAATAAATCCTAAGTTTGTGTCTGAACTTGTTGATGGCAGCAAATGGTTTTGTGGTAGACATAATGAAAGTGTGGATCTGTCCTTCCTGGTATCAACCGATGAGACGGGTGACGGAGGTTTAATGGCACTGTGAATGTGTTTACCTCGCCTTTCGTGGACAATAAGCATCCTTTCATGGCTGCTGTCTACCTTTTGCGTGGTGCATACTTCTAGCATGTCACACATCCTCTCAAGACTGTTTCAACGACTTTAATTCAAAGGCATCCACAGTGTGCAGCATCTTATTGAGGTGGAGGTTTTTCAAATTATTCTCAGCATGAATATCCTGCTGACAAATCTGCAGAAGCTAAGTGATGCTCTCCAGTAAGCAAAGGCTGAATTCCCTCTGGAAGGTTTCCAGCACCTTGTTGAATCCTTGCCATGAAAAAAATTGGCCTGTTCCGAAACACATGAGGCTCCCACCCTGTAGCTAGGTGTCTGTGTGAGTGCAGATTAGGGAATTGGTGCATTTTTTAATGTGGATCAGAAGAGTTTCCTGTCCCTCGTTTTACTTTTCAGCCTGGAACTCGTATAACTGCTATATGACCGTGTCCAAGGATATTTGACGCAACATCATTATCATTATCAGAGGGAGGTGTGCTTTAAAAAACAAAGTCCTTGGTGATTGCTGGACCGCCAGGACTGTCTGGTCCATTCACATCATTCATAATAAGCATTTTGTCTCTCCCAGCAGACTGATTTGTGTGTCTGAATCAGACATCTGATTAACTGATTCCCAGTTCTCCCCAGGGCTAATGGGAATTAAATACTCCTGCTAATTCTCAGTCTGCCGGCAGCCTGCGACACATCAGTCTGTCAGTGACTCACCTCGTTTGGCACAATATAAGGGCTAATTACACAAATCACCACACATACAAAACATGTACATGTATACACAGGAAAAAAAACCCACATGCTTTTGCAAACAAATGTGCACGCACACTGTGCAGAATGCACGCCGCAGATACAAAGAGATGACTTTTACGAAAGCAAAGATTTGTTGTAGTGCTAATACAAAATACACACATGGTCACAGTTGAGATATTTCTGTGCAGTGTTGGAGCATTATCACCCTGTATTGTACAGTGTCAGTGTCAGTTGTTCGTTGGTAATGTGTTGTTGGTGTATGAAGCTTACTTTATTCTTTTACGTTACACAACTCACATTAAAGTTGGTTAATGAGACTCTCTGAAAGAGTACACTAATAGTCGAGATTAAAATGTATGCTCTGCTTTGTAACTAACTAGACTTTGTATGTATGTGTGTCTGTATTTACTGCAGGGCGACAGTAAAAGCGGGTCTGTCCTTCAGTGCAGCGCGGCCCAGCGACTCAGCGCTGTGGGACATTCTGGTGGAGCCTGGCAGAGGAGCGTCCCCCAACATGGTCTCTGTCGTCTGCCACAGGAAGGTCGCTATCACCGCTAAGAGGTCAGTACGCTGCATGTTTGGTTACTCGTGCACAGCATAAGACATCTGTGCGTTTTCAGCAGCCCCTAGTAAAACTTCTTTCTCTACACATAGAAAAAAAACCAAAACAATCTCCATCTTTTATCACTTATTGTCTCGTATGGCCTTTATTTTCTGAGATCTCAATAATCCCCAACTGCTCCCATACAGGAATGTGATCAGATGTCATGAAAAAACATCTTCAACGTTACTTTCTCTCTACATTCTCTTCGCGGAGCAGGGACAAATTGAAAATGAATAAATTCTTTCCCAGGGAAAAAGTAATCATTTGTGGCCTTGTTTTCTTGTGCTGGTGCACAGACTGTAAGCAAGAACAGAAAATTTAGTTATAGTCTGTGTAAAAGAATCAGTTATTGTGTCAGTTTCCATGTTGTATTCTTGCTTTTCGTCCGTAGAGTTAAGAGCGTACCCATGTGTATCTGAAAGAAATCTGCATTACAAGAAATTAGTTTTATATATTAGATTTATACCTGCTCTGCCTTTTGCAAATCCTATTTCATGCAGAAATTCTTCTAGCTAGAAAAAAAAAAACTGACCACCTCTACAGACAGTTGATGTCTAACACTCATTTTTCTAAAGTCAGCATGGGGTCTGACAACTGCAGAATATTAAGATGATACTGCGGTAACAAAGACATTGTAAAACAGCAATGGGAGGAATAAATCCATATCATCATGTAACTATTTTAGAAATTTTTTTTCTGTGTTGTTTTAATCCTCAATGCCTGGATTTCAGTTATTTCGAGCCGTAAGGCTGTGTTTAGTTTTTACTTGGATGCAGTGAAGCTGATAATTGGATACAGCAATGCTCAGAAATAGAAGATTGATAATTGGGGCCTCCTGTTTTCTCAGCTGGCTCACACTTCCAGAAAAATCAACTTAGTTTGACATAATGCAGCTCAGCTTAACTTAGTTTACTCACTTCCTTCAACTTTCTTTAAACCAGTTATCATTCTTTAAAATGATTTCTCCACAAAGGAATCAGACAAAGTCCACCAAAATACCACCAATACATCAAAAGCACATATACGTATATGAAACTGTCGGATAGTAGGATGAACTCTCATCTCCACCCTGTAGGATCACCAGTTTCACTCTCCAGATTCACTAAAATAAATTGTAAATGAGACATTTGAATATCAGCAGTAAATAGATCAAAGCGCAGCTGAAGTGCTTCTTCTTTCTTTGACTTATTTGTAAATGAATATTCATTTCATAGCAATTTCTCTGCCTGTTTCTCTGCCTAATACACACCAGTTGATTTCATCAGTGTTTCCTGATGCTGGTGGGGGCACACACCAGCAGCCACCTCTGCCCAGCAACCTCCCGCCCACGCAGACACACACACCACCCGGCGTCCGTCCGACCCACTTATCTGTAATCATCCATAATCACGGCTACGTTATCCAGGCTTAAGCGCTTGCACGTTCTGAAGGGGAGATTAGGAAGGAGAGATAGTCCAAGTCGTGTCCCTTGCACTGAGCTCCCACCAGGACACACACACACACACACACACACACACACACACCCACAGAAGCGCACACACACAGATTCTCTTACTACTGTGCTTTGAAGTGATGATATGTCCAGGGGTTTAAAGTCCCCCTTAATAGACAGATTTCCAGGAAATAGGGGCATTAACCCCTTCTATGTTTCTCTGTCTCCCTCTCACGCACACATACTGTTTTCAGAGTGGATCATTGTAGTCCATTTAAAATCCGTCTGAGTCCATCTTATTAAAGACAAGGATCACGTCAAAGAAAGTATGTTTATTTGAAATTCATTAATTATTTTGCTTGCTTTTAAGTACATTTTCCAAAGACACACATGACTGCAGGCATGTTACAAGGGTACAGAAACAGAGATTTGACATTCACTTATTTTAATTACATACAATATCTCAGTAGAATTACTATTTTCTAGTTTTGTCTAATTGTTAACATTTTATAACCGTCTGTTAAAGGAATAATTATACATTTTGGGAAATAATGTTTAATCACCATCTTTGACAAGAGTTAGTTGAGAAGCCTGGAAACAGGGGGAAGAAACTAGTTTGATTCATTCCAACAACAAAAAAATTTGTACTTTTACAGGGGATAATGTGCCAAGCTATTTTTTGGCCAGACTAGCCATTTCGCCCAGCTTCTAGTCATTATGCTAAGCTAAATTAGCAAGACGCTGCTGCTGCTGCCTTCATACTCGGTATACAAACATGATTGTGGGATCAGTTTTGTCGTGTAACTCTCATCTTTGTTGTTGTTTGACGAGAAAGACTAGTCCAAAGCTTCCGGACGCACACACTCATAAGTGACCGAGAGCGCCACACATAACCTTCTCGTAATGTGTTACTCCTCATTCGTTATTACAAAAAAGTTCCTTTTGATAGAGCATGAATATTTTTTTATGTTAATATGAGATCTATTTTACATGCTTGCGTTTGTCCTCGCTGCTGGTGATTTCAACAGTTGTGACCTCTAATTACATGTGAGTTGTACAGAAGCTCATTGTTTTGCTTTATGCAAAGTTTTACTCCACTTCAAAGTGCCACAGCTCCGTTCACATTCAGCTCTATTTTCCCCTTTGATCTGTTCATACTGGCAGGTATGCCTACATGCTCTCTCCAGCATCAAATAACATCAAATGGTATTTCTTTGACAATCCTTTGACCAGAATATTTGGCTGAAATCTCTGCCAGTTCACTTAATCTTCCCTTCAGACTCTCACCTTGTTCTTCCGTCTGCCGATGGAAATGAGACCTCTTTTGTATTGCGTTCACTTACGGTTTAAACTCTGCTGTTTGTTTTGCATGAAAGTCGGAGCAATTTCTATGTCTTTCATTTTTACAGGCAGTGTCTAAATGTCTTTGCAAACATTTACATTTCTCCTCCAAGGAACATGAGAGAGCACACGCCTTACCTCAGCCCCTTCTGCCTCTGTTGTACTGAACTGCCTTTACCTCTCGACACTAGACAGGGTTCTATGAAAAATGTCAAATACAACGTTTTCAGAGGTTTAATCACAAATATTCAGCATGTTTCTGTTGAAAACTGACTGACTGTTTGATTTTGTTATCTAACCTGAACCAACTCTAGTAATTAGCCTAATAAAGTCTAAGATTACACTAAATGGACCTCTTTCAAAAGGTGCTAACAATGTTTTTAAACTCACAATTATTACTCTCAAACAAAACATCGCAGTTAAACATTCAGCAGCTAAATCTTGAACTGTATGTGGGCGGACACAAACAAAATTTCTAATTCATGTTTAATTACTCTCCACTTTTAACACTTAATTTAAATTGAATTTAGTTCAATAACATAAACAGCCACGTTGTTGCTATCACTTCTGAATTAATAGTAAATGAAAATGTCAAAACAGCACATTCCTATATTTACTATACATGTACAGAAAATCAGTACTGTGTATCAGTGAATGTCCAACCTAAGACATAATATAGTTTTAATTTTAAAAGTAAGTATTATTAACACATTCTGAATTCATAAGCAATAAAACACACCTTTACTTCACTAAATACATTTAGAAGTTTCGTTGCTCCAGCCTTACTTGGTCTTGTGCGACCAGTAGCTTGGCCCCATAATATCCACATTGCGGCCACACTGGCTGTTCAGCAAAACGCTACCTAAGCTTCACTTGTCTAAGCATATTATATTTTCAATTTTTATCTTCAAACAGGGGTCTTCTGGAGGTTTTGCAGCTTGACTTTGTGCCGAAAGACGTTTCGGAGAAGGCTGAGAGTCAGACGATCTCCTGGCGTCTGGAGTTGCCAGGGAACGTCAAGGATGTGGGCATGATGCGGATCTACACGACCCAGAGAGACTACGTGGGGCTGGCACCTCTGGTCATGGTGAGGACAATATCTGTGTCAATTTTGAAATGCTGGCATGTGTGCAGTGTATTTTTCTTTTCCTCACATGGACAGAGCACATATGTACGCACACACTTCTGTTTTTTTATATCATTACTTATGTCGTTTGCACTCATTTGTGCCTTACATACTTTATGGTTGTGTATTCATCACTATGATTTAGAAACTGCGCGTTCCCTGCAGCTTGCACCCTGAATTATCTAAACGACCAATTCTCTCGAGTGTAGTCTTATTAATCCTGATGTTTGAGGAAGGAGGAGCTTCTAAAAGCCAAAGGCCTCGGGTCACTTGGCTTTGTCACAGGTGGAACATGAAGACAGGGCATGTTAGCGTGTCCAGTCTTAATGAAGCTGGAATTTATTGCCCCAATAAAAGGCAATTTTATACACTGAACTTCCTGATGATTCCGTCGACGTATATAAACAAGGTGAGACGATATCATCTGGGAGGACGCATCATAAATGTGCATCATAAAAAGTACGGTCCTGGTTGCGAGGAAAAAATAAAATGCTGTAGCTATCCGCTGGTCTTACTTGCACAGATGTTCTAATCTTTGTTCCGCCATCTGGAAGTGTTCGACATTGGCCATGTTGGCCAAATGTCCACCTGTTCGCGAGGTTCTAGTCACTCGTTACATTTATGTTTTATATGATCTGTTCTGTCTTTCAGTTCATACAGGCGAAGGCAAAAGTCTTGGAACGTCTTAGGCTACAAGTAATTTTTGCTTTTTAAAGCAGTAAAATAAATATGTCAGCAGCTTGTCACTTTTGTCACCAATCATTTTTTAACATTTTGTGCATCTCCATGTTTATCATACGTCTGCACTGTCGAGATCACGTCTGCCTGTTTGCAAAAGACACACTGCGATCACAGTATTATCTGTGATGCATCAATATTATTCTTGATGCTTAGACTGTTCCCCTGCTGCTATGTGTACTTGTCTCAAAAACCTTTATATTTTCAGAACAACCACCAGAAATTAGGTAGATCCATGTTTGTCTTTGACAGGAGGTTTATCTTCCGCTACAACAGTCAACACGAATCAGACAAACACTGGGGAGCAAATGTGTTTCATCTCAGTCACTTAAAGGATTCACATGAGGAGAAACCGTGGAGTGAAAGTCGGCTGTAGCACTTTTCCTTTTAAACCAGAATAGTTGTAGCTTTATATTTATAGGACAACAGATACGTTACAACCAGACGTGAATCTCCACCACCACTTGACGTAAATGAATAAAAGCTGCAGGAAAATAAACTCATGTAATTCTTTGCATGTCATTGTCAATTGCACTAGAAAGTGATGGAAAGGCAACAGTGTGTTTGATTTGATTTGATTTGTCTGAACTTTCTGTGTGTTGTCTCCATGTTAATGTAGTTTTTACCTCTCTTACGTGTAGCATTATATAGGATCTGGCACTGAATGAACAAACAACATCAAGACAAACCACAGAGTGTAAATATAACGCTGTTTTCAGAAAAGAGGCAGATTTAAAGGAGAGCTGAACTACTTGAGCTGAACTTGATCACCACAAGCCAGATTACTGCAGAGCTTGCGGAAACATCGGACATCAAGATCTCTCGGTGTGGCACTGCCAGCACTGCGGAGCGTTGATATTGCTTTCTGATTTTGTGCTACCCCTGATCCAGTGGCTTATGTTTGGGCCAGTGTCGCCGTCTGAACTAGAGCATGTCCTTTTGGAATTGCGGTCAGCAGCTGTCAAGCCGACAGAGTTCAGAATGTGAAGCTGCCGGGCAACATCTGCCGAGTGCTGTCTGATGCTTTAGTCCACAAGCATCAGAAGGAAAAAAAAAAAAAAAACCACACTGAGCTTCTTATACACATACACACACCCACACACACACACACACACACAGAGAGTCACACAGAGAGAGAGAGAGAGAGAGAGAGCGAGAGAG
Source organism: Seriola dumerili (assembly GCF_002260705.1). Taxonomy (NCBI): domain Eukaryota; kingdom Metazoa; phylum Chordata; class Actinopteri; order Carangiformes; family Carangidae; genus Seriola; species Seriola dumerili. The sequence continues at coordinate 546,509 of NW_019176070.1, forward strand.
AGAGAGAGAGAGAGAGAGAAACTGCCACTACCTATAATAGATTAAAAAAAGACGTTTCTTATAGACTGGAAAGTAGTTGGAAATCCCTGTTGAAGAAGGAGTAGTGTGTAAAAATGCAGCCATAAGAGCTAAGCTGTTGCTCAGCTTTGACATAGCTGTACAGTACAATGTGGGAAAACGGGTTGGAAGATTAGAAATATAATCAGGTTTAGGTGTTAGTGTGAATATGAGTCTTGATCTGTGGGTAATACACTACAGTAGAGGACTTATTTTCATCCAGGTGTGTAAGAGAAAGACATGCACTGTATATTATCATCAAAGAGATATTACTTTTTAGTTGTGTTGTTTTTTTTTAACACATCTGTCCAGGTTTGTGTGTTGAGTGTTGCATCAGTGTGATTCAAATGAATCAAGTTTGTCAGCCTGCGAGTGTTTTAATCCCTGTTAGTCTTGCTAACACCCACTCTCTGTCTGTCATCCCTGCCCCCATACAAATAGTGATTATATTGTATAATGTATTAGTTCAGCTGCATATTTAGAGTTTGCATGGTGGGCCTGTTGCTGTTACATAGCAATATACCACATGTATCAGAAGCCCGTCTTCTTCCTGTTTACCTTCACTCTTATAAAAAAGCAGTAGGCGTGTAGATAGATTAGTTTTTCCATGTTTCATAATTACCTCAACTTTGGATAACCTTCTTTTTTATATTTCTCTGTGTGCAGATTGAACATGCAGCGCAGAACATACTGAGGGAATCTACAGTAGCATTTGAAATTACATCCACTTGAAATTGTTGGTGGAAAGTGCAACATATGGTGTAGTTAGAGTAGACAGTCATCTTTGGAAAAATGTAATTTACTTCTTTGATCTTTCAGCTCATAAGTAGCAAATGAGCTAAAATTGGCTAGTATCAGTCTCAGCCCTCATCCTTCAATCTACACTCACAAAAATAAGAAGCATCCACAAGTTAGTCTCATTCTAGGTAAGAATGCAAAGAGTGAATTTTTTTTCCAAAACAGCCCAAACCCACTGCCCCCTCGCTTTTACTGTACAAGGTGGTGAACAAACCTGCGACATTTTTACCAACCCACATTACTAACCTGCTCTGTATTTGCTCTTCTCCCTGCACAGAACACAGATATCTTGAATACTGCAGTGCTGACGGGTAAAATGGTGTCAGTCCCTGTGAAAACTCTGGCTGTGGAGGCTAATGGTTCAGTCACAGATGTGACCAACTACACCAGCTGTCGGTCCACAGAGGAGGATGCACTCAAGGTAAGCCATTCCAACCACAGGCCCGGTCATCCTGGATTGGAATAATCACTGTAATCATTTCCATGCTGTTTGTGAATTTCACGATCCAAACCAAATTCCAAACTATGTGTAAACCAGGTATGCTTTTTTTTTATTTTAGCATGTGATAAATTAATAATTCCTTCCTTTTATGCCAGATATGGAACTCTCCAGTGGGTTTTGCTGGTATTTAGACTTTTCAGTAGATTTTCTCTTTTGTGCATTAGTACCACACCACAAGTTAATCTTAACTAATGTGAAACTGGGCAGTTTGGTCATTAAGTATTCACTGTGTATGCAATCTGTAAAGTATGCACAAATAATATATAATCCCTTAGTTTCAAACAAAAACAGCTTTTATATAAAAAAAAACCCCTATTGCAGCAATTGTTTCTTTCTTATTTAATACCAGTATGAATTTAATATATCATCCGTGCCTAATTTGCATACAAAGCAAGTTTGCTGAATGTTTAACGGTAATTAAACAGAATTTTGGAGGCATTAAAAAATGAGATTCATTCTGGTGTATGACTCCAAGACATTCACTGTCTCTGTGCCATTATGCTCTGTGTGTGTGTGTGTGTGTGTGTGTGTGGAGGCATCATGGATAAAAGCAGCCTCTTCCATATGGCATTAGAGACTGAGCTCATGATCCCACCACTCAGTCCATAAGCACAGTGAATTGACCTTTGTGTAATGGATCCATGTTACTAGAACAGTAGGAGCACAGAGAAAGGAGAGAGAGAGAGAGGGAGGGGGGATATAGAGGAAGAATAGCAGAAAGAAGAAGAAAAGGAATTATATTAGTTTCCATTAGAGGACACGGCAGTCACTGGCTTTTTCGAGTGTGAGGTGGTGAGTTCGAGTGTGCAAGCTTAAGAGAGGGAGAAAGAGCCAAAGAGCGGAGACTGTACTTGTAATGATTTTCTGTATCAGTAGAGGAACATAATCCAGTTATTATTGTGTCTCTGAATGGCCATCTAACGCTTTCTGCTGTCAGTGACCCCTGCTCGACCAAAGCCACAGACCAGATGAAGTTAAGGCTTGAAACCACAGACTTTATCTTTCATACCATAACTGCCACGGGCTAAACTGATGCACATATAGTCTAGTGCCCTAACTCTTAGATTTAGTGACATGCACTACTGCTAACAAATCTCTCTTGAATTCAGGGCCCATCTTGTGATTTTGTGCTGCCTGTGCTGAAAGTCTCTCTCCTGCATTTTGCTGCACTCTGCCTGAACATCTTCACCTTACTGCGCTCCTTCCTGGCTGAACAAGTGTTAGGATTATTCCTTTGAACTGACAGTAAACACATCAAACGTGCAGGAAAAAAACCACCTCCATGGTAATCTTCAAAATATTTACCATTAACTGACAATGACACACTCCAGTGACGATGTATAATCCTGTATTTTCCTGCCTCAATATGCTGACTTAAACTTCTCAAACTTACTGTAGATCTTTTTACAGAAAGCTCTGCAGAAAGGAAGAGATATAAATACAATAACTAAAAAGGAGGACAGAATTAAAAGCCTTAGGTATTATGTAATATTTACTGTGAATTGAATTAATATGCCTGTGGAAGCTGCTCCACAATACAAAGTAACTGCTTGCCGACCAAGGTGATTAGTAAGTAATTTACAAGATGAATGTAATCAGGCAATATCAGATCCTAATTGACGTCTGTTTCTAGCTGTAACTGGTCAACCACTGCTCGGCTTGCTTGTCCTGATGGCACTCCACATACAGACAGGAGGCTGGCCCTGGAAGAGTAAAGATGAAAGTCTAAAGCAGGCCTACCAACTGGCGGCCCGCAGGGCAACTCCAGCCCGTCAATCAAGTCAGACCGCCCCGCCGATCAATTGTTTAATTACAAATACGTTTTGGCTACAATAAATCCTTTAGACTGCAGAGAGGCTCAGTTTCACCGGTCCCAGGCAGTAACAGCAGTGTCTGTTGTCAAAACGTTCCCAACTTTCACAGCTGTCACGGCTCTCTCTCTCTCTCTCTCTCTCTCTCTCTCTCTGAGGCTGTTGGAGCACTGTGCAGCCCACACACACACACACACACACACACACACACACACACACACACACACACACAAACACACAAACACAGAGATGCCTCAAGCGGAGAGAACTTACCAATCCACGTTCCATAACAACTAGATGTTCAAAGTCCGTCACATACAGATGTTGAAATGTACAATTTTTGACCGACTTGCTGGTAGATCATCTGCCTGGAGCCCACACACAGAGTTAACTGAATCATACGAACATGGGTTAATGATAAAAAGTAAACATTAACCAGCTGTTTTTTTCCGAGTGTGTTGTTAAATTCAGTCTGAAATGGACAGAGCGTTATCTGATCTGTCGTTCACAAATTCAGTTTCAGGTTCAGGTCACTCTCAGAGCAGAGGGGGGTTTAGTGACTCGGGGTTTGCTGGTGAACTACTGCACCTTTTAAAAATACTGAACATTACAACAATACTGACATTTCCATCATTACAAAATCAGTCTGTAAGAGGGATTTGTTCAAAACAACGCTGTTGAAGTGTGCTTAACGATACAGTAACTTAACGATGCCCATCCTTAATTGTGTGGCATCGAATGCACAGGCAAGTTCAGTTCATCTTGAACTTTTGCATTCTCTTTGCTCGCTTATGATTTTGCCTCTTTTTGTAACTTAAAAAATCCTGTGATGTAGCTTTGTGAGAGATGTCAGAATTTACCAAATTATATGCCAGACAGCTGACATGACGTGTTGTAGAAAACTATGTGTTTACCTTTAATATTGCAGCTTATGTTGCGCAGAAAATCAAACGCAATATGGCAAAATATCAGTTTTGAAAATGTGGTGCCATGTTGTGTCAAGTGTACATAATGAGAATAGCTCAGGGAAACAACCGGCCCGCAGGCCCTTAGCTTTCAGGAAATGTGGCCCCCTGAACAAGATAGTTGAATAGCCCTGGTTTAAAGTAATCCACAGGGTAGTATAAAAAATAAAATAAAAAAGCATGACTTTTAAATTTTTTATCAACATTTCTCATTACTGAGTAGAAAAACCCACATGAATTAAGTTTGTAGAGTTTATTTTTCAGGTGCCCACTGGCCTCACAGTGCATGTAGTTACAGTGGAGAGCTGCACAAGACATAAGAGACATTGTTCTGGACCAGTCAGCATTATGGGAAAAGGTCTTCAGAGACTGGCTTCCCTCTACATTTCCACAGGAGTTCAAGTTGACTTACCTTGGAAGTCATTCCTCCTTCTGCTTTTTCCTCACTTTTTTCTGCCTCCGCCTTTTCACCTCCCTCTCTCCAGTGCCACACTCTATTCTCCAGTCTAGTGCTCTCCAATTACCTCTGTGGAGCCACTGGTTTGTTAAGATAAGTGAGGCGGCAGTGGAGATAGGCCTCCAATCTTAAATAAAACACACCAACTGCTGTGTCTCACCTCATTGCTCTCAATGGTGGGGACGGCAACACTCCCACCTACAGTACAGCAGCACTACAGGAACAGTCGCAAGGCAGAGCTCATTTATATTCGGTAACAGTTTCATAGAGACCACTGTTGTGAATTTACATGACATGAACAGAAACACAGTGCAATTCCCTGGCCAGACTTTGGAAGTTGTACGAAATGAATAATATGTTTGTGTCTGTGTGGGTTCGGCTTATTTGTATTGGTGCCTCTGTTCACACTCCCCTCTCTGTCAGTTTCTAACTAAAAACTTTCTTATTCATTTTCCATGGGGCTTTACATGGAAAAGCCTCTACTGCTGTAGGTCTGGAGAAAGTCGAATCCAAATCTCTAGACTGCAGTTCAGCCCCAGTTCTGGTCCAGTGATTCTAAAATGATTCTAAACTTTTTAAACTTTTTTTCTTTTCTTGCCCCAAATCAAGACATTTATAGTGACAGCGTGACAGACTGACAGAAAGAAAGGGATCCATTTGAGTATATGATTTTTTTTTTTGCGGGTGGGGCTAGATTCAAAGGACACCCTTGAGATGCTCATTCACCCTTCATCTTTCTTCTCTTTCTTGTCTTGTCCAGGTGTCAGAGGGCTGTGACTATGTGTATGTAAATGGAAAAGAGACAAGAGGAAAGAAGAGGGTGATGCTCAACTTTACCTATGGCTTCCTGAGTGCCCAGCTGGAGATGAGTGTGTGGATGCCACGGTTGCCCTTGCTCATTGATGTGGCCGACCCAGAGCTCAGCCAGATCAAAGGCTGGAGGGTCCCTGTTACTACCGGCAACAGGAGGTAATGTCCCATTTGCCTGAAGATGCCATGTGAAAAATATTCATACACAAATCCCCAGCTGTAAACTGAGACAGAGACACAGCACGGTGCTCTTACACTTCGTAATTCATATGTGTATAAGATATATGAGTCAAATCCCAAGTCAGAGCAATGAATCCCAAGTCCAAGTTCTAAACTTTGTGTTTTGGGTCCTAAGCAGGCCATTATGGAACAGCAGCAATGTTAAGCTAGCTAACATCAAGATTTTGTATATAGCTAACGTGTGGTTAAGCTATAGGTAGCCAGAAAAAAACAGAACATGAATGCTAGCCTCAATTTACTGTTCTGTATTCAACCTCAAATGCCGAAGGAAATCGTCACATCTCCATCTGTGAGTTTTTAGCCAAATATTTTGCATTATGCTGATGTTGTTGTCACATCAAGTCTAAAGTCACACATCTCTGCCTAACACTGATTTATGGGAGAATTTGCAGTAAGAACACAGAATACAAGAGATACCCACACTCACATGCCTCTTCTAGAAATATTTGTTAGCGTCCCCTCAAATTAAATGTTAATTAAATGTGTCATTTTCATATGTAAGCAACCAATTATTATTTATGCAGACGACCTTGTATTGAGATATTTAAAAGCAAAAAGCTTCAGATGCAGCTAGCCTTGCAAGAAATTTTACTGGATCTTTGCAAAGCTTATAATAATCAGTTTTTGTTGACAGAGAGATGTTGACTCAACTGTATGGTAATTTTTGAGTCTGTAGTTAGTGGTGGTGTTGAATTGGATTGTATTATATCGAGAGGTGTCTCATATAAATTCTAATATCCTTCTGTATACTGTATATGCAGTTAGTTGCTGTTTGGTGCATTAGTGAGTGGGACACTGTAGAGGCAACACAGTTGCCCTGGAGATAAAGGTTAGTGGAATTCCATTCAATACTTACAGTAAAGTCATTATTTTTCACTCAATAGTAATGATGATGGTCGACTGATGGGCTGTTAGATTTCTCCAGGGTAAAAACTCTTATGGGCTTTCATTTCCCCAAACATTCAATAACAGGCTCTAGACAAAAACAGATACTAGGTCAGAAATGTCTCTGTTGTCTCAGCTCGTGATGAAAAAAGCGCTGAATTTATTTGTGCCATGCCACTATGTCGGACACGTGCATATATGTGTCAGAGAAGCAACTGCAGTTATTGGCAGCAACAGCACAGATGCATGTTAGACTGGGCTGGGGCAAAAAAGAATCTACTTGTGTGGATTCATTGAATATCCTCATCCTTGCATTTTTTTTTTTTGTGTGTCAGTGTTATTTTATCTCTGGTGGTTTCAAAATAAATTGAAATAAGCACTTGCAATTAGTTCACACCAACAGAGTTTAATTAACACTAATAATAATACTGGATTCATTGACTGGATTCAACAGCCTGGGAACCCAATAAAAGGCATGACGGCTCAAGGGTCATCAAAGAACTAATAAGGAAGTTGAGTAACCATGGCAAAAAGACTCAACATAAAAACTTGAAACTTTAGTTTTTCCAAAGTGTTTTGGAAATCAGTGAGTCAGATGCTGAAAAAATACACTTGAACATGATACTATGTCTGCTGTAATCCAGGATTGAAGAAAGAGTTTGTTTACAGTCTGGTGTCGAGTCACACTGATTTAATTCAAGCAGCATCTCCATCACATGTTAAGCTCTGACCGTAGGCTATATAATAATGATGTGTATTTGGATCGTAGTTCTTGACAGGAGCTTTCTGCCTGCAGTGTGAAAACACATCCAACAATCCTCTAGCCCACCTGTGGTGCCATGCGTGGCAGGCCAGCTGTGCTTATGATAATTATATGATCATTACTGAGGGGTTTAAGGGTGGTTCGCAACTTAACCTCTATCACCCATAAACAAACCAGTGAGCGGTGGGATCCTGGTTAATTTAACTTAAATTCATTTAGAAGGAAAGGTCACTCAGCAGCAGCATCAAGTACACCGGTATTGCTCTTCAGAGTCTCTCTGCTGGCCAGCAGAAAACCACATTTAGGTGTCCAGATTTAAGATGAACTACATGATTCTGCAATATCAGTGTTTTGCAGTTTTAACAAGGTGAGATCAACTGAACCTTTATGAATGAGGTTCAATGCATTTTACTAAACAATTCAGTCATTTAATTTGAATTTATATTTATTTAGAATTTATTAAGAGCAAATCCATTTAGTAGCTCATACCCAGGTGAAATATTTTACAACAGATTCTTAGAATTAACAACACAATGAATTTATACCTGGAAAATATCTACATATTTGTAAATTGTGTCTTACAGTGCATGAAGTAACATATTATTAATATTTTGGCTAGACATTTTGGGAAACGCAGCAATTTACCTTCTTGAAATAGTGCCTGAATGCTAAATATGAAGCCTCAGCCGGCAGGTGGTTAGCCTAGCTTTGCACAAAGCCTGGAAGCAGATGGAATCAGCTAGCCTGGCTCTATCCAAAGGTTAAAAAAAAGCAGGGATTATATACAAGACTATTTCTTGGAGTCACTATGCCTGACCAAGAAATAACTTGGCTAATAACTCTCAATAAAACCACAATTTGTCACTTATAAACTATGTTTTTTTGGACAAATTAAACAATCAAAGATATATGTAATGTGTTAATCAGTGATCTTTAGAGGTACTGGTATGCATAATTGGTTTTTAACCTTTGAACTTATTTTCAGTCTTTATGCTAAGCTAAGCTAACCACCTGCTTGCTGTATCTTAAAATTTAGCATACAGGCATAAAAATGACATCTGTCTTATCATCTGTCTCTCACCAAGAACGCAAAGATGCTTGTTTCCAGAAGTATTCCTCTGAACTGTTGAACTGTGACTAATTGTGTTTGAATGCCTTTGTGTGTTAGGTCTACATGGGACAGTGAGGAAGAGGAGGAAATGAGGAAGGGCAGGGGCTGCATGCTGCAGTACCAGCACTCTACACTCAGAGTGCTCACGCCCTTTGTGGCTCAGGCTGGTGCTGAGGTGCTGCCTGATCTGCTAACTGGGGCAGAGCCTGTTGACTACTTCCTGGGTCCTGATTGGCAGGTAAAAACATTTGACAGTCCTAACCGAGGCTGACAAGCCAGCAGTCACTATCGGGATTATGTATATTTAAATTCATGTTTCAAAAGTTACAACAGCTAGCTAGACACTGAATTAGTGTAATGACAGTAATCACGCATGCTTAGCTTTGGCTGTTACTTAATATGATTGAAAGTAATGTTTTTCTTTGATTGACAGGTGGATGTGACCAATCTTGTACGCTACTCTCTAAAAGTGGCAGACCCTGACGTAGCCAGGGTGCATGATGGGGTGGTGCTGCAGGGACGGGCTGTGGGCATTACTACTGTACAGGTGAGTCATGAGATGTGTCTGTGCTTTTGTGTGTGTGTGTCTGTGTGTGTGTGTGTCCATTTGCAGTCTGAATGAGGTTGTACTTGTTGCAGGTGCTGTCCCCTCTGACGTCATCGGTCCTGGCTGAGAGGAGCATCAGGGTGGTGGATGACAAAGTGAGTTTGACAGAGCTGGGAGTGCAGTTGGTGTCTGGACTCTCTCTGTCCCTGCAGCTCAGCCCAGGGAGCAACAGGGCCATCATTGCCACGGCAACCACGCGGGAGGCGATCACGCAGCTCAAACAGGTAAGTAACTGGAAAATTGTTACACACAAAGCATAAAAATGTGAAGCACAGCTCAGCTGTCTGAGATGGTGCTTGTCTCCTTTTATGCCCGTTAGTTTTATCATTACTCATTTTTAGCCTTGCCACCTTACCAGTGAAGGGCCATTCAAAAGAATGTTAAAATCACAAGGGGCAAGAAATAAACAAAAGCAGTTGTATGTATGATTATAAAAGTGTGTTTGCTTATTGTAGGCTTGTTTTGATTGTCTCTTGGTCTAAATGGTATTTCCTTTTCAATTTTGAACCAGTCAAAATAGATTTTTCAAGTGATGCATTTACACACTTCTGTACATGCATATGGGGTAAAATCAAATCGTATCATGACATTCATTTTAAATTTAACTGTACTCATTTTATTCCTTTGATGGAAAATATACTAAACAACACTTACACTCTTTGTAGCTCCCATGAGAGCACCTGTCTGTGTCAACCCATATACACAGTTTCATCAGAGAGCATAACGAAGAGCATTAACACAAGTACTGAATTCAGATTGCTATAGGCTGTGATTAAATATCAAAGGTGAGAGTGTACAGTCGTTTTCACTGCATTTATTGTGTGTAATTATTTATTGCCTTTTTAAGTAAGCTATTCCCCTCTTGTAGCGAGCTCCTACTACTGCAGCCATGCATTTCCCTATGCCTAAAAAGTCATAAAACATCCCTGGGTTATTGTTCTTTAAAAGTGTGAGCATTTAACAAGCACGCCCCTGGCACTGACAGTTTCCCTCCTTTTGTTATGCACACCACCATGGAAACACTCACAGAAGCATGTATAATAAAGCAACAGCATAAATAACATCAGCATCTTCATAGAGCCATGTTTTAACACCAACATGCTTCTTGCGCTGTTAGCACATTAGAAATAAGGATTTGTGTTGTCACTCTTTGATTTGCACCTATGCTAATTAAACCTTGTACATGAGACCTGAACATTGATTTTAGTTTTTAAATTTCAGATTTAGCATTTAATCACAGTTTTGCTAAAGTCAAAGATATTGGCACCAGCCCAAGTGCAGTTAATTGATTAATTGATTGATTTTAATGTTGATTTAATTTGATTAGATCATGAATCTACCAGGTATATATAGGGTATGTACTATCGTGTTCCTGTAGTGTGCATTGTTAGGAATTAACGGAATTAAGGATTTAGGAGATTATAGGTTATGTGAATAAATGAAGTAGAAAGTGTTCCCGGGGGTCTGGATAGGGTAGCTCAACCTAGAGTTTTTTGATTGGGCAGACATGGAAACTTTCTTGGTGGGCTCGGCTTCATGTCTGGACAGAGGACAGGGGAGAAAAGTGGCATCTTCAGTGTAGGGAGTAGTTTCAAAAGAAATGTGGCAACTGTGGGGGGAAAAAAGTTGAAAAATCAGTCTTGTTTCTTTGAAGAAGAATAAAGGGAAATTTTGCCATCCTATAGCTGGAGATGGAAGCAAGCACTGATCTCTGTTGGAGTAATATATAAAATATGCAGTTTATCTTTGGGAGGTTCATAGAGGAGTCATGGCTCACAAGTCAGATTATCTTGAGGAAAAATGAGAATATACGATGGTGATCATATCTACCGTATGTACATAACAGTTCCTACTGTTATTTTGTTTGGTGCCCCATTGGTGCCCCATTAACTCTGTTTGGGAAATTTGCCATTCATTCGGTTTATTATTTGTTATATTGTCAAACATCCAAATGAAAAAACTGCAGACTTTGTATCTCTCACACAAAGAAGCTTCTCAACTGTTTAAAGCACAAAAGCCTACATTTCAAGGACCATAAGCACTAGAGCAGAGCGGAAAATCTCTTATGTCGGAATATAACCCACCCAATTCTACATTCATTCAGTTTGCTCAAGTGAGGTTTGATTGTTCACACACACGGAGCAGAAACAGTAAATGCACCAAAACAAACAACAGAATTCAAAACATGAATGGGGAGGTTAAAATACCACTTGCCATCATAAAACTGTGAGTTATTAAAACACACTAGATGCTCATTTTCCAGCAAAGATATAATGCTTCTACAAGAGAGGATTTGAATTATAAGAACTGCCACCACAGTGCACATTTACGCAACAATGACCTCAGGGGTGTAATATTTGTGCTTTCTCTTTGCCTCTCAGAATGTGAACTCGCAGTGTTCACAGCCTCCACCATCATCCGCAGTTGCCACGCTGTGTGAGAGAGTAGAGGAGGCAGACAGGGTGCACGGATGATCATTTTTGAAAACTCGCACACATTTAGCCTTGGCAGCTTGCCCATTTGAAACCAGGCGTGGGGCAGCAATTAGGCGGTCCATAGTTGCTGGAACGACAGCTCACTCTACCTACTGTACGCTGTCACTGTGGCTGGTCTGCCTCCGTCAATAACAAACTATTAGAACCATGCCAGTGCAGATGACCAGCCAATTGGCAAGCTGTTAATGTTCTGCTCCGGGCGATTCATAATGTATTCAAACCCAAAATATAGGTTAGGTCTGTGGCGGCCCAGTGGCTCACATTAGCAACAGGAAATAGGTCATTGTGTATTAATGTGATTGGACTGGCTAATTCTGCTCTTAACATGACCCTTATCGCTGTATTGTTCCTGTTTAAAGGACTTCTATTGTACCGCCTTTATCCACTTAAGTGAAATTATATTTCGTACTATAACTTCATAGCACTATAATCTATGGTACAGTAGCAGTAGCACCCTACTGAGTGTAATCATAAAGAGATTAGCATAGCCAATTTAGTGCTATTAACAATCATGGGACTATAGCTCTGAGTGACGGCAGGGGGGGAATGTTGATTTGCTGCATTTGTTCTGACCTGCTTTTATGCATATAAACTCTGTGTCATAGTGTGATCTGTCTTTCTTTCTTTCTTTCTTTTTCCTTTTTCTTTCTTTCTTTCTTTCTTTCTTTCTTTCTTTCTTTCTTTCTTTCCTTCTTTCTCTCTCTCTCTCTCTCTCTGTCTCTCTCTCTCTCTCTCTCTCTCTCTCTCTCTCTCTCTCTCTCTCTCTATCTCTCTCTCTCTCTCAGGAAGCGGCGGTCAGCTGCTGGGTTCAGTTCAGCGATGGGGCCGTTGCTCCACTGGAGCTGTTCGACCGCAGCATCTACTCTCTGACAGTCTCTACACCAGATGAGGGTGTGGCCACAGTCCGCCGCACCCCACTGTCCACATTTGTGGTAGCACAAGGTGAAGGCGAGGGCCAGGGGGCGCTAGTGAGGGTGGAGCTGAGGATCTGTGAGGAATGCCAGAAGTCCAAGAGGAAGAGCAAACTGGCAGTGGGCACGGGGCTCCTCAGAATGAACTTCCAGAGTAGCAGCAGAGCTGCAGCAGGGGGAGGAGGAGGAGCTAGTGGGGTTGGCACTGACGGGAATAAAGATTACGATGGTGGCGCATCAGAAGCATTAGGAGAGATTAAAACGACGGTGACATCACAGCGTGCCATCACAGATGTGGATAAATGGTTGCTAAGGAGCACAGTACCTGACCAGCAGGAGTCTGACATGTCAAAAACATCCACCTCAACCACATATTCTATGAGACCTGCGCAGCCACATGTTGTGTGGATTGGAACTACAACCAGAGGTACAAGAGGTGGCACATATACTGTCATTCCCACAACTGCCACTACGACTAATACACCAATGAGCACTGCCAAACCTATAGCAACAACAGTGGGTGTTGTCATGAAAGGTGAGGGGCAGAAGAGAAGCTATGGAAACATGCTCGACAACCCCAATTCACCCCCTAACAAAGACATTCCTAAAGCAGAAGTGACACCCAAGAAGGAGCCTCCTAAACCTAAAACCCCAAAAGTCATCGAGAGCGACCTCATCCGCACGTTCAGAGCCATGTCGGACTTGGAAATTGGCATGTATGCCTTGGTAGGGGTCTCCTGCGTAGCCATCTTGGCTTTTTTACTGAACTGTGCTTCGTATAACCTCTGTTTCCGTAATCACAAGACACCCATACAGGCCGGCCCGGCCCCCAGCAGGGACCCGAAGGACCACAAGCATGACTGGGTGTGGCTGGGGAGCAATAACCAGAGCGGTCCTGCCCCAGGCGCCGCAGCTCAAGCGTCATCGCTAAAACGTGAGACCCATCGCCCTCTGGAGTCCCGTCATTCCATAGACTCCATGGGCCACCGTAGCCTGGAGAACACCCTGCCCACTGTGAGTGCCCCGGCCGTGCCCGAAAGAACTGCCACCCTGGGCCGCAGCAGGACCAGCTCCCAGCAGCAGCAGTTTCAGGGGAAGGCGATTGACCCCATGGCGAATCGCTCAGCAACTTTGCTGGCCAGGCCACACCGCAGCGAGCCGCTTCATTCCCCCACCAGTAAGAGGAACCAGGTCCAGTTCACCACCTTCACCACGCTGGACATCAAGCACCTGGCTGCGCTGAAGAAGAACGGAGTGGACTTAAATTGGGCCAACCAGCAGACGCAGCAGCACCAGGCCCCTGCTGAGCCTCAGACACCTTTACCTGACATGCCATGGCCTGTAGTCAAACCTCTAGGAGAGCCCCAGTGAGTTTGTGTGTGTGTGTGTGTGTGTGTGTGTGTGTGTGTGTGTGTGTGTGTGTGTGTGTGTGTGTGTGTGTGTCTGTGTGTAAGTGAGTATGAGAAAGAGAGAGATGGAACAAAAAAGTGTAGATTCACAGCATGTTCTGGTGTAGAAACTCTAAAAGAAAAGAAGCTGGCTTTCCTTTTTTTTGATAAAAGATAAATCACTTTAGAAGATGTATTTATTGAGATTACATAAAGAACATTTTATATGAAAGCCTGTAAATACAGTATGTAATGATGTGTCCATGAAGACGAATATGAGAGATACTGTGCGCAAGTTTTCTTTTATTTGCAGAGGATGTGGTCCAGAGATCGAGTCCTGTAAATACACATATATCTATACTATTACTCATTTCTACGTTTGTAACTCAAAGCAAATGAATTTTCATCTCCTTTTACTTTTGTACAATTCTGTTGCCCCTGTAGAAATGGCTCCAGACATTGCTAGTTGTCAGGGTAAATGCAGTACAGGAGGGATTATTTCTTGTAAATAATTCTATTCTTTTCCGGCCTTTTGTACTTTTTTTTTTCTCTAGGATTCCTCTAGAGAATACCTGAAGAGTCTGTGCAATTTGTCAGAGAATATGCAACATTTATCAAGTTATTTGGAGCAATCTGTCACTGCAGGTCTTCACCAGATACTTATTCAAATCAAATGCATGCTATGCAAATATAGTCAGTGCGGAGTTTGATGTGGACATTGTTTCTGAATTTTTTAACAAAGTTACCTTGGGCCCCAGGCTTCTCCTGAGGGTCTGGTTCAACAATTTGTAAAAATGTCTAATCTCAGTATCTTGACTCAGAGCAATACATATTCAAGTCTAAGATTTTTCATGTGTGAATGAAAAATGATGATGCCTTTTTTATGTAACAACCTCTTATTTTGAAACCAAAATGTGACGTGTATTTCCTACGAGATCCTATTAATAAAGAACAAATAGATACATTTGTTATAGTTTTAATTCAATTTCATTCAGTCATTGTTTTTCAAAGCCTTTTAAAAAATAGTAAAGAATCATTCACAGTAAAGCACAGTGAATGGTTTGGATTAAAGGCTAAAGCTCTGCTATGAATCGGTGAGATTTAATTCTCTGTATAATCACTATTGAATGTGATTTAAGGCTGATGTCATCATTCAACGAAATGTCATTCTGACAGCAACGTATTTGATCTGCCTGCCAATACCGGGATTCTGTGCTGCTGCATGAACTGTTCCACAGAGGATAGATGGGGAAATGAGAAAGCTATCCTTGTTTTATGTATTTTAACAGGGTCCCCAAAGAATTACAGGTGTTTTATCAACGATGGAGCCTGCATAGGATAACTCATAGCTCATTTGTCTCTTTTCCTCCATCCACCTTCCTGTGTCTCTGAGGTAACTGCAGTTACACAATTCAAAATTACATTCTAGGAGCTGTGATGCATAAACAGCATCCCCAGCTTAAAGAAGCTCGGATAATCTGATGCCCTGCACCTCAGGAGTTGGCAGCTGCAGATATGACAGCATGCATCGTCACTCCCTGCTGCACAACAACATCGGGTGGATTCACAGTGTTGATAAAAGCAAAATTTTAATAACTTTCTTCCAAAATTCTCCACCTACAGGCCCAAACGTTTTTTTTTTTTTTCTGCGTGTATAAACTCTCTCCCCCTTTCCAGTCAATTTATCTGTCCAGCAGCGGTGAGAGAAGTAAACAAACACGCCTTGGAGATAAGCAGTGATTCAAAGCTGTCTTTGCGGTGCATCGTGGCCCAGCATCTTATGATTGTGGACTTCCTGATTCATCCAGGACGCAGAATTCAGAACTCCAAAGTTCAGACACAGTGATGATTAAGATATAAGCGCGGCTCAGTTTGTATGACTACACTGCCGTCACAAAATCACTATGTGCTTATCCAATGAAACACTAGAGCTTTGTTGATAACTCAGACCTTTTCCTTTTTCTAATTCGGGTTCATCCCTTGATCTCGCACATGTGCTGTCTGTGTGAAGTCTCTGGCTTCATCACAGTGCTGGGAAAAGCTCTTCAGTTAATCATACATACAAGCTTTGCCTGCAATAGGAGTTTGTCTTGAGTGGTTGAGAAACAGCATTATTAAAGTGTAACTGAGTTACATTATTTTAGCAATAAACCATTGAGATACAAGACCGTAGACACAGCAGCCAGGGGCTACTTTGCATATAATGAAGAATGTAAATCGCAAAAACTGTGCGTTTGTCTTGAAAAACAACAAGACAGTGGCTGAGTCCCTCCGTATCATTACAGCAGGATCTCTAATCTGGAGCATCAGCTTCCCTATTGACAGGTTTAAAGGATTGGGGTCATTGTGTTGGAGGATTAGTCTGCATTAGTGGACCCTCTCCATGGCACACTCCTGATTATGTAGGCCAGAAGAGACAAGGTCACTTATTTCACAAGGCTGCTTTCCCACAGGTTGGACACACAGTCACAGATGGAAGCAGGTGTTTGTGGGAAGGTGTAGCTGCAAATGGAAAAAAAACAAAAACCCACTCACCTGTTGAGATGCTATTTACAGATACTGTGGGTCTTAAACGTAGAGGATGTAAAAAGTACTGTAACTCGATTCTTAGAAGAGAACATTAAAAAGATCATATAGGCAGACAGATAGACAAAAGAAGACACACACACACACACACACACACACACAAACACACACACACACACACACACACACACACACACACACACACACACACACACACACACACACAGTAGTGAGTCCTAAGATGAATATGGAGATGATAGCGGTAACTCTCACATCACAGGTGGAGGGGAACTCAAACTGAATGGCAGCTCATTAAAACAAAGTACCTCATGCTTCCCCGCGACACTCGTCGCTGTCATTGCTTGTCAGCACAGTGTCAGTGCTCAGTGTGTGTCATATGATAATGTCACCAATTTTACAAAGAAGGGGACTAAAGGCAGAAGAGAAGTTCTTTGTGTTAATGAGACAGATTGCAGAAAACAGCTTTGTCAGTTCAGAAAAAAGAACAACCCTTGCTGACAAAAGAAGAATCTCAATTAGATGAAGCAGTGTCCTCAACAGGTAAATGAGTGTAGCCACAATAGTTTTTATAGTTTTTGTTTATTCGAGTATAGAGTCAATATGCAGTACTTAATGTTTATAGCTAAGTGTCAAAGATAATGAAACTACAGAAAGGAAGGGGAGGAAAAGAGAGATGAGGAAACTGACTAGGAGATAGAAAGACAGGATGACTCATCACTGCCTACCCCTCAGAAAGTATTTGAATTTTTTAAATGATCTCAGCTATGATCTTCTTCTGTTGTTGCTCGGTGAAGGAAATGCACAGAAAAATGTTTTCCAAAGTTAATTTTGTGCTAAGGCACTTTGTAATTCCCCCCAGACACTGAATCCAGATCCTTGTGAAGGTACTGCCAAATTAATATCAGCCTTAGGAGCCTGGTCATGCAAGCATCTATGAATATGCTAATACCGTGTGTGCAGATTTAATTTTTTAAACCATGACAATGATGTAATAACTGACTGGATTTGTGAGGGTGTGTTAAACAAGAGTCTATTGCTATGCTAGCCTGTGCTTAGCCACTGCAGTGCTTTAATGGAAATGCTAACATGTAGTCAGAAATCAAATTACTGGATAAATAAAAAATTGACCGGATGATTGGACTGGATGAAAAGCGAGATGATTAACAAAGTATAGTTTATCAGCATAAATGCTTGCACAAAATTTCCCGCCCACTGATATAGCAGATGTAGCAGGCTCTTTTTTCAAAGACAGGCCAGCCGGTGGTGTCTGATCCCTGGTTCATATTCTGAAAAAGGATCAGGACTGTGTTCAGTGAAAGAGCGAGATGGGTTTTAGTCAAAGCAGACAGACACCAGACATACTTCAAGGCTAGCAGTTACTCAGGTTCTTTGTACATTAAGAACCATAAATAAAAGTTCACAGTGACCTTCTGCTCATGTGTATGGGTTTAATTTGAAACTGTCTTCTAATGCTGTGTCTAGCTTAGAGGAAACCTCTATCTAGGGAATATACATATTTATCATAGGACACAATGACAGAGGTTCTTAATGGTTTATACGATTTGAAACAACAACCACAAACATCAAGATAGAATCTGGTTACATCTACTGTTTCAGAAACAACATGGAGTGTAATCATTTGTCAATTACAAAACAGGCACTCATTCATTTTTTTTGGTATTTTTTTCTTCCTCTCATTCTTTCTCTTATTCATTATTATCAGAACCATCCTATTTATGCCAAACACACCTGCAGCATATTAAACTGACAATGAATAAGGTTGAGTTTCGTGCTAAAGAAACAATTGGAACAGGAAGGATTTTTTCAGAGATTGCTAACTTAGACACTCAAATCAAAAGATCACATTATTCACTGTACTCGCTGCAGCTGTGTTCACTCTGTCACATTTATGAAATCTATGGAATACAAGAGAAGTGGATGATCTTATAGGGAATACAGATACTTATTGCTTTTACAGTTTATTTAATGTCCAGTTATTATAAAATACAGTTTAAATAAATCAGAGCTTTAAAAGAAATATGGCAAAAAAACTATATAAATCTAAAACCAGCTTCGCATTAGATTACACATCTGTGATGGGCGGATTAAAACAGTCTACTTGAATGTGGGGTATTGCATTTGTGGTAATCCTGACACCGCAGATGTCAGAAGTCTTTTACACATTGCTTCAGAGGCGGTATCTTTCACCTCTAGCACCTTTCTTCTGTAATCTGATTTATTCTCTAAGGTTGTTAATGTGTTGCACACAACGAAACCCAGTTTGGAAACACTGTGACGGACTTTTTATATGTACTCATTAAGAAAACATATTGGTTGATTGCTGTTTGGCCTTTTCTTATGAGTTGCATGCTGCAAAGTTGCAGCTAGAAATAATAGCATCGGTACCTTCAAGAAAAATGAAATGATGGGACCGCATAGCAAGTCAGACATACCATGGCGACATTAAAGGTGTTTGTAATGGAACGGTTGTATTCATCCCTGAGATAGCTGCAGGCGCCCGTCTGGCTTTGCAGTTACTTTTCCACCTCATTTCACATCTGAAGAGCAGGTTGTTTATGTGTGTATGTGTGTGTGTGTGTGTGTGTGTGTGTGTGTGTGTATGAGAAATATGTGTGGGTTATAAGGATGAAGGTAAAGGAGACACAACTAGTCTGTCAGACGAAGCAGAAATAAGGAAAACATATGACAGGTTGCAAAGTTGGTATGGAAGAGTTTGATGTTTAAAATATCTATTTTTGTTTAGCTGACGAAAATTTTGAAGCAACAGTAAGCATCAGTGTTTCATCTACAGTATGCCCATTTGTTTTGAAAATGTAGTCTTGTCTTGTATACAGTAAACAGTTCTCTATTTAATCCTTGACAACCATTATTTCCCCCCATTCGCTCTTTGCTTTTCTGTCTCTCTGCCTTCTTCTTCTCTACTTGATTTCCCTCTTGCTTCACACTTTACCCATTCATCTTGCCTACAGCCCTTAAACAAAGACTGCCTGTCTTGCTATTTTTCCTCACTCTCTTTCCTTCCCTCACACCTGCCACTCTCACTATATCCTCTTGATATTTGTTTCCCCTCAAGTTTTTTTTTTCGCTGACACTGCGTTTTCCTCTGGCTCTGGAATTTCTCAGTGTCAGGCACAAGGCGAAACTACAGGAACGACAGGATTCACTCAGAAGTGAATCTTTCATGGATCTTCAATTGCAGCTCATTTCTTGAAGTTTGCTTGCAGGGAAACCATTTAGCTGTAAATTAGGACACAATTTTAATCAGGGAGAGTAAAATTGAATAACAAAGACTCAAACTTTTGATAATGATGGTGTCTGACAGATTGATCTCTCTCTCTAGGTGTTCAGCGGGGTGAGATCTGGTGACTGTGACTGCCATTTCCAAACTCTTTAAACAGTGAACCATTGTGCCCTTGATGGAAACATGCATTTGTAATGTTTCCCCACCCCTTTATTATTATTTTTCCTTGATTTGTCACCTCTTTGAATTCCATACTGAAATGTTCATCGTATTCAGTCTGTTTTGCAGTTGACACAGTTTGTTTTGACCAGTTTATTTTAGGAAACTTCTGCACAACTGCTACAGATTTCTGATTCAATAATCTGAGAACAAACTCTGCATAAAACATTGAATTAAGTATAGATTTCTTTTGAAAAACTAAAGTCTAGAGATGTTTGCTCATGCAGACTGAAGCCAACATCCAATAAGAAAACTGGCTCTGTCATGTTTGTCTTGATTCACAGACAAAGATGTAGCTGTGAGAAGTGGCAAGATAAAAAAAATGGCCTTGGGGAAAAAGGTGTTGTGGAATAAAAACACTTAAAGATAAAAAATGATGCTAATATGAAAATAAAAATGCTCTGTAACAAACTCAAAAAAGCATGATGAAATAACACTTAATTTCTTTCATTAGTTCATAATAATGAGCTTACTTCTAATTGATTTTTTTCACATTATTATGGTTACATTAAGTGTTTTTTTATGAATGCAATCAGTGTTGAAACAATCACATTTGAAGGGCCTGAAGAAGTAGAGTCCTCTTTCCTCGTTCCTATTTGGGAAGTATCATTTACAAACATGGAAGTACAGATGAAGATGTCAAATCAAGAATAGGCAAGGCAAGGACAGACTCTTAACAGCTCAAGTACATCTGGTGCTCTGGAGTGAGCAATGAACAAAGATAAGAATCTTCAATTTAAAATCAGTGACTGCATTATCGTGCTGGGATCTGGACAATAACAAAGACCAATAAAATGCAAACTTTTATCAACAACTGCTTAAGAGGAGTTCTTAGTATCCACTGGTCAGACAAGATCACCAATACAGATCTATGGACGAGAACTCAACAACTACAATCAACACACAAAATTGGAGGAAAGATGAGATGGATCCGGCACACCAGTGTCAAACACCACCAGACAAGCTTTCACATGGAATCCTCAAGAGAAGAAGAACAGGGGCCGGCCAAAGGACACCTGGGCTGAGGTTGAAAAGTCAAATAAAAACCTCCTTTCCTGAGCACTCTTCCATGGCCTCGGTGGAAAACTTCATGAGGTCAAGGAAAGATGTGAAGGAGAATTCATAAAGACTTAGTAAAAGACAAGAACGGTGCTGAGATAATCTGACAGCACTTACATTAGACTTTCTTTTTTTAAACCTTTATAACTTTGCAACTTTATTGTATAACACATGGATGATAAATAGGCCTACTCCTTTCCTAATCACAAAACCAACGAAATTGATATGTTGAAATACTATTTGTACTCAGACATAAGTAAAGTTTCCTTGCATAGGCACTTTTGTTGAGCAAAGAAAATTTACTTTTTTCTTTTTAGTGCATCAAAAATGGGAAGGGTGGTGGGGTGTGGTGCCTAAGTGAGTATTTCTTTTATTTTTTTATTTTTTCCATTTAATCATATTGTTATTAATGTCAATATTTCGTATTTATTTAATATTGTGCACTTTGGGCTTTCATACCACACGCTGTGTAGGCCTACCAACTCAGACAGGAACCATCGCATTTGACATATTTAAGCTGCTGCAAAATACTCCATATCAAAAGCGCCATTTTCAAAATGGCGGGTTATTTAAACTGCAACGCCTGGCCTGCGCTCACCTGCTCTCGCCTGCAGCTCTTGTACACCTCTGAAGTTAACCGTGCTTTATGAAAACACTTGCTAACACTGCTGCCTGCCATGTCGCGTTTTACGTAGTAAGTTAACCGTCACATCACTTCAGCCTTTTGACAACATGAACTGTGGCGTTTTCCAGCCTTGGACTTTCTGCTAAGACGCCGGGAATCACGGCTGACTTCACCAAGGTAAGAAGCTGCTACTTGTCGAAATAAGTCTTGGCTCGCTCTGTTCGTTCGTTTGTTTGTGTGTTTGGCGTGGCGTTTTGTGTTGACCTATGCTGCATTTGCCTGCTGGTTTTCATTTGTTTTTTTTTGTTTGGCATTGTGTTGTTGTGATGCTTTTGTTGATTCACACTGTAGTGAAATATGCAATGTATCTGTTGAATGCTGGTGTGTGTTGAATCGATTTTATGGCATATCTCCCCTTAGTATGCTTGTTGTTGTCTTTGTTGTGTGGTTGTTAGTAGAGGGTAATATTGTGTATTGCCTGTGGTCCATTCAGTTCAGTTCAACTTAAAACAATAGGCGTGTTTGACCACTTTATTTCCTTTTTGTTTGTCATATTTACTGCTGCTATCCTGTGATACCATTATAATCTCTTGTCACACTGAACTGCACTCATTGCCATCCTTAATTGTTCTGATAGTCATCTGCTGCTTGTCCTATATGAAGAGACTGTCTCCACCATTTTTATGATTTAAAAAGAAAAAAAATCTGTTTATATTATTGTCTGCATAGCTGTTGTGTTCTAGTCTGATGCTGCTGTTGAATGTGTGTTGCTGCTTTTGTATTCAACCATGTCACTTCACTAGATGGCATATTTCATTTGTGGTCTGTGGTGCGTAGCAGGTGAGTGAGCATACAGTGGTTGCTCTGAAATACTGCAGTGAATGAAAACTTGTGTTGGGCTCTGTAACTAATGCGGTTTTATGGAGAAAGTTTTTCTTATTGTCCTGAATTTGTTGTATGCATGTGGGTGGAGATGAGGTCAGAGCCTAGATGCCAAATTATTCCTGTATTTCCTATGTTATCACATAATACATCTGTCGTTAAATGTAAGTTGGCTGACTGAAATGAGCTATTTTTCAGCAAAATCAAAGAAAGCATCGAATATATTTTATTCATATTTAGGCATTATTCATCTGAGCTTGTTGTGCACCACTAACCAGGAGGCATGAATGCATAAGGTTGATTTGTAGGTTTATTGCTGCTCTTTCTCTTTCTTCCCCTTGTGCTTTATCTGTCTCTTACTTTCTCTCACATTCAGCTGGAGGCCACTATGTTAATTGTGCCACAGTGCTAAACTTGTCTTATCCAGGTCAAGAAGAAAATGCAATTCTATTTAGATAATACTCATTCAGCAGTAGTCTGTTTACCACAGCAGTTGTCTTGATTCATTTTTCTGCTGCATTGAGGTTGGCATTACAGCTCCATGGGGCAAGTGTCAGACCACAGTCCATCAGTTGAGTTCATGCTAATTATCAGGGAGAGTGAAAGGCTTTAAAAATGATGTTGACAGCTTTATTTGTATCATTTTGATAACAGATACATCACTAATACTGTTTTTACTGTTACACATTGTCTGGACTTCTCATCTAAATTACACATGCAAACAAACGTATCTCTTACACACATCTGACAACTTGTTCACTCGCTAAATAATCTCTCCTCAGCCTTTTGGCTAATGCTGACTAACAGTGGCAGGACAGACTAATACCCTGATTACAGTCAGGACCTGTGTTAAACTTCCATTTCCCAACAGGAGACTGATCTATGTGGGTGTATTTTACAGCTGAGTCAGTGACCCGCAGTATCCCTGTGTCAGACCATTTACACAGGCTGTGGACAGGAGCTGTGAGTCGGCACTACATCATGTTGTTCTCAGGTCTATGATCAGGCAGCCACTTAATTATTCACGCCTTGATGAGCCTTGCAATATATAGAAATGTGGGACCTAATCTCAAAGTAGGTGGTTCATGAAGGTTGCAGCTCTTTTATGCGATGGTTGACCTGTTTTGGTTGCTGTGCTCAGGGTGTAAGGGATCATAACTGACCTGCAATGGATGAGGGAAAGCAGCCTCACCCACAACAATCCCAAACCTAAACTTGACTACTGTATCTTTGAACTCTGAATATCTTAACCTAATGTCTATATTTAAACATATATAATATACATACATATATACACATATAATATATGTGTACAAATTCCTGTATTAGTGATGTCCCTCGATGACAGTTTCAAAATCTATCTTTGGCATTTCTGTACTCATATTTTGGTCAGCTTCTAGTTTCTATCAGTATCGAAATCATATATTGCATCTTTTGATTTCCTTATTACAATTTTTTGCCCCATGAGAACAAATAAAATAATGTCAAGAAACGTGATTTGTTTAGAGAAGGACAGAAAAACAGGTTGGGTATAACCTCTGGAGTTGATATCTGGGGGGTCCTCCAGATCAGTGAATGATAACCTAAAAGCAAATGTTAAGCTTCAAACTAGTCAGCACTTGAACACTTGTCAGTATAATGTACAAACATGAGAAGCCTTTTAATAATCCTTCATACCTTCATTTATACCAATCACTTTGTTTAAATAAGGCTGTGAAATTCAGTGGTGCTGGTAAAACAAAGGAACAATCTTGAGTAGAAGAGTTTACTCATGTTCACCTCAGGCTTCCATCTGGCAGTATCTGCATCAGTGCACTTCTCACCAGAACTGATGGGTGCGTTGTCCACGACAGCTTTTAGATCATGAGGATGACTGTGTCATCTCGAGACACGGGGCTTACTAGATGTCTGAAATTGTGCAGGATTGGTTTTGCCGATCAAGCAGCGGCGTGCGGGGGTGCACCCAGCAGGTGGTTGACTTCCACAGCTTTCTGATGTCTTGACACCCACAGGACGTCTGTGAGCCCGGTGTGTCGGTATCAAACGTTGCTACCCTGGATTCAGTGGCAGAGAGATGTAATTACATTGTGTTGCATGAAATATGAAACGAGAGAGACATAGAGAGAGGGAGGGAAGAAGAGAGAGAAATAGAAAGTTATTACCTTTGCAGTGACAACTCTAAGGCAGAGATGGAGGGCCTTTGATGGTGGGCCCAGTGTGTATCTTTTTGATGTCAAATTGGAGATCTGAGGATCATTTATTCATGAGTCTACATCTCTAATGCTTACCGGCTGGCTAAGTTGTTTGTTTTGCTTGCCTCAGGTCTGTACGGTGGTTAAATTGCTCCTGAATAAATTCTTTTATCTGCCATTGTTTCAGGTTTATTTTGCTGCAGCGAAAGAAATTGTCACGTTCATTTGTTGTTTCTTCTTTCTTTTACTGTTTCTTGTTGAATCACTGACCACTTGTTCTCTTCTCACATACACACAGTAGAGCAGTTTTTCCAGTACTGATACTAGATTGGGAATCAGCGAGTCCATGAGTTTATGCACCGATCTGACCACATAATGTATTGATAAACCCAGAAATCAATTTTTCTTTGCTGCTCTAAAACAGTAGCCTACACAGAAGTTGTGCTTGTGCTTGTGTAGCCACTGGCATCTACTGTTATAGAACAGTGAAGAAGAATTGATTTCTGGTAAATACCATAACGTTGGCTGAGGTCACCAATGGGCGGACAGTGGTACAGGTCCAGACCTAGATGCTGTCCTATCTGGACACGGACCTACTGTACAACCTCCTAACCACCAGCTTTTCTAGCCTTCACGGCACTGGTGAGATGACGACTCACAGTAGTAGGCTGCAACAGTTTTAAATTCTTTTCCATATGTTTTCAAGTATGAAAAGACCCAACATGAACAATGTAAGCAGACTACTTGATAACTATTGCAAATCATTTCAGCAGCATTTGTATAGGAATGATTCTATTCTAAGCTTTTTGATCTGTATAAGCGGTTGATCACTGTGATCACTATAAGCTGTTTTCAATGTAAAAAAAGATTCTGTGGCATTCATGTATCATGTTTTAAAAAGGGTTTGACCTGAACCCTGCCATACGACAACAACAACAGCATTCATATTTTTAGGGAGATTTAAAGCAGTAGCTGTGGCTCAGAGACCCAGGGCCTCACACTGACCTTTCACCCTGAGTCAGTCATTCATTAGGTGGACAAGAGAAAATTCTCTCACACATATCACATCCATACAGGGTTAACAGTGTACGGCAAATGTAGGAAATAGTTGTTCACATTTGGATTGTAATTCATTGAGGAATCTACTTTAAATTGCACCATATATAAATATTAACCCGTAGCTGTTTGGTGGTGGTGCATGTAATGTAGGAGACCTGTCGGTCATTTTCGTAACTGACAGTAGAATAGCAGCTCTGTGTTTTGATTGTATTTTACTTTTGTGTCACAGATTTCCGCTGTACAAACCTTAATCCAATTCAGTTCAAATAAATAAAACGGGTACATATGTAGAAGTTGCTTCTCTGCAACATCAATTATCTCTTTAAACTTTTTTCTCAAAAACAATATAATAAAAGTAACAGGCACTCTAAACACTTGCAGTTGTTGTTTTTTTTTTTTTTTTTTGATCAGCTGTGCATGAATACACTTGCTATGTAAAGTCATTCTGATTATTTTTGACCTTCCCCATCTGCTGATGTCTAATCATGAAGACCTTGGCTTGTTCAGCTAATTGACTCGCTAATAAAAAAAACATGTAAACATGTTTTGAAACTACTACAACATCTTTTTACTTCTCTGTCTCCATCTTCTCTTGTCCTCTGCATCTTCCGCATCTGTCACACTAACCCAACCACCTGCATGTCCTCTCTCTCTTTTTTTACTCTTGCCTGGCGGTTCCATCTTCAACATCCTTATCCCAATATACCCACAATCCCTCCTCTTCACACGTCCAAAGTATCTTGCTCTCATCTCTCTTGCTTTGTCTACAAACCATCCAACCTGAGCTGTCCCTCTGATATACTCATCCTAATCCTGTCCATCCTCATCACTCCTAATGAAAATCTTAGCATGTTCGACTCTGCCACCTCCAGCTCTGCCTTCTGTCTTTTTGGCGGTGCCACGTCTCCAGACCACACAACATGGCTGGTACCATGCACCACCTTCCCTTTTTAAAAAAAAAAAAAAAAAAAAGTTTTGAACTTCACAACTTAAAATAACTTCTGATGTCTGCTGGCTTAAACTGATATTTCTTATTAAAAATGTATAGAATATAATTAAATGTATGTATAACACTGAACCAGAATAGATTACCTTTCCTGGAAATGCACAAAGTGGAGTCAGGACTTCACTGTAGATTTGTGTCACCAGGAGTTGACAGTGTGTTTGTTCTATTCAGCAGTACACCTCGTTTTAGATAAAGAAATTGCAGCAGGACATACAAGTCTTTTCCTATGAAACAGTGTGGAAGTTAACAGGCTTATATGATGTTCCTGTATATTCTTTAATCCTCCAGTATTCATAATAAAACATGACAAGTGGGAGCAGCTTGTCTCTGAGACGGGTGTCAGAAATCCTGCTGACTTTAGTCATGTAACTGCTCTGCCTGTTTCAGTGGGCAACATTGGCTTATTCTCTGCTGAAATAGGAAGTTCACATTTGGAGATCAAACAGTTGAGAACACAGAAAATGCCAGTTTTTAATTGGTGTTCTTTTTCACAGTCCTTGTGCGTTTCTCTGCAGCAACGACTTTGTCTAATTCACCATATCTTTGTGATAATTGAGCCAAGCTGAATGTACACTGATGCACATTTCAAAGAATGAGGTGTGCTTCATGTCACACAGACAGTGGTCTTGATTTCACACTGTGGTTTCAGCTGAAATCGGCAGCAGCTACGTTTGTCTAAGAAATGTCAGCCAAATGCCCAAAATGAACATGTGTCAGTCTGGATTGTGAAATTGTTTTACACATGTCCTTTACTCTCTGTCTTTGATATCTGAGTGGGTGGAAGGACGCAGAGGACAGTTATTCTTCATCTGAAGAAGTGTATTGAAAATGTATAAATGATTGCAATAGTCGCGGTTGCAGTGTCAGGTGATGCAGAAGTGCTGAATCACTTCCTTCAGGTGCATTATCATCTTACTCCAAGAAGCACAGCACAGTAGAGACACACACCCTGTGCAGCTGTGCTGAAGTAAGTCTGCACATACAGTAAACTGTACTTGCAAAACACAGCTTGTAGAGAAAAAGAACAAACAATAAGGGCAATTGGCAATACATGCATACTGTGGTCTGAACTATGGACTTTTATTTATATTCGTTTAAATATATTTCTGAGATTATGTGTGTCTGCACATTTTTTGCACATATGCTGCATTTCTATATTATATTCTCACCATAATTACCATACTGTAGACCAGAGGTTCCCAAAAGAGGTGCTGTGGGACTCTGGTGTACCTTGACATTCTGCAGAGATGCCACCAGCAGTGCCCCTGTCCAAATCGGGGCATTCTGTCCTTTTGCTTTCTACAGTATATCTACGTCGAGAACAATGTGTCTAGCTTTTTTGAAAGGTGTAGGAAACTCAAAATTGTGAATTTAGCTCAATAGGTTCTTATTGTCGGGCCGTTACCTCATCAAGAAGCTGCTTTGTTGTTTCTTTACCAAAAATTTCATCATCTTCATCGCAGATTTCCAATTCCTCCTTAACACTGTGTCCCATGTTTTATTGCCATATGCCACATGTCTCCAGATGCTTTGCATGGGCATGGTGTGGCACATGTATTTAAATAGAAATGGAAAAAATGTAATTCCAAGTCAAGCTTGCAATAACTTCGGCCCATGTCTGACATATTGTAAACGTAATGTTTTGTTGCTGTAGCTTTGTAAACTGCCTTTCTTTCTATTCTCATGTGATACGATTTGATTACTCTCAACACACCAGCGGCACACCCACACAGGTGTTTTTCAATAATTCTCACTCTTCTCAGGAGTGTGTGGGCATGTACAGCTTCTGCTTGATTGACATCTTGATCTCACTCCTGTTGCACCCGTGACATCTTTCCAATTGTTAGGTTGAATTTTATCTAGTTCTCAGCATAGTTCTGCCCTTACTCTACCAGAGGTTGAACCAGAATGACTGAACACACCTGTGTGGGTGTGGAGGGCATTTATACGCCTATATTATAAAACGTGAGGAAGACTGGTTGGAAGTGGTTTTGTGACACAAAACCTCTTCTCCATGTATACAATAGTTTTTCAAGCTAAGCCACCTCATGTCAGTAAACTCATTACTTTTCTCTTGTGAAAAGTCCAGACGGCAACACAGCAAAACCGGAATTAAGTTTATTATTGTTTTTAAACTCACCCAGCTTGTAGCAGAAACACTGTATGATACTATCAGGGTTTTTTTTTTCTGTTCCACATCCATTTTTCATTTTCTTCAAAAATTTAACAACCTTCTTAGGAATTATAATATATAATAATATAATAATACCAGTTGTGAGGAATGTAGTCAGTTTTCTCGCAGAAACATTATCATTTAGTGAAGAAATGGGCTTCGCACCAGTTGGCACAGGCATTTTATTTATCTGCTGGCTCACTTCGAAACAGTCTACAGTATTTCCATCAGCAGCCCTTCTTTGTTTTGTAAGTAAAAAGAAACATTTTGGTAGTGGTTTTGTTTTAAGGTATGACAGTGACCAGATGTTTCCTCAACTGTCGGAGCAAACTCTGCAGTACAAACTCAGCTTCTCCTTTGGCCACACAGGGCACGATGGACAGATAGGAATGAGTAGGAGAGGGAAGTTAAGAGAATGGATAAAAATGAATATTGATTTCTTTCATATGATCATAGAGATAAGGATCGCCAACAATGAAATCAGCAGGGGCGTGATCCACAGGCCGGGGCTGTCAACTGTAGGACTGCTAAGTGTTATATTTTATTATAAATTATGTCAATGTTAATATTCACTTATCTTAAGATTAAATAGAAAATACTCTCTTCAATAAATATTATCAGTTTCTGCATCATTCTGTTCTGTGTGGGCCTACTTTTTTCCCCACAAAGGAAATTGATCAGGAATCGTTAAGGGAACAGGATCGATAAGCAGAATCGATAATTGGTATCTATAATATCTTATGTATTCCTATCGACAGTGCCCATTATGGACGTATTCCTGTAAACACAAGTTAGATAAGAACCCAAGTGCAGATAAAGACAAATGAAACAGAAAAAACTACATGGCAATCTTAACCCGACTTGATGACTATCACTCTCTAGCACAGTTTACATGGTTATTAAGTTAGGTTGGATGAGAGAGCTTCACTCAAGAGTCAGCAACCAGGAGAAATTGGCACAGAGTATAACCTTCAAACTACAGAAACTAAGAATAAAATTGAATCACTGTAGCTTTTTGCTTGTGATAAGTATGGTGCAGAGCGGGACTGGTACCATGGACAGCTCCCTTTTATGCTGACAGCAGCAAGACCAGAACCTTGTTTCTACCTGGCATCATAATGCAGTCTGTATCTATATATGTTATGTGGATAAGGAAAAACAAATGATAATGTCTGCTGTAAATGCATGCAAAACACATTGGGATCCGATCTCAGCAAGGTGCAAATGCATGGGGAATCTCTCCCATTACCACAACCACCACATGATGTGAATGTGACATTATAGTGTAGAGTCATCCAGCATGCACTATAGCAGTGACCTATACTTGTAAATGTAGTGCTGCAACTATCTGATCCGTTAAACTCTTATCAAACTTGCTTCTACTCACTTGTTGGTATGACACAATTAATTGCTTAAACTTTTGCTTTGATCATTGTCAACTTTCTTTCTTATATTTTCAGCATGGTGTAATAGCCTTGACGTGACCATGTGAAATGTTTTGTTTTTTTACTCTTTTGGTCTGTTAATTAGTTATCTACATAATTTACTTAACGATAGAGACTCCATTTAACATGGTTCTTTATGGCTTAGGTTAGAGAGCTTTCATATCATCAGTTTGCAAAGTGGGGTAATGTTTCTGAAAGGGTGATTCCGTACTGACTCTCATCTTTTGGATTGTTGCCGGTACTTTGCAGCACTGAGAGAAAATTGCCACTCTGTAGCAAACACACATCCTCTGAGTCATAATTCTGGGACAGAGCCAATGACTGCTGTTGTCCTTTCACTCTGACATGAGGTGTGTAGTAAAAGACTCTTCTTTGAACACCAAAATTACCTATTGTGTGCTGTGTCAGTCCAGGAAAACTGGCAGAGGCCTGTTGTTTTTAGTTGTACGATAATGAGGTTGAAAACATTTCATTACATTTTAGTACATTTGTGTATATTGCAACACATGTGAGGTACATCATTCTTTCATGCATATTTTCCTTTCATCAGTTGTATAATGAGGAGCGAGATACATCTGGACACTCAGCAGGGCCATTTAAGCCAACAGAGTATTACAGGCTTTATATGGAAAACAGTAGGACCCCCTACCCAACGTTGAAGTTAACACTTACACACAGCCTCTTTGTAGAGTCTGTATTGATGCATGCAGGCCCCATGGTCTGTATCATGCAGCCTTCATCCTCTATCACAGCCTCCTAATGTCCTGCTGAGATCTCTGACCAGATTGTCTAGGGCTCTGAATTTCACCAGCCAATCAGAGGAGCCGTGGTGAGAGAGCAAACATTGCTGAAATAAAACACTTGCATACTGTATACAACTAGTGGAACATAAAAAGTGAGCAATGGAGGTGTAAAAGTGAAAACTGAAAGTACTATTATTTACCATTTCACTGTTTACAGTTCCAGCATTGTACTATTTAATTTGCTTGTGGGCCGGTGAAGTTACATCTACACAGTAGCCACCAGCTGGTTCTCTTTATCCCGCAATGCAACCGTGTACTGTCAGTATCCGACTTGTGGAGCTCTGGCATCTGGATGGATGAATGGAGGGGAGGGGGAAAGAGAGGAAGAAGGAAGAATTTGCTCCTGTAATGGGGCTATTGTGTCCCCACATGCTCTTTTCCTTCTCTCTAGTGACTAGAGGAGGCATGTGTTGCGCTGGGAGACAGATGGTTTCAAGCAGATTTCTTTTGGAGCCAGGAGGGAGATGGAGGGAGGTAGAGGGAAATGAATGAAAAAAGAGGGAGGGCAGAGGGAGAGAAATAGAGGGGAAAAAAAAAGTGAAGAGATTATGCTCTGGATCCAGAGCTCGCTGTTGGAAATCCTTTGATTTAAAAACACAGCAGTTACAGTAAATCTTGTGTGTTTTAGACAGGATGAAGAATGAAGAAAAACCTCACAGGAATTGTTATAGATGGTATGTTATTTTATAAATTGTCAGTAATGGGTCGGTTCCTTCCTATTATTAGTAGTATGCATTGTATGTAGCTAAGCTAAAAGTATGTCTTTCATATGTATTGTCATGCATAGAAGGAAAGTTAGAGGATCACCAAAGCTAGTGGAATTCATCCTCTGGGGAACATGAATGTCTACACCATATCGTATGGCAATCAAATCAGTTTTTGTCAAGACTTTTCAATGTGAACCAAAAAATGTCAACATGCTGGTGGCACCAGATTTATTAATTGAATTTGGGTTTATACAGAATTGGCCAATATCAATGTTCTCTTTGTCTATAGTGTTATGTAATTACACATTTAGATAATCATTTAAGTGAAAGCAGCAATATTTGTATGATCTTGTATTAAAGCACTCTGGTTCCCTCAAACAGTGGCCTAGATATAAATTTTCAGGTGGAAGTACAGTAATTGCCTGTATGGAACTGGGACTCTGACCTTTCCAGGCGTTAATAACTAGGCCTACTCTGGCCATCAATAATGGTAATTCCAAGTGAAAGGTGCTAACCGTTGCCAAGTTGAAAAAGTGCTTTATCTAAAAGCCACCACTGGCCAGTATCAGGCCCCTGATTCATTTTCTAAGCTGCACAGCAGATTGTTTCAGCCTCCAGAGTCACTTAATCGTGCTCTCATTTGCTGCATAAGTAAAATGACATTTCTCTGCTGCTGCTTCCTCCCAGGCGGTTGGTAAAACGGCACCCAGAATTATTTCCACATTTATAACACTTTTTAATTGAGCTGCCATGTGCTCCAGAAAGCGTTTCTCCCGTCTGCTGCGGAAGCTCCGTTTTCGGCTGTCCATCTGTATTCCAGGGCTCTCCGCCGGTTTGTGAGGCTTTCATTGGAGAGGTTAAACGTCTGGCTGCGATTTGAGCTTCCTACTGTAAGAGGGTTAATTGAATCAGTAATCTATTTACACTTTGCCCCCAATTACTGACTTTATCAAATGCTGAGTCACCGTGGATGTCAGCTAGCACTGAGACAGAAAGATAGCACTTATTGGATTCAAACCACAGTCACTCACTTATCAAAATACCAAAATTAGCTGCACTTGATCCACTCTAAACTCTTACTTACAGGAACTCTCAAACTTAAGTTTTAAACAGGTGGAATGAACAAAAAGTGTATTACAAATTGCATTACTTGGATATTAAACTTGTCATGTTGCGTGATAAAAGAATACTAGCTGAGTTTTTGTCAACATTGTAAAACGCTCTCAGTAAAGGGGTCACAAAATGGTGCAGGCAGCCTTAAAGCTGCAGACTTAGCAGTACAGTAAGCCCAGCTCCCTGACAGAGAGGCAGAAGGGGCTTGACAGGGTATGTCAGGGCAGCAAATAAATGTTTGAATGGGAGAGTGGGCCCTAAGAAAGGAAGCGTGCACTTGCAGACAGGCTGACACCACCCAGATAATGGAGCTGCCAGAGCCTTTCCCACATTACATCTCACCTCACCAAAACACAATCACAAGAAAACACAACCACTTGCACATGCAGACATGGTCCCACGCACAAATACGCACACACATACTTTACATGTACTGTACACAGATATGTCACATACATACGCTCTCAAGATTTACCTGAGAGGAAGACGGGTAGAAAGTGTGAGTAGACGATGCTTCATTGATTAGAGGCTAAGGCGTAGGGCTCAACTGAGAAACCACCTCTCCTCCATGTATTGGTAATCTCCCCTGTCAGCTCTTAGAAACAAGCTGTAATTTGATAAATCGCTGGGCTCAGAGGAAGTGAAAATAGGCTTGACAGTGCGGGGGCCTCCCATCCCCTGACACTGAACATCTGATCCTTTTTAACAGCACATTAAATATAGAACCCCTTTCTTCCATGGCTTCATATTAAGAGACATGCTAACACTTTGTGTTGCCAGCAAAAGAGTAGGATTAAAAAAGCAAAAAGCTGTGGTTATCACAACAGAATGGCAGGAAAAGTGCAGGCCTGTATGGCCCGGGTTGTATTTTCTCTGAAACAATTCACAACTGTGAACCGCTACCTTCGATCAGTAGTTTGGAGTGGCTGTTTCAGGTCTGTTCACCTGTGTGCACAGGTGGTTGAGCCAGGCAATAATAATATCCCGAGCAACCTGGTTACAATGCACTGCACAATAATACAACACCACAAACTAGTCTCAAAAGTGACCATAGTGTGAATCAACACCCCACTGACAATCTTAGTGGAAAAAAGGGAAAAGAAAGAACCTTCAAAAGCTATAAAAAGGTAGCATTGTTGCAAAGGTATTGCATTGGATTGCATTTATATTGTAGAGGTTTTCCAGTAAAAATTGTGTGTACCTGCGGTATGTTTTTCATTGTCTGCACACTATAGCAGGGGCCATCGTGTGTTCTTTTCTATACACAATAGTAGTATAAGAGGAGGTTCATGTATTTTCACAATATGATATCTTTCACTTTAAAGAGGTGTCAGCTGGAGTGTGTAGATATGCAAAGTGGACTCTCAGCCGCTGCACCGGTCACAGTCTAGGCTGAACCTCTCCTACAGTAACTTGCAGCTTATTTTGTGCAACATGTGTAGTGTAAATGAAACTCTGTGTCCAGGTGCAGAATCATTACTCGTTCCTGGTAATGTGTGAAAGGAGAACGAAACAGAAATACTGAGTCAAGGCATTTTGTGTGTCTGTTAACACGGCATATGCTGTTCGTGATACAGCCTCGTTCAGGGTCCTCCGAATAAGTTCTCAGTGTTGGGCAGTCATGTTGCTACAAAGCACTGCTGCATGTAGGTCAAACTGTAAACTGAAAAAAAAACCTGGTTTACCTGTTGGACTGTGGAAAATGATAAAAATACTGAATTGAAATGTTTGCACCTGAAGACAGCACATTGACATGTACCTGTTCATTTATTGTAGAGAGGAAAAAAAGATATGTTTATCACGGAAGCTTCCTGTAGGAAACGAAGCTTAAACATATGCTCTCCCCAAAAGTGCTGATATCAAGCGGAAAAAAACGCGCGTGTGTGTGCGTGTGTCTGTCTGTGTGTGTGTGTGTGTGTGTGTGTGTGTGTGTGTGTGTGTGTGCTTTCTCCTGCTGGCATTGTTTTTTTTCTGTAGATCTTTTACTGGGAAAGTGCTGGCCAATATTTTTCTGTCTATGACTATACACAAAAACAAACACACTTGTACAATGCTGCCTGCTTAGTGCATGAACAATAGCAGACACACACAAAAAACACAGAACACATTTGGTGTAAGCAGCTTCACCTCATTATGTTCTTGGTACCTGCTGGCAATTGTATTTAATTATTTTAACCTGAATTTATCCAGGGGAAAGATGAGTTATATAAAAAAAAGAAGCTCTGCTCAGGGTTTATTTATTTGAGTTAAATTAGTGGCAAATTTAGAGATATTTGTGTCCATATCTAAATGGCAAATACTGAAATGCATTGTGTTCCAGATTTATTCTCCCTTTTTTTTTTCTCTCTTCTTTTTTTTAGCCTTGGGTGCTGCTTTGCATGAATAACACACCCATTACATGATGATAAAACACTGCAACACAGGGCAAGAGGTTTCTCAGCATGAAACTGACAGCTCTATGAAATATATATATATATATATATATATATATATATATCTTACTTATCAGATGTTTCACAGGTTGTGGAAAGTAGCTCTACTTCTTACTATTTAGAATGACAAATGCTAAGGAGAGGCAGGGTAATAATAGTATGGGCAATGACACTGGAAGTCGAAGGGCTGGGACACTGTGATCTGTGAGACCATTTTGCAACTTCACACTTCCTTACTCTGTAAAGTACCTTGTGATAATGTATGCTATGAATTAGGCGCTGTATAAATAAAATTGAATTGAAAGTGATTTTAATCCTATGCTGTGCTGCCTGTTTAAATGCAGGATTGGCACAGCTATGCAGCCTCATTGGTAACTTCATATTTAGTACTGAAAAGAGGCCAGTTTGTCCTGCAAGATATCTCTTATCTCTATTTTTCTGCAGTCATTTAATCTGTTACTGAAACCTGAACCTGTTTTCCTAAAACAAATGAAAGAGAAACGAGCGTCTCATCCACATCAGTGCACAATAAAGACACCAATTTCCAGGAAACTTATTTCCACTGTGGGACCTCCATCATGGTGAAGTCATGAGCGCTGCGATACAGTATTAGATAGGAGGTGCTGGGTTGAGCAGGGTTTAGCGCTGATAGTTGCAGACACAATTCTCTCCACAGCTCACTGTCTGACAACCAGACAGATTGAACTTATGAACACAGACACCAAAGAGTCTCCTCCTGTCATTTTTTTGGCAGCAAACAGACAAAAAAAAAAAAAGTGAGTGGGGCAGGGGATGCTCGTCAAAAATTCATGTCACAAATAATTTAGGAGATGGCTTTAATTGACTGTCACACTTACTGTTTGTTTTTTTGGGGGGTTTTTTTTATAGGAAAAGCTTTAAATAGTATTTTTATTTCACTGCAAAATATCTTTTTTTTGCTTGACTCTGGCATGCAGTTGTGAAATTATTTTCCAAGTGAGCTCTATAGATGTTAGCAGATTGTTTCTCCAAAGTGGTAGCAATAGGATAAACTGAACCGAATGCCAAATGCAATGTCCAACATCAGTGGTGAAAGTCAAGATGAACACAATGCTCTCGCTCATCAAGTGCAAATGCTCCAACTGCTTCCCAGTAGTCTATTTACTCCATGGCTTCTGGTGACAGAACGCCTCATTTAACCATGCTGCATTAGCACAGTGACTGTGTGTAAAGACGGGCCAACTGGGCTTTGAAACCAGGCCAAGCAAGTTTTAACCTCTGAGGAGTCACTCGGACTCTGGCACACAAATCCGCACAAGGGGATGTCACAGGCAGCGGAGTAAAGGCTTAAACCTGTCCCATAGTTAAATTCCAACATTTGAAGGCCAGAACCACAGACTCTTAGGTATTAGGACAGTCTCTCACTGCATTCATCACTCAGACCCCCACATCAGGTTTCCCATTGAAGCATCAGCTGTTGAACAGACTGGGCAGAGGCAGTCCATCACCAACCTATTTATTCTGTGTTACTGTCCCGCTGCTGCTTGTGAGCAGCATAAAGCTTATTGTAGCATAAAATAGAGGAAATGGTTGGCAGTGTGACACTGTTAATATGGCAGGTTTTGCTAACTGGTATCATTATCATCCCAGACCAGATAATCAGACTTTGAAGCTGATGTTGCAGCAATTCTGTTTCTCTTCAGTGATCTGTCTGTTTGCTTTGGTTTTATCATTGAGGGAAGTCAGATAGGAGCCGACCGACTGTTTTATTGAAAACACCGGAGGCAATCTGAATTGTGAAACGTGAATGTCGGATATCTTCATTTGAATTAATGACTAGTCCAAACTCAAATTCAAGGTATCTTCAGTGCTGTTTTGAGTCATTTTGACTAAGTTCAATATTTAATTTGGCACATTTACAGATATCTCAAACTAAGATATTATGAGTCAAAATTTTATTTTAGATAATCAGAGACTGGAGTTATGACCAGACCATTTGAAAGAGAGATAACTATGACCTGGACGAATGAGAACATTCACAGACAGACCAGTCAGAACTACATTATGCATATCTTGAATTTGAGTTATGACTTGTCATAATTTGAATGAAGATATCTGAAATGCACATTTTGGACTGACAAAACTGCATGTAGACATCTCTAGATTCTCTTAGATTCTCCATACAACACCACGGATAAGTCTCACTAATGGGAACTTAATCAGAAATGTCTTACATTTTTACCAGTAAAATATAATTAGAAACACTTTAAATTAAAGTTTAGTTACAGTGTAGATACTTTTAATCTAAAGTGTCAATCTTACACATGTGAAAAGGGCTCGCTGTATGCTACCTGTTACTGCAGACTGACAATTTAAAAGGTTCACCAATGTATAGATTAGCAGATATTCAAATTTTTTTCTTTCAATAAACTTTTCTTTAATCCAGAAGACATTTTGGCAAGGCTTTAACACTATATTGTTAACACATTAACAACAACTGGCATCTGTTATTTTTTATTTTATTTTATTTTATTTTTTATTCCTGAACTTCCCTTCTCTACAAGACTATTTTCAAGGGCAGATCTCTTAGCCTGGTCTGTCATTGCGGCGTCGTGCTGCAGAACAAAGAAACCAGCGAGCAAGCCATCATTATCACTTCAGGGACCCAGAATACACATTCCCCACAGGACGATGGCAAACACAGACCTAAAAACAAAAATACCATCAGAGATAAAATAAGCAAAAATTAAATTCCAGAGGAAAGTAGAAGTGATGCTCTATGTTCTGTTGAAGGGGGTGCGTTAACAGCTGCAGCCTCATCTTGGCGCTCAATAAGGCCATCACCACAGGGATTTCCAATGATCAACTGCACGTAGCTAAAAATGCCACCATTCGTTTCCCTTAATGAACTATTCATTGTTTTTCAAGGCTGCATCAAGTCTCTTATTATGACATTCTCTAAGGCTCTGATGCATCTCACAGAGTTGTGTACAACTGTAGACGGAGCCGGTTCTCATTTGTGGTCTGTATCCCCACCAAGAGCAGTGTTTCAATGTCAGCAGAATAAAGGAAACAATACCACATTCAAACCTGCTTTAATTACACTGGTCTAACCCATAAATCATATTGACGCACACACACATGCAGCACTAACACACACATTCACACAAGATAATTCTTCTCAGTTTATCTACACCCACCTGATGACAAGAACGCATGCAGTGTGCCAGCAGGAATCGCCCTGGCCAGTGTACAGTGTACACAGGCATGTAAACAACTGTAATTCTTGCAAGCCCTCATGTCTCCAATAGCTTCTACACCAGACCAAGGTTTGTTTCCAAAATAAATTTGGCTTAAATTAATGAACAGAGCAACAATACTTAATCATCATGTGTGACACTGTATTTGTGCAAACACACTTTAATACACGGGATGTGGATGGAGGCACATGGATGGAGACGGCAGACAATAAATTGCTTTGTGGGATTAAAAAGGAGGGCTAGTTTTGAATGTTTTTTGTTTTATTCAGCATAAAGGAACTGAATGTGTTGTTTTTGCTGTTTTTCTCTGTTTTATTCTATTGTTGATTGAGTGTTTTTGTGTTTTGTACTGTGGCTTAGACAAAATGAGCAATCTTTGGTATAATATTGGCCATGGTTGTGGCGTGGCTCTTGCAATATCAGTCGGTTGGTCCACCACCTCGGTCCAAACTGAAATATTTCAAAATGTTTTAGATGGATGGCTATGAAATTAGCTACGGCTACCCATGATGCTCAGAGGATAAATCTTAATGACTTTGCTGATTATCTTTCCTCAAGTGCAACCAACAAGTTTTCACTAATCCTTTTGGTACATTCATTCATGGTTCCCAGGTAATGACTCCTAATGACCCCTGACTGCCATTGTGACCATGTTAGCATGCCGATATTAGCATTTAGCTCAAAAAACACCCTCACAGTGTCGCCAGGAGCTGCTGTAGACTTTTGCAGACTAGACAATCGATTTTAATTGAAGAAAAATTATTGTAGTTTTATTTATGAAAATAGTTTGAGCCCTATTGTAATCTACCAACATAAGACTATGGATCCTCATTTAGATAGAGTAAGACTCTGGACCAAAACAATTTTCAGCTATGTAACTGCTTATAGTCTGAATATGAAGAAATTGGGCTTACTGTAAAATCTATTTTTGGAATACATATTCTTGTATTTCTATTTTAAAAAGAACTCAAATGGACCCTTTCCCTTTTTTTTTTTTTTTTTCTTTTTTTTTGTGGACAGTCTTCTTGGGGTTCCCAGACCTGTCTCTCAGAATCATTTTTTGAGAGTGCAAACCGACTTTAGAGGATAGGGTAATGAGTGCAGCGTAAACCCTGGATGAAGGTCAATTCTCTGCAAATCACATTTGGTATC
Source organism: Seriola dumerili (assembly GCF_002260705.1). Lineage (NCBI taxonomy): Eukaryota > Metazoa > Chordata > Actinopteri > Carangiformes > Carangidae > Seriola > Seriola dumerili. The sequence goes on from NW_019176070.1 coordinate 586,224, forward strand.
TCGTCATTTTGTGTCAGTTCGTGAGTCGTGCCGGTTTTGTCAGCGGTGATAGAGAGATGGCCTCGAGGTGGTGGATTGATAGGGGACATCAGCAGTATAATTGGTGATGCTCGGCCTAACCCGCATGTCAAAGGAAAGAAAATGAAAGGAGAAGCAAAGGAGAGAGAGTCTCGTTGAGGATGGTTGGCATAGCAACAGTTGGAAAATTTGTGAAATGGGATAACTAGTGATGTATCCGCAGAGTGAATGTCAGTGGAGATGGTTTGTAATGGTGACAGGGTTCTGTTCTATTATACCTGATGGGAGCTGTCAGTTAGTTAGGGTGCTTGACTTCAAACTCAGAGAGCCCCTGTGTCAGCCACAGGAGTACCTGGCAGTTCAGTGTCGAGGACATAGGCGCAAGTCTGAGAGCTTTAAGAGTGACGAGTGAAAGGCAGCTGCAGCAGTTTGGAGTGCCTCAGTGACAGGGGGGCAGAGAATGGAGCGGAGGGGAGTTTGTGGTCCAGTGTGATAAGAAGAAGCTCCATTGAGATGTTGGTAAGAAGATTTTTCGAAAAAGGAACAAAAGAAAGCAACACAGGTATTTAGGTTTTTACATGAAAAGCATTGAGGTTGGTCTTGCAAAGATGTGTAAGTTAATGACTACAGAAAGGTAGGATGCAACCAGAGTGGTATTTAAAAAAAGATGACAGGAAAAAATGGAGTAGACAGTTAGTGATGGATTCAAGGAGTAAGGAGGGGGTGAAGACGGACAAGCTGTGGGACTTCATCTGTGGGGTAACAACAAGACGTAGTCAGGGAGATGACAGTAGGGCCAGAGGCTCACTAATAGTATCTGACAGAATTGACCCGAGTCTTTCACCCTTCGCTTCAACTGAGTCTTTTATATATTACAAATGTACCACTTGTAATTAATAATGAATAGCACCAGAAGGCCATGTAGCATATAAAAGAATGTGTAAAATATATTATAGGCATTGTCCCTTTATAGGTACCTTCGCATTAATAATACATTGAACTATTTTGGAATCGTTGTTTACCCAAGAACTTAACGTAGAGTTGCACAATATCAATTTGGATGTTGAACAGACTGTTATTTTTTACATCTGCTGAAATTAATTGACTTAAATAAATATAAAAAGGTTTGTAAACAGCATCACTATCAATCACTGTTTCTTTTTCAAAATAAAATGTTTACAACCTTTAGACTTTACTGGTAAGCTGGGGACACGTCCTCGGGTTCGCTTTAATTAGGGGGCAAATTATATCTGAGTAGATTCATAGGTACAATAAGTGGGAAAGACAAATTGCATAGGAAATGCCACATTAACATGTAATAAGACTGAACTAAGTAATCTCTAATTAGGTTGCCCTTTTAAAAAGGGTGCATGTCTGTGATCCTGTAGAAAAAGACTAATTGTCTGAATGGGTTACATGCTTTTTAGGGTTCTGGTGGACTTGGCCTAGAACCTTTTTAACAGCAGATTATGATACTCAAGTGATACAGGTATTATTACACTGTGCTTAATGCAGATGATAAGAGTGCTGGATACTGCTTTATTTTTGAATAGTTATGTTTGACTTCTTGTACTTAGGTATTTCTGTTTCTCCAACTCACTGCTTCTTTTTATCCACTAATGCATCAATTAACATCTAAACATGTAGCCCCTATAATGAAGCTCATGAATATGACATTGTTGCCTTTTTGCCTAATTCTAATCATAATGTGAGGTGGAACAACTCACAGATAAAACTAACAGATACCTTTTTCCTGACCATTTTCTCTTTTGCAGATAAATGTCTAGCACACAATTAGGTAGAGAAACTACAGGAATATCTGGCTGCATCAATGGTTCATAATGGCGGGATGATCGGTGCAAGATAACTTATCTCTCCTGCCTCAGCTGGCAGCTGCACCGACTGTCAACAACAACAGGCACTTCATTTTGATATTTGAGGAAGCCACTGTCTGTGTACTCACATAAACCAGTCGGATGAGCAGAACTAGACGGACTGAAGGAAGAATTCGTCAGACAGATCAATGAATCACACAGCAGCATGATGGAGAAGAGTCACCTTCAGTTTTAATTAGTCCAGCAGCCAATTTTTAAAACAGAGATATAAAAGGATGGGCTTGACTAATACTGACACATGACAAACGTAGTGAAGAGGTCAGATTTGGGCTTTCATTCACACAGTTTGTGATCATTTGTTCACTGACTGTCATGACTCCTTCTGCGGGATCCCAAATGTCATAAACAGAATTTTAAGAAATTGTATTTACTGATCTCCACCTAATTCAGACCATATTAGCTGTAAACTGGACTGATTTTTATGGAACATTATAAATGAAGGAATTGAGTTGACATTATTTATGTGATTGTCTATTGATACTCTTGATGTTGATCAGTGGTTTAGCGTAACTTGTTCTGATTTAATCGTAATGTCAGGCCGTTTATATTTAAATGTAAAAAGTCTAGAATTTATGATGTATGCAGCAGAATCGAAGAGGGTCGTATAAATAATAACATTAACCTAAGAAGGGGAAATGTAGGGGGCTAACAAAAGTTTGTCAACCAATATCAACATATTGAAACCAACCCAAAACTCAGCTCCACAATGAATGAGTGCAGTAATACTAAACTGACATGTCTCCAGAGGTATTGGTATTAGCTATCTACACACTTTCATTTCAGGTGCCAGATCAGCCTCCTCTTTAATAACGTCATGCATGGATCTGGTTTCTGGAGACAAAACAGAAACAAAACTAAAAACAAAGCCAAAACATAACCAAACAGCACTTTTACAAAATGTTACTATACATATCATACCTCCAAATCAAACTCTGCATTTATATACAATACAAAATTGCTTTGAATTCTTCTCTCCTAGAATCTAATTGCTGACAGGTGGTACAGGGCATACAGCAACTCTAAAATAAAAGCAACAAAGCGCAAAAAGTACAACAAATACAACATTAAAACATGATGATTAAAAAAGAAAAGAAAAAAAAACGTTAAACAAAGTACATGGCGCATAGAAAAGGAAACTGAACCTCAATTAAAGACAAAGAACAAACATTTAAGTTAAGCAACAACTATCAAGTTCACATTTCCCCCTTTTTATAACTATTCTGTGGTGCTGTGGCAAATCATGTCTTGTGGTAGTCTGTTTCTTGACCCTTTCTGAGTACTGTCATGGTAACAACAGAGGCTGAACGCACTGCCCTGTTGTTGGAGTGAGGTACAGTTTAACAGCAGCCCCAGTCTGTTTTCTGCACCCACCATACTTTTCCTCTTTCCTCTTCCTCCCTCCAGCCCTCATCCCCTCCATATTCTGAAGGCATTCAGGTGAGTTTCTCTTTAGTTCGTTGAAAACACCCAGCACCCCCTATGCAATGTTCTTAATTGCATTCTCATTCAGCTTTTCCATGTAGTTCCTCAGATCCTTCGAGTCCCCAAGCTCAATGTCCGGACATACCCATTTTATCTCACTGGTCTGCACTAGTGCTAATGGGCTGAGCACAGGACAGCCATTACTGGACTTGACATTGGAAAAGGTGGTGAACTTCACCCTCTTTCTCTTGGTGGTGGGTGAGTTAAGCGACTCATTCCTGTGATCCCTCCCACTCGAACTACATCCTCCCACACCAGTATTACCACGCTGGACGCCTCCATTTAATAGTTGACTGCCTTCCTCTAGGGTGCCACTCAGCTCATCCTGCTGCTGTTGCTGCAGACATAGCCCCTCCTCTTGGCCCAGCCAAACCCAGTCGTGAGCGTGGGGCATTGCCTCTGGGGCCTCCAGGGACAGGTGCTTGCTACGGTATTTGTATGCGTAAGAAATGCAGTTAATGAGAAAGACCAGGATGGCTAGGCAGAAGACTCCCAGCAGGGCATACATACCAATCTCCAGGTCTGTCAGGCCTCGGCGAGACGGCAACAAGTCCTCATCAGTGCTGCGGCTCCGAGGCAGCTCAGCCTGGTCTGGATATTCAGAGAATTCGCCTGGGATTCTAGTACCACTATCGGCCGATAGACGACCCCCATTAGGCCTCACTGGAACATGGCCTCTGATGGTAGTGGCTCCACGGTTGATCAATCCAGTTTCCATGTCAGAGATAGATCCACCATAATATGGAGGATCAGGCCTTGTTCGCCGATCTCCTGGTTGTCTGTATTGCTCTTCTGGCTGACTAAACCTTACCTGTACGTTTGCCATTCCAGTGGCTAAAACAGTACGTCGCTTGCCCTTCTGGCACACTTCTGATGGGCTCATTTCAACACGCACAAGCAAACCTTGACCTTCGCCCTTGGCCACAATGATGGGCCACTTCCATGTTGGACTTCGCTGCACTGCTACCACTTGTTCATCCAAAGAAGTGGCTGCTAGAGTAAAATGGGCTGGGTTGTAGTTGTCTAGAGGAGTCATGGATCCATCGCTGAACTGAAGCCATGCACTGATGAGTGACTCCTAAAAGAAACAAAAAAACAGACACAGACAAACAGAAATTGGTACAACAGCAGTAACCCAGTGTAAATAACCCTGAAAATAACTCCAAAAACAATAATCTCCTCATTTCCTATTAATGCATAAAGATGACTGGAAACAGTGGAACATGGTGAAGTCAAAGTGAGGCTTAATTACAGTAGAAAGGCTCGTTGAAAGAATTGGATAGAGTGCATTTGAAACTATTCTCCTGAAAGCCAAATATTCTCTTCTCTCTAAGGGAAGAGACAGTAGCCTTCCTCCATTTGAAATTATAATTACAGGAATAACAGAGTGGTTCACTGGTAGGATATGCAAATCAAAGAGATGGCTTCCCTATATCAAGAGTGAATTAATTATACAAGAAAAATTACAATGAATATCATAGACTCCATAATAACCCTGATCCAACCCTGAACTTGTAATCCAAATACAATGCACAGTACAGTGCTAGTACAGTAAAGATTAGACTTTCTCTCCTCTAATGACACGTTAAAGGATGATTAATAGTGTCAAGTGCTGCAAGATATTTGGATGTCTTCGAGTCGTACCTGTTTGAGTGATTCACTGACTTCCTGTGTGGTTGCAGTGGCGACGATGGCCCTGTTGCTCCCTGGGCTGAGCTGCAAGGACAGCGAGAGTCCAGATACCAACTGCACCCCAAGCTCTGTCACACTCACTTTATCATCCAGCACCCTGATTCTCCTCTCAGCCAGGACCGATGACGTGAGAGGGGACAGCACCTGCAACACATGCAAACACTTGCTACTCATGGTAGTCTATTAAGATCCGAGATGACATTGTTAGTGCGAATTAAGAGGAAGAGCCAATTTGCTAGAGGCTATTGTTGTTGATGAAGGTGTCACTGTAGATGATAAGATATCCAGGAACTGTGCAAGCTAAAAGCCTGCACTCTGTTTGTTGAGAAATGCCTTTGTAGTTGCTTTTCTGAATTTAGTCATACTCACTTGGTTCTAGTGGTACGCAAAACAAAACAAAACTTGCATTAAAACAGATATTCAGACCCACATTCACCCACAGCTTTAATGGGTTGCCACCCTTAAGCTCAGTGTTATAAAACAAAAATACATCTTCTCAGAGTACACTGCTTTATGTCAAATATAGGCCTATATCTCTACTCAACAAGTCGTACAGCGTTTGGAACCACCCTCCCAAACGACACTTATAAAACTACTATTGAAAGGGCATTGCTTATCAGTGTCTGCGAAAATCTATACAAGTCACAGATGGAAAAATACATTTACACTATAATAGGGTCAGGGAGAGACCCGGGTTTAGGTTAGTATTTGTATTTTGTTAATGTTTTAAACATTACATTTTGGTTGGGGTAAGAATTATTACCTTGTTTGGACAGGGACCTTCGTTGTCATTTTTCCTATCGTAACCACATGATTATTGTTAATGGGAACAATCTCGGCCATGGTTCAGAGAACCTAACATTGCCTGTCTGAAGGAAACAGGAAGCAAACAGCAGTCTCCTATGACAAAGTTGTAAGCTCTGTTAGAAAAACATCTTGGTTTGAGTTAAAATTACCAATTTGTTATGGTAAGGAGACCTTCATTGTCATGGTTAAAATAATTATCACATGGCTGGGGAAAGATTACAGTCAAGGTTAAAAGGAACCAAAGTTCAGGGATTTACAGTGGTCTACTGTGGCGAAGGCTGTTTGTTGACACATCTATCCACCTTGATCTCCTCTGTGGAGTTTGCCGCTCACTACTCTTATATGATTTTCTGGTTTGCTGCCATTGACCTAGACTCATAATTACTGTGGCTGCTTTTTAAAGTTAAACATTTTTAAGCATTTGCTGAACCAAGATATGTCGTTGTTTTTCTTGGAAGGACAGTCTCGCTGCACTGTTCTGGGTACAGGGTCAATAAAAATGTAACGTAAATGGAAAAAAATAAAAATAAAAGATCTCTTTTCTGTATTCTGAACTATTATATTCGGTAATGGAGACCACATGCCAAGAACTGCATAGAAACGGTATGATTATATAAACAAGCATACTAACAAACATATTATCTCCCACCTACTAACACATTATACACCTCCCTGAGTTGCCAGAGGTGTAAGCATGTAAATTGTTGTGATTTTGTAATAAGACGAGAACCCCTCCCATCCGCTCCAATTAGGGTTCCTGTGTCTCCTCCAACCGCCCCCACACGGCTGCGTTTACCAGCCATAATGAACTGTCAGCACCGATCACTGCCTCATTTGTGCAGACCCTTTTCCCTGTTTTCATCTCTTTGGTTTACCTCTTTTTTATTTTCCCTTTTGGTCCCCACACAGTCAAACGGATATCCTTGAATGATAAAACGCAGCTAGAATCAGTGTAGTCTAAAAAAAAAAAAAAAAAAAAATGGGAAATGTGGTTTAACCTCATCTCTCAGCTGTGGGAAAGGTTAAAAAGACAGACCGGTGGTGATTTTTACGCGAACAATTAACTGTGCACACTGATTGTTCTTTTTTCTTTTTCTACAGATGAAAGGAAAGCAAAATAAGCAATGGCACAAAATGTTATTCATCTGAAAATTAGTTCCATGGGCCACTGGTTTTGTTATGAAATGAAATATGGACAAACAGACTGGGTAAAATTAAATAATGCAGTAGACCAGCTGCACAACTTCTGCATACCTTAAATTGGCAGTTACACTTCAGGCAGCCAGAGATCATTCTAAAACCAGCATCATCATACTTGCTTTACTCCAGCTTTGGGGTGTTTGAGGGCATATCATTATAGGTGACTATTATTATTGTTGTTAATAATATTGTTATTATTATTATTGGTGAGAATTCAAAAGATGCCACATGCTGTACTAACTTGGAATTTAAGCTACTGAAATATAAGCAGGTAAATGGGCACCTGAGTGTGCAGTTTAAGAGGTAATGTATCACTTTCTCTTAGCAGAAGCTGCCGAACTTCCAACCATGAAAAGAATGTCTTTCACTTTTAAAGATGCCAGATTGCACAATCTATAAACCCCCAACAGAACTATCCACAAGATGTCAGAAGCATTTTTTGCATTCCTCAAATAGATCAACACTTGCCTCAACCTTACCCCGACTACATACTAACAAATGTTCAGACTTCCTGCTGCTCTCATCTCAGAGATGTCAAGGCTCCTTTCCTTGATTCTGTGGTAGTAGTCAGGTCCCTTCTCCTTCCCTTTATCAGAGTCCTTTGTCCAATTTTCAGAAATGTCATGTCTCTCCTCCATCCCATTAGAAAGACTGCAGGTCCTGCCTTTAGCCCTGATTCCATAGTTGTGAGATTTCCCCCACCAGACTTCCAGACATGTCAAGTCCCTTCCTCACACCAGTTCCAGAGTTTACAGGCTGCTTCATTCCACCCCCAGGGATCAATTAAAGATCCCTTCCAGACTTCCCTCTTCCTATTCAAAGCTGTCAGAGTCTTGTCTTGTATGATTTCTGTCCAAATCTCCAAAGGCTTCCTCTACCTGACCCCACAAAATCCCATTTGCACCTGCATCTAGTCTTGTGCAACCAACAATATTACCTTCCCCAGACCATGTGTCTCTGACTCATCATACTGACACTTTTGCAAAGGTTAATAGCAAAATGCGTTTTGCATGCAAGTAGTCTATCCATAACATGTCAGAGAGATGGTGCTTAAAAGGATTCATTCCTTTCTTCTGATACACCATTGAACTTGCAGCCCAGTGTTTTAATGATCAAATTGCCAATTCTATGGCCTCTACGGAATCTTCTAATGTATCAGTGGCCTTTTGAAGTCCTTGGCTTCCATTTAAATGTCAAACCCAAGTCCTTAATTGCAATTATTCACAGTTTGATCCAAATAAAATTCCTAATACATAATGTATTTAAAGCCTTAAGACATTTAAGCATATATTATTTCTATGTTTCTTGGACTTTTGACAGTGATTGAGGAGAAAGGACAGAGATGGGGAAGAAACAACCCTCCAATTCACAATATCCTTTTTGCATTGTCCATATTTTCTTATTGTGTGTCCTCTGGGTTTGCCTCTCTTGACAGCATAGCTCATGAAGCCAGTGCTGTTCAGCAGCCAACTCTCATCTCAGATTTTGGAGCCTCTCAACCAGCACATGAACACACATGACATAGGTGAGCAGTAGACTGTGGAAATCAGTCTACAGACACTTTCAGCTGTACTACCATTCAACAATACGTTAACACTGAAAAAGATTTAAAAAAAACAAAGGTATATTTCACATACCATTGGTACAAAAAGATATTGGTTATTATTTTCCCCCAGTGGGCTTTCAAATATAAATGATAATAATACATTTTGTAAGAATTAATAAATTAAAATCCATTGGTCCATTATCTCTTCTTATTCTATTACTTCTATTACACAATGTTTGAATAACAAGGTAATGTAGGAAAAATGCAAAACAAATGTTTGTTCTTCTTATACGTCCTTTGTGCTTAGCTGATTATCGTAGTCAGACCCTGGAACATCCCCATAGCACATATGTTGCTGGAAGCCCAGTGTGCACCTGCATGTTGCTGTATTTTTAAGAGCGTGACTGAGATGCTTACAAGGAGCCAATCAAGGGAAGAATGTAGTTTTGCTTCACATCAACCGTGAATTAAATACAAGGGAAGTAAAGGTCACAGGAAGTGGTGATATTTAAATGGATTGCGTTGTTTTTAGGGAAATTAGGAAAGCCACTCGAACACATAACCCTAGTGGTTCGTGTGTTGCGCTTCAAGTGTTTACATGATTTCTCTGGATTAAGCCCAAAAGCCGTGTCCTAAATCAAGAGCGTGTTTTCATTCAGAATGGCTTAACCTTTCCAAGGGGTACCTGGGCAGCATACCAAAGGCTAGGCCGAGAAACATAACTTACACTTTGAGTGCAAAATGTTGATTGAATAGTAAAAACATTCACAATCAAATCATGACTTCATTCAGTGGTACAATTAACCTTTATATTCATGTAATTTGCATTTCAAGGGAGAGACACTAACTTATTATAGGTAACAGCAATTAAAATTTGCTAAGTGAGATCTAAATCAAGCTGCACTATTTATGAGAACCAAAAGCATATTTGAAATGGTTTAACTGCCACGGAGAGATAATATAATATATTTTTCATGGCTTAAAATCCCATGTATTTGTATACACTGTCCTTGATAACTGCAGTGATTTTACTTTGATTGCAGTGTCAACAATTGGAAAGCACTTGTGTTTGAAATTGGACCTAAAATTGATCTGAATCAAACAATGTCTCAGTCTCCTTAACGCAATTGTCAATACTCTTGAGTTTACTTAATTGATTAGGTTTAAAATGAAGGAAGTGATGGAGAGAGCAAATGCAGGAATACATTTTGTAGTAAGAGGAAGAGAGAAAAAGCTTTTTTGCATATTTACCCTCACTTACATATACTGTATATATGCTTTTATTCTGTTCATTAAGAAGTATCCACTATGATAAACCAAGCAGCTGCTGTCACCAGGACCAAGATCTGAGGCCAACAAGGCAAAACAGCACGGCTAGGAGATGATAGATATGTTTTCCAAAAAACATCAAGTTCCCAAAAACCACAGCAATTGCCACTGCAATACATTGTCAGTTATTCTTTCATTTGATGCACCCCCTGTTCAAGTATAATCATGCACACATTAGTACACTAGTGAACTGGCCTGAGCTGAATGTGTCATAATCAGACCTGTATCTATTACTGGTGATCAAGTCGCAGCATTGGAGTTTTTTTTTTTTTTTTTTTTGCAAGAGTTGATGTAATTTCCCTCAAGTGTCTGTTTTGAGCTGCAGTTTGAAATATGGCCAATAGGGCATTCACCCGTCTGGCATCAAACTGCCACATGATAACTTTGAAGTAAAATGAGCACAAATGGCTGCACGCATTGTTAGTTTCCCCTTATTTGGCTGGAACACAACAGTGGGGTGAGCCCTAAAATCGCGACCGTCACCGACTGATTGACTTACTGACTGATCATAATTCCATCATTGTTTAGCCAAATGCCACATGACTAAGTTGGATTGTCCTCATTGACTTTTGCTCTTTCAAAAAGAATTGGGCTAAATGATTTCCATTAGGGGGTGTTTATTGCTTGTTTATTGCTTGCCCTGTTGCCAGTGTAGCGCATTTGAAGCAACCTCTCAAGGAAGTCTCAGTTTGCTTTGCTGAGACCACCTCTCGAGGTGTGCTTCAAGGAAGGGTTCACTTGACCTGTGCATTGTGAACACAAAGCGCTCCAGGTTTGCTTCACCTTTCGCCATTGCATTTAAGTCCTGCTGTAAGCGGATCACATGCTACTGCACTGGCACGCTCGAAAAAACATATAGACGGAACCATGGCCGTTGGAAATAGAGAGTAGGAGAGAAGCAAACGTATAAACGGCTGACACTGGCTGAGACCCAGCAGAATGTGAACAGCCTGTGACGCGGTCCAGCATATACTATGTTTTGACCTAGCTTCTGTTTCATGAATATCAAACATAAAACAAGGTGATCTCATGTTTCTCTTTGTGACCTTCCCCTCAGTTTTAAACCATGTCCTGACCAACAGTCAGCCAGCACTGTGTTACATACATAATCACTCCTGCGGTGCACACACAACTCTTGAATTGATAACTAAAGAGAGGGAGACTGATTCCAGTCCACTGCTTCAACAATGTTGCTCTGTGTTGTGCTATCTTGTAAATGCCAGATTGGTGTTGATTTACAGTGTGAGCGGGTACTCCTGCCGTCCTGAGAGAAGACCTGGTTGTTGTATTAGATAAATAGTTTTTAGAGTGTGTGTGTGTGTTTGTGAGGGAGAGAAAGAGAGAACGCAGAGGTGCAAGCTTTTATTAGACGTGCCACGAATGCATGTTTCTCTGTCAACTCATGATGGGCTTAAGTGTTTGTGCCATGCTGCAAATCAATGTAGTTGTTTTTCCAACTCCTTCCCTTTCCACTGCCAAACCTGTTCTTTCTTACTCCACATTCTCTATATGCGTAGCCTCCTTGCAGCCTTTGTCTTGTATTTTTCAAGTTTCACTGTCTAGACATGCAAACTACTTAAGCAGCATTAATTATTTCAGCTGGCTATGTGGGAGCAAAAGAGCCTAACAGCAACCTGAAAAACAACGACTTTTGCATATTGTTGCTTTATGAAGTTGTTATGGCTTATGTGTCTGCAGAAAATTGGCTATTTTACACATCCAGCAGACGCACAACAACATCAGCATTCATTTGGAGTTATGTTTCTTGCTACATGATGAATGACCATTTACATACACAAAACTCTCAGAAAAATATTTTGGTTTTGCTAGTTGTTATCTTTGTCTGTCTGCTGGACAGGTAGTGTACATGGGGGTTTATCAGAGCTTTATTTTTGCTGTGTACAGATGCTTGTTGCCTCAGGAAACAGGACTGAGAGTGGAATCTGTAAACTTTACAACCAAAATAATGAGTTAAGAGAGGCCAGAAACAAGTCGATCAGCTTTTATAAAGGATCAAGACTGGGGATGTATTCGTCCTGTGTCGGACTCAGAAAACTACTGATGGGAACTGATGCAGCTTGACAGCTTGGTCTAAGTTGACATAGAGAAGTAATAACCTATAAAACAACATATTTCTTTGATTGACATGACAACATTCAGTTACTTGCTCCTAACAATAACCTCTGCAGCCTCTGCGTCAGCTGAACGAGACAGATGTGTCAGTCACTACTGACTAGTGAAATGAAATGGCACGCACAGCATACACAACAACCTGCAGTTTGGTGGTTCCTGCGCTGAGTCCTATTAGGACCTGGCCCTCCAGCAGTTGCGCAACCTTTGGGTCCTCCACCCTCAGAGAATCCTTGACCAGTTGTGTCACCTCCACCTGCCAGTCACTACCCAGGAGGAAGTTCTGCTGTCCCAGCCCGTCTTCCTCCGCAGCTCCTCTGACTTCTCCGGTATCTGCTATGAAGTGCGTGAGGACGCGCAGGGTGGTGCTCTGATACTGGGGTGCACACACATTCTCTGTCCTCTCATCCGCTTGATCACCATCATCCTTGTCATCTGTGACCCTCTCGTACCTAAAGGAGCAATGGGAACAAAGCTTGATCAGTTACTTACAACAGGGAGGAGATGGCATAAGTACACTTCAGTTTTATTCTAAGGTGAAAAGTACTGAAAGCCTTTTGTTTTTGAAGAAGTGCTCAGGAGACAAAGACACTTTAAAGGTTAACACTGATATAATTCTACTTTTTTGACAATTCAATGTAATTCATTTTTTTTCTTATTACCATTAATGCCCACAAAGTCTAAATCCTGTGATAAATTAACTGCAGTCAAGGCCTCTACTGTCGGTCGTGCTGCAGTTTTTTTTTCTGACCTCCCAAAAGTCATAGGCTCCCAGTGTTTTCAAAAATCCATTAGAACAGCTTGCAGAGACAAACTACTGCCTTGCTTGCCTTCTCATTTTCTTTAAAAGGGCAGCTGATATTTTGCTGTATGTCTGCCATTTATTTGGCCCACGGCAAACACTTTGCAGATATAGCCATCTCAGAGGATACGTTGGGTAGCAAATGAATGTTTGCAAACCCAGCAGTGGAATTTTTTGAGACACATTTGTCCTATTCTTTTTCCTCCTATTTAAGCCTGATGTATACAGCACTTTATCACATTAACAGACCCACGTTAAGACTGGAGACGGCTGGGGAAGGAAACAAAGAGAAAACAACTATTTATGTGCAAAATGCTGCAAAGGATTACAGAAGAGGGCTAATGGGTGTCTGAGTGCACACGACAAGACACCCAAACAATGATATACAGTGCAGAATGAATATGGCACCCAGATGTTTGATACAAATGTTATTGTACTTCAGAACAAGTTAATGAATTTTTAAAACACGAAATTTGAACTTAAGATATCCTAGATCAATTGATTCTATTCTGCTCGACTACGTTGTATTTTCTAAGCAGTTTGTCTTACTTCATGATTAATGCCCCAAAAGTAGGATCCAATTCTTCCCAAAAATACATTAAAACTGCTTGTAGACACAAACTACGCCCCTGGGCTCCTGTAATACATCATATTAAACAACAACATATTGTATTTTTTGGGCTCCAGGCTGAGCTGTGGGAACTGCAATGAAGGGTAAAATGTGGCCTCGGGACATAGATCTGCTCCAAAGTCTCGACCCTGTTGACGATGAAGAGAAACATCGCACCGGCTGTTAGTCACTTACGTCACTCTTATCCATCCGCCCTTCATCGTCCATCACTCTTTATCACAGGATAGGTCTATTTTGTTGCTCTGTGCATTGCCACTGTCATCTCTCTCTCTCTCTCTCTCTCTCTCTCTCTCTCTCACACACACATTGCAAGTCAGGCTCTCACTCTGTATTTCTCACATCAGTTCCTAACATGACTTTCCTGTAATCTATTTTTCAACTCTCTCACTTTGCCTGTTCTCTCACCTTTATTCTTACTCTTTCAAGCTGCTGCCTGCATCTGTCTCTCTACCAGTCAGGTGGCCGGAGGGGAGTGACAGTGACAGTTTCCATTAGGTTTAATGAGGCATGGCCGGTCAGGCAGAAAAACGGGCTGACAGTTTAACATGCTGTGGCCCAATGGCTTGGCTTAGTTCCTAACCTCCCTTCACCATCCCCTCCCCTTGCCTTACACCACATCAGTGAAGGGACGGCAATCTAAACCAAGGTGACATTTGTGGCTGGCAACAGAAACAAGAGGTCAGGTCATGTTTGTAGCAGTGAGCGACAGGTCAGCCAAGGTGTCGGACTGTAATGAGGTGGCTCGCACGCATAGTCGGAGCATGCTCGCATTGATAAACCTGTGCCAAGAAAACGTTTGGCTTCCCCTCCATGTTTTTTGTTTGCCCACAATTTTGCAGAGAAGCTTCCCATATCATGCAGTCTTCATGCAGAGATGCACATGACAGACATGACTGATGTGATCAGGCACGGATAGCAGGGGGTATTTGTGTTAGAGTGCCACCCTGTGGGTTGTTGGGCCAATGGGAAATGACACTGTGAGTGACTTTGTGGCAGGAGTGTAGTTTGACAACACTTTAAGTCCCCTTATTTAGCATTTATAAACAATGGGTTAAATGGGTTAGAGCACGCCATACTGTAATTCAAGATGCAGATGTACTGCAAGTGTTTGTTAATGTATTTGTCAACAAGTTTAAGTCCTCCTGTGGTCACCCATAAGCAGATGCGGGTGATAATCAATTGCAATATAGTAAAACATAGTTGCAATGATGTAAAATATGACTTCATAATAGAAGTTGTAGCTTAACTGACACTTAACAGTGTCCTATCGATGTGGACAACTATAGTGTTATAAAAAATGTTAAATGTTTGTATACTGCCTAGAAATGCCAAATAGAGGTGAGTAAGTAAATGAAATATTTTATGTACAGATGTTTAAAAGCAGATAACAGTTCTTATTTGGGTTGTATTTAAAATATCTGCCTTAAATCGGGCTACTGAACCTGAATCACTAGTACCGGAGCCAGACATTTAAATCGACCAGCCTGATATATCAGCCGACGTTAGCTTGTAGCAGATGAGCATATCAGTATTTTTCTATAGGTTGGCTGATAAGTGAGACGAGACGTTGCAGTACAGGAATGCACAACTAACGTTTGAAGTCATATAGAAACAGTGTCACCATCACATAGTATTATTATTATTATTATTTTTTTTTTACTGTTAAATATTCTGCTTAATATGTTCAAAAATACTACAGGCCAAAATGGTGATGTCCGTATCAGCTTAAAGAAACCTTAAAATGTAACAGAAATATAACAAAATATAAGCAACTTTTCCCATTTACTCTATACTGAGTTCATATTGTGACTTGAAGCCTTCACTCATTCATCCGAATGAATCACCAACAACAAACAGGATGTACGCATATGTCAACTGGCAACGTCATGTGTTTACTGTTCTGTCCACGGTAGGAATTGTGCCTGACGTCGCTGTACACAAGTCACAGTTTCACTCCTTATTTCCATCACAGACACTCCAGTGTTTCAGTGCCTCATATCTTATTTTCTGTATGATCATAGGAAACAACAATGATAATAGCTATTCTTGAATGTAAATTAGTAAGTATGCTTCACTGATCATCTATTTTAATTTGAATAGGATTATTTCTATTCTAATTAACCACATTCGTATTAGTGGAAAAAATCACTGATTTACATATTTTTATTAGAACTGTCTTGTGCAACTCACGATACGCTGCACAGATCATTGTGGACCGTGTCACTTTTTTAGCCTCAGGAATTTTGTCCACACTCTGTAATCCTCAAAATTATTAGTCATTTCTTATTCAGTATAAATACCTTTTGGGAGACCGGTCCAGTGAATTATTAGACACTCATTATAATTTCTCTGCAGCTGCACCTGCATTTTATGCCTCATATGTCTGCACCAACAAGCCAAGTAATTGTAGCCACCAAGTGAAGAATGTGATTCTCAAGCAGGCATTGTTAAAACCTTCTCAGGTTAATGACCTAAATAAAGAGATTTGGTCTTGTCTTGGGACTCTTTTAAAATAGCCAACCTCTGGAGGGATATGTGGGTACACACTGCATAAAGGCACAGAAATCACTTTGCTTCTGGTAGCTGTCTCCAAAGCTGCTGATGTGTTAGTGTAGTGTTTGCTTTATTTAGAGGTAGGTGTCAGTTTAAAATTTAATGCATAATACAGCACGCTATAGTATAGATGCAGTAGACAATCTGATCTCACCTCCTGTTGCCTGCGCTAGCGGGGACCCTCCAGCCTTTAATCTGGCTGAGCTCAGGGTCGGCCACGTCGATGAGCAAGGGCAGGCGGGGCATCCATACGCTCATCTCCAGCTGAGCACTCAGGAAACTGTAGGTGAAGTTGAGCATCACCCTGCTCTTTCCCCTCGTCTCCTTTCCGTTGACATACACATAGTCACATCGCTCTGACACCTGAAGAGAAAAGGGAAGAATATGAGAAATGACAGGATGAGAGACAGACACAAAGACGCAACGAAAGAAGAAACGGAATCAGTGTCAAACTGAATACTTTTACAAATGGTGATGCAAGTATGCAAATCCTGCATAGGAGGGCATATAAATAGTATGAGAAGTCCTATAAGAGTAATGTTTCTAAAGTTTATTGTAGCTGTAGGAGTCAAATTTTGTCGTTTTAACTGCTTTGAGGAAGATTATCTTCTGTTCCTTTGTCCAGCTGAAGTTTTTCAGTCAGCAGCCTCTTCTGATGCCGAAGGGTAGAAAGATTTGGCATCGCTTGAATGAGAGCTAAAGTCCAAGGTCTGCTCAGTTTCTTTGTGTGTGTGTGTGTGTGTGTGTGTGTGTGTGTGTGTGTGTGTGTGTGTGTGTGTGTGTTTCTGCAGATGCATATTTAATGTGAGTGCATGCAGGATAATATGCGTGCAAGTAAATGTGACTTTGGTCCAACTTAACAGATGGAGCTGAGAAAGGACACAAACCTGCTACATCCAAATGGGGAACAAAACACTCGCTCAAACTGGAGTATGATTGGCTGGATAAAGAACAACTGCAGTCCGTTACCGAGGTCTCTCAGATGCATCTCCAACACACAGAAACGATATAGCAGGAACATCAGAAGTGTCTGTCATTATCTTCAAAGCACCAGAATCTCCTCATCAAACACTTTTTCCTCACGACAGCCAAATCTATTTAACAATCTGTCATTGAATTTTGTTTGTAAATCACTCGCATTTCAATTCATTTCAATCTCAAATACCATCATAAGCTTGACTGGCACAACTGATAATTTCAGCACGTCTTCACTACTGACAATTGCTTCTTTATAACAAACCAGTCACAAGAAGACTGTCATCTGTCTCCACTTCTTTGCATATAGCTTGGCAGCTTTACTCTCAAATGATGTCAGACCAACCCCTCTCTCTAAGAAACAAAACTGACAGCTTGGGATCTGTCAGTTCTCTCCTCCTCCTCCCTTTCACTTCCTCTTCCTCTTTCTCTCCCACTCTTTCACCCTCAGTCTTCTGCAGTGTTACTGTACATACTGTCTTCCTGTAGAGAGAACAAACTCTACTTTAAAAAGTACAGTATTTGTTGGGCTAGAATTAAAGAGGGTGAAGGTTCAAGTTTCATAAGTTAAATAAAGGTTCAGCTGTCATGAGTTTTACCATGACTGGTTGTTGTGAACAATATCAAGCTAATGTATGGTTGATTAAAAATGATTCATTTGAAAGTGTTGCGTGTGATTAGGGTTGAAATCAGTGGATTAATCAATTAGTTGACTGTCAGAATTTTTTTTTTGATAAACAGTTAATCATTGAAGTCATTTATTAAAGAAAAAAAAGGCTTTTATTCACTGTTTCCTGATTCTCAAAATGTGAGAAGTCTGTGTTGTGCTGGGAGCTGGTCGTTTGCTGATATTCGCGTACTCCACTTCTAAGCTAATGTTGGCCACTATAGCACACTGTTGGCGCTGCAGGGGAGCGGAAGAGAGGCAAGGCTCTTGGCAGAAAGCATAAACCTCACAGCCTTTGGACTTTCCGGGAAAATTCATTCCTGAGTCCCTTTACATAGAAATCAGTCCCCAGGCTGTTATAGGCAGCCGAGAAAGTTGGGAAAGGTCTCATTTTTTGAAGTTACGTTACAATCCGTTCACACATTGGCAATAAAAAATGATTAATACATGTAAATTGCTGCACATTCTTACTTATATAGTACCTTTGATTTGTGGATGGTCCATGAAACAAAACAAGACATTTGAAGGTGTCATCTTCATCTCCTGACACTTTTAAGACTAAGCAAATAATTTATTAATTGTTAAAAAAAATAAAAAAATAAATAAAATAAAAAATTGACAAAATAATGAACAATGGAAATAATTGTCAATTACCCACATGCAACTTGTCTTCATATAAACCCGGTACAGCTAGTGAAGGGAAAAAGAATATAATACTCATACCAGAACACTTTTAGTACTTATGACCTTTCACAAGAAGAAAAAACCTGACAGTTATTAAGTGTGAAGCAGCCAAACCGGAGTGAGATCTATTTTTAAGCCGAGAGTGGAGCACCCTTGGGGAAATCCAAACTGTGACTTCACTCATGTAACTCGGTAGGCTACGGCATATGGACAGTCAGTGGAGCATTGCACTGTGTGTGTCATATAGTATTTTACACTGCAGTATCCTAGGTGCACATGTACACTGGTATAAGAGAATTTTTTTTTTTTTTAATTGTTTTTATGCGTGAAGAATGAGAGTTGTCAGCCCTCGTTGTGGCTGAACAGTTAATGCGCGCGGTGCGATGAGTTGATGATAATGGATGATATACTGTATGTAAATGAATCTATTTGTGAGTTTTGTGTAAGCCGAAACATGAACACACACATACACGACACGCACTAATGTGCAGGGTTTTCTAAAGGCAACCAACCAGAAAGTGAGCTGAAAGAATCCACTTCACTCCTCATTGAGTCTCTTAAGCCTCACCTCTATTCTTGTCCCTTTTTGCTGTGATCATTCTCCCTCTCTCACCCCGATGCTGAAATCTATTTATTTCAAACCATCTCATCTCTAGTTTTTTTTTTTTTCTGGTGTCTTTTCTCCCACTTTGTTTCTACACTGTAGTGCCATCTTTATCTTTCCTTATGAAAGGTATCGAAGATGATAACCGTAAAGATTTAACTGAGATCTCTGGAAGGTGACATCTTCTGCGCTGCATGAAAAATTTAGCACTTGACTGATCTCTGCAGCCTCCGTTATCACCATGAATTTGTCATGAAACCGCGCACAAATCAATGTCACTTCGCCATGGAAACAATCCATTGTGTTGCTAATCATGCAGGCATGGAATTTATCCGGAGTGACACGCACAAACACAGATAAGGACACCGCGGAATCCAATTGTGGCGTACATGGGTGAGTTCATGACTGAAATGATAGTTGACGAAAAGTGACTGAATGTCCAGAGAGAGAGAGAGAGAGAGAGAGAGAGCGAGAGAGAGCTCACAGTGCACTGGGACATTTGTGCTGTGGGCATTTTCTAAAGGTTATGTAGATCTTTTTTTTTATTTTACTTAAATGTTAAATTGTTTTAGCTGAAATTCAGAGCATTGAGCCAAAGTGATTCTCTTCTCTTACCTTATTCCCGCCTACAGCAGCAAGAATGATGTGCAATTTCCATCATTCTAAACTATAAAGACTTCTTCTGGTGGGAGACTCGGTGGTTTATTGGATACACCGCAGGGGGTCTACACCATTGAGATAAAGGGTGAAACATCTATTATGACTTATATTAAAACAGAAGAACAAAACATTTTCTTGTTTTGATTCTCTTTGTTAGTATTTGTCTTAATTTATGTTGAAATCAATGTATCTTTTTTAGAAATAAACATAATTGTAGTCCCTAACTTTCAAGGTAGTTTTGTAGATTTGATAGATATAATAACACTCCCCTGAAGCCCATTCTTTTTCAGTTTTTATTGTAGTAGAAAATACTACAATATACAATATTTGTTTTGCCCAGTCATGAAGCATGAACATGAGCTGGAAGCCAGTCGAAAGCAGCGAGGGTCCACTGAGCTGTTTTG
The DNA here is from genome assembly GCF_002260705.1 of Seriola dumerili. Classification (NCBI taxonomy): domain Eukaryota; kingdom Metazoa; phylum Chordata; class Actinopteri; order Carangiformes; family Carangidae; genus Seriola; species Seriola dumerili. Next base: position 606,303 of record NW_019176070.1, read on the forward strand.
ATTCCTATGGCCTCACTTTCCAAGGTACTGCGTACCTTATGACCCTGATATCAGGTAAAGCTGAACACGAACAAGCTCATCAGCATGGATCAGAGGAAGACACTGGTGTGTGTTGCACCGCTTCACTATATCATGTCTAGAGAAGGGCATTTCAGCAGAAGAGGGCTGGACTTGCCACAACAAAATGGGCAATCTGTTAGATTGGCTGTGATTTATATTACAGATTGTAACGCATTTGCAGAGAGGAAGCGTTGTTGTCTTTGCGTTTAAGGATGGTGGCCAAGTAGCAGCCTTTCTCATTGAGGGATATGAGTGAGTTATTCTTATTCTAACCACATTTTGTGTGTTTGATTTTCCAGCGGCATGGGCTGCCAGTATCTGATACTGACGCTCTCTTGAATGTCACAACAGAGACACTTTTCAAAGCAGTCCCTGGTCAGCATGACAAGATCCTGCCAGATGATCTTGTAACTTTGATGAAAAATTTAAAAAGTGAACATAAACAAAAGTACGAGTTCTCGCTGTGATAGATATATGGGCAGGGTTAGAGTTTTCAAGCAACTTTTTAAGTTGCAACTTTTTGTCTGTGACACTCTGCTACAAGAATCTACTTAGAAATCAGTTAGGGCTGGTAATAACTAATGATTAGTTTTTTTTGAAAAAAGAAAATTGTCCTCTGCTTAACCGCGGGGTTTTGAGTTTGATTACTGCTTTTGAACAGAGACCTGGCCACAACGGTAACGATAAGTCTGCAGACTGTTTTCTTAACGAATCAAATATTTGTTTGGGGGTGTAAATTGTCAGAAAGTAGGGAATAAAAACAAAAAATAAAGCTGGAAAAAGTGAATTGTTGCCACTTAAGCTTTAAAAAGGACTTGAATTAAGCCATTATCAAAATTGATTGACTGGTTGATTTATCAATTGTTTGAACTCTACAATCAATATAAAAACTCATGCTGTGATATCAGTTCTCTCTAACACACAACATATATAGTTTGTAGTAGTCAAACGAATGGCCTGGTTAAGGTTGGAGTAACGAGAGCGTACAGGCACCGTGGTGGAAATGAAGGACTTCACCCTCAACGTTTGAGTGAAACACTGAGGCAGGATGGAGATGCCTCCCAATCAAACAGTGTTTTATTTTGAGTTTCCTTTGAAAAGAGGGTGGAGGAGGGAGAGGAGGGGTGCCGCATACTGTTCCCAAGCCAGACGGTTGGGCAGGGGAGTATGCTACCGAGGTCAGCGTCACAATGTGCGGTACTACTTCAGTGGATAATTAAACCCTTTGAGAGATCTGCCTCTTCTCTTCTCTCTGATATGCATGTATGGTACACAGAAACGCACCAAATCAGCTCCTCAATACAACACAGGCACGCTCGCAACACCGTTCTTTTCCTCTTGACACACACACTCACAATTAAAAACAAACAGTTTATTATTTTTCGCAGTTCTCTCATGACTTTTTTTTTCTTTTTTGTCTTGCTTCTGCTTTGGCATAATACAATGGGGATGTGTTGAAGGGCAGGTATTAAATCTTATGTTGCCACAGTCTTTACATATATTATATTTACCTGCTGGATTAATACTAGTGGTTTTGCATTTTTCAGATGAACAATGAATCCTGTGTAACATTTCCCAAAGCGTTCAGTAAGGTTTTGTATTAATTACCTAAGCTCTCTGAAAGCCAATGAAAATCAACTTACAGAGATTTGAGACTTGCTTGAGACGGGAAATCGATGATGGTGAACATGTCGTCAGCTTTATAGTTTGTCAAAGTTATGTTATTGGCAAGTGGTAATGAAGCTGCAAACAGTGGCTTCTTGTTACAGTGGCTTTCAAACCACAACACCTTTTTAATGCAAGAAATGACCAAAATTTATACCGTTTTTCCACAACATACTCTGCTGCATATGCAACGCAAAGCCATTATTTTAGCATTAGTCTGTAGCTATGCAGCAGTATCTTACACCCTCCAAGCGATAAGAAGAATGAACAGCAACTTCAGTATAAAATGAATCCGTGCTGCTGTCGTCTTGAATTTTGGCTCCTCATATCAGACGAGGAAGTATAGATGTCAGGTTATAAGATGATGAAAAACAAGCACAGACTGGTGGAGTTTATTTTTTCTGTGTTTTCTCAACTCTTTTACAGCTACTGTTCTAACATTTTTATATATTCTGCTGCTTGTCTCTGGAAACACAACTTGTATTTTTAGTCATTCACCCTGAACATTAAAATTAGGGCTAGAATGATGCATAAATACATAGATATGCGCAGAATATGTCGCACTGTTTACGTTCATCCTCTGTTTATAAACTGGCGTTCTCTGCCCATCGGGTTTGCCAAATCAGCTGTAGCAGTAATTTATGGTATTCTGGCCTTTTCTGCATCAATTAATTTCATTTTAGACACTTTCCTTATAGAAATATGCACCTAGTCTATGAAAATCATGACTTTTAGCCAATGTCACAAAAATGCTGTTTCTGTGTCCAACATACAGTGCATATAAAGGTCTGCATAATGGGCCACAGGAGTGCATACACCTAAAAACAGAAATACAGGGAAACGTGCTCTCTACCTGCAGTATGTTAAATGAAGTTACCCAAATACCTGCTAATTGTTGCTGCTTTTTTCTAAGGTATTGATCCGTGACGTAAAGAAAAACTTTCAATTTCTGGCATACCATTCAATTTAAAAAAAAAAAAAAAAATTTGCTGGAGGAAATTCAGGAACTTCTTCCTTGACTACTATGCACAAACCACTTCTACACCAGCGCAACACTGTGTTCATTCTGTTTACCCGCCCACATATCACCACAAAGCTAACCGTGAAGCAGAAGGCAACAAAGATGAATTGGAAAAAGTAAAATAAAAGCATCTGCTCCAAACACATGCCCCACTAACCTTGATAACCTGTTCATCTGTTGACTTGCACTCCACCGACTCCGTCACATCAGAGACCGCTCCGTCTGTTCCTACGGTGACCACCTTCACTGGCATGGCGACCGTACGGCCATTGAGGACGGCCGTGTTCAGGATCTCGGTGTCCTGCAAAGGGAAACCAAAAAAACCTCAAATCAATATGTCTGTGACGATAAAGTGACTGTTGGGACTAGAAACTTACCAATTCGGACTTTTTAAGCCCTGCCAGCATTGCTATTTTTATGTTTACATCATTATTGTAATTAATTAATAATTATATTTCAACCAATATTCTTTTTTTTAACATGATCACATAAAATACACAATCAAGGATCCCTTAAATTTGGTCGTCAAAGAATATTGACCGAGACACGAACCGAATGGAAGATTTCACGGTTGAAAAACATCAACTACAAATACCCCCGTTCATACCTTTGGCATTTCTGCGCTGCAATTTATTGGCAGACAGACATTCTTTATTTGCCAATACTGGGGATGAACAATTAATAAAAATATTATCAAAATCGCAACATGGCCAAGTGTAATAACCAAATTGCAGGAGCTGGAATTTTTTGATAAAGTTAAAATGTGTCACAGCACACCATACATGAAACACTGTGGTGCTACAGAGATGCTACATATACATATTTTCCAGATGTAAGAGAACATGCTTATTTGGTACGGACCACAGATATATCACATCATCATCATTGTTGGATTTTCTTTCAGTGAAAATTAAATGCAAATTGATAATTTCCACTAAAGTCGTGACTTGTATCCAAAACACAATATCTGTCAAAACAACTGTAACATGCTTCTTCTTTTTTTTTTCTTTCTTTCTTTCTTTTTTTTTGCCCTCGAGCTAAGGCCACAAATGATGAATATTTTTAATTGTCATTATGTTTTTTGATCAATTAATCATTTTATTAAGTAGAAAATTGGGAAAAATGTCTCTCACAAGCTTATTCATTTAGATAGTTAGACATTTTTCTCACTACACACTCAGCTGTAGGTTGTAAGTTTCTCTGGTCTAAAATCTCAGTGTTGGTCTTCACCGTTTTCTAACTTCATGTAGCTTAAACCGTTCCTTCTTTGTTTCTGTCACAATATGGCGCTACTCTTCACCACTGTTGCTGTCACTGCAGTCAGCTACACCTGGTTAGGATTCCTTCAGTGTCAATTCATTCAGGAGGTTTTTACAGGGAGCTGAATTATCCACAGGGGTGTCCTCTTCTCCAAAACAAACAGACCAGGTGATTAAATCAGGTAGAAACACTGAATAAAGCGGCTTCGCATTAAAAATAGGCCTGGAGGGGATACGAGCCAAGCTGCCGCTAACGTCTGCTCAGCTTATGAACTTATGATCCAGGTGTTCTGAAGGTTTTTACCAGGGTCCGAATTACCAGCAGAGGTCTCCACCGCTCCAAAACAAATGGACCCAGTGATTAAATCCAGTAGAATCACAGAATAAACCAGTTTCATGTTAAAAAATCAGTGTTTCTCTGTTTGCACAGCTTGTTTTTCTGATTAATAAAAATTCAGACATCCCATGACTAAAATCCTTCATCTGGTTAAAATATGCACTTAAAAATTGACTAAGATCTAAAAAGTGTAATTTAAAAATGCGGCTGAAAATAACATAAAAAGTAAATTTCCATTGCTAATGGCAAACAACCACAACGTTGACATGTGCGCATAGGGGATATGTTGCTATTGACACGTGACAAAATGAAACGGACTATTACTGTGATTTTTAAAATGACAGATATGTCTTTGTTTGAAAATTCAAATTTCAAATGCTCATGGCTAAGTTATGGAGGAGCTTGCGGAGATAATGTGTATAGTGGTATTTCTCAGTGTCACAAGTGAACACAAGTCACACGGTCAACTTGAATGTGTCTCAATGCTTCAACAAGGTTTCATCAAACAATCGCTAATGCCCTTCACAGTCACCTGATCTCGACCCAACTGCACGGCTATTTCGTAATACCGTTGTTAGACAGCTCTCTCCACCGCCATCACCAAAACACCAAATGAGAGAATATCTTTCGAGTGTTGTTCAGAGACTCAGAGAATCTATGACAAGGAAGCAATGAAGCTGTTTTTGGAGGCTGAGGGTGGAACAACACCTTACTAAGACACTTTATGTTGGTTTTCCCATTAATTTGACACCCATCTTTGTGTAGCAGTGCACCCCGAGCTCTGTAAACAGACTTTGATGTGCAGTGGAGTTCCCCTTTAATGAATGCTTTACACTGAAGTAGGATCACACTACAGTTATTTTAGTCTTTTTATAGCGATTTCCCAGAACTCATTTGAAGCGGGAGGGGAGGAAAAAAAAAAAAAAAAAAAAAAAAAACTTTGACAATGATACTTTATGTCAAATTGCAGGCGTTGACGAGATATCAGAAGATCCATTTGAGAGTGGAATGCCTTAAAGAGGAGCAGGAAGAAGATAATGAGATCAATTAAGACAACGTCTGGTAATCCTTGAGCTCTCAGTGTGTTGGTTGTACAGAGGATTTGCTATAACGGTGGATCCTGTTCATCACAGCTTAGTTTCAATAAAACGCTACTAAGAGGCCTAAACCTTTTTGAAAGGCAAAGGAAAACTGGTCTCCAGACAGCTCTTTGTTCATCAAAACCGATGCCACCGTTTGCTTTGTTTCTTCACACTCATGCTCCTTTTGAGGAAAAAAAAAAAAAAAAAAACAAGATACAATTTAAAGTTTAACTTCAAATAAAGGAATTCAAAGGCTGTTAATAAGAGGTCTTCTCTGCTTTGTTGCTTTCTCTCTTGCACATCTGAAAGCTCTCTCTGACATATGTTTGGAAGTTATTTCACCCAGATTGTCAATAGATTTTTTTTCTTTACCCCTATCTACTGAAGGTGACTATTTTTAGTACAGAGCTTTGGTGTCTCAATTTCTTTACAGTGAAATCCAAAATAATGCCAACAACAGTTTCACCACAGGCTGGTGTTACTTATTGAAAATACCAAACTTATTTAACCACCACCTTTTTTTTTTTTTTAAAAAGATTAGAAAAAGAGTGAGACTGAAAGAGTGAAAGGGAATAGGACTGTGCCCTTTCTTACTCAAGGCGAAATCTTATAGAGAAGACTCAAAGAAACCCGAGTCATGCTCCGACACAGGTAATGTTATTAACTAGCCACCGTGGCTTTCATACAGACAGCAGTTCGGGCTCTTTTTAAAATAAACAATACCATCCAATCTTAGCTTTTCACTAACGTATCCAGGGAAATGTTACCTCACCTTGAACGCGCCGGTGATCCCAAGCTTTTCTTCCACATTTCCCATATTTTAAATGATGTGTGAATGACTGTCAGTGTTTATCTCAGAGCTTTCTCTCAGCATCTGTGAATTTGTTTGGTCTGCCACTAGGGAAACAAAATCTGCTCCTGAACATTAGGTAGTGGCAGGGGAGAAATGAGGTATTCTTGTGCTCTGGCAGCACTGAGCTATTTAGTGCTATTCTGTACATAGTCGAGGCAAAGTCATTAGGCCTCTAATACATTTCAGGTTTCATAATGATATCTTGCGAGCTTGTGGGTGTGTGCTAGATGTGTTTCACATAATGCGTATGTTGGGAGTTTGGGGAAAGAAAGGAAAAATGAATGGAAGACACAATGCCATACCGTCCCTCCCTCTCTCGACTTGAACTGGAGAATGAATCACATTTCCCACAGACTAATATGCAAATGACATTTACGTACACTGGAGTGCCATAAAGCCAACGCACGCCATCTGAGACATCGGTTCCTCGGTGAACAATGAACGTCGTTGCTCGTAATTATATGATAAGACAGAATGTACAGTCTCTGGTGGCAAATAAAGCACCTGTAAAAAGTGTTCTGTGTGTGTTCTGTACTTCTGCATGTGATGGCAAGAGTCTGTTTTGACTTAATGAGCCATTAACACTGGAACTACATTATGGAAAGGGAGGTCTTAATGAGCTCCAGAAACATCTATTATGGAGAGTGTTTGTGCCACAAAGATCTGAATATTGAGTGAGCTCGGATATAATACACGCGATTACAAACACACTAAGTGAAATAAAGTGAAATTTAATGAGACGGCTCGAGTGACGCGTGAGGTCCAAGAGGCTGAATCTTTTTTCCCCATGAAATTCCCCCACCTCTCACGAGCACCACGCGGTTGCCTAACACCTTCCTGGGCTCATGATGGACGGAAATGCACATCTTATTCATGTGGCCAATTTGTACACAACAGCAGATGAAACATTTGCGTCTCCAAGTGGTTGTTTTTACTAGCATATACACACACATGCTACACGTATACACCAGCCCCACACACACACACACACACACACATGTATACGCATGCAGACATATTAACTTTGACACAAGCACAAACACACCCTTGCTTGCTTGGTTTAAAAAAAAAAAGAAGAAAAAAAGAGAGAAAAAGAGGCATGGCTCCCTCCTCACGCAGCAGCTTATCTTAACAACCTCTCATTGCAGTGCAGACAGCAGAGCAAGAAAATAGAAGAAAGACGGCGAGCGAAAGAAGAATCGATAAAAGGCCATTACGCTTCTGTGCAGCCACGGTACAAGGGTGGAGTGTGTGGGGGCTGATATGGTTGTGGATGAATGATGTGTAAGGTAGCAGACAACCTCCACAAGCATTGCTTAAAGAATAGTTACTGTATGTGAGTGTCTGCAAGCTCAAGGACAAAATCTGCTTTTGGTACACAACACTGTGCCAGTCTATTCTGGTGGCCGTGGAGAATGTTTGTTTGAAAGCGCGTTTTTGGATTTGTCTCCTATTCGGAGCATTAGAGCATTGTGACCCTGAAAACAAACTGTTGGACGGCCACCTACAGTATGCCATCACAAATCCACTCTGTTAAACTATAGTTAAACTGTGGTGAAGCACTGTGGGTTGAAGGAGTCCTTGGCCTGGATTCATCCATTTGAAAACACAAGCCAAAGGTGGGAAAAATAATCACAGATGACTCATCGTGCAATATCAACTTTTTTAAAAACAAAAAGCTTAAGGCTCCAGGTTTTTTAGTCATATTAGTGTCTCTGTACACTGCTGCAGTTTCATTGCTCCTTCCATGTGTCCTTATGACAATTTTTTGATTTTTTTTACTTCCCATATGAGATCATTTTTTGTGACAATCCATTGGCCACTGTATGGAAAAGCATGGATGGCGTTGTAATGCATCCTTGATCCTCACATAGGTCTAACACGTTGGGTGTACGCAGACAATTAACTCAGATTCACATCTACGAGCCTACATTTGTTCTGTGGGGGGAGACTTGCGGTGGTTTCACGCCTGACCTGTTTGGTTCGGTTTAAACAAACTCTGGTACTTTTACTCAGTTGGTGCAAACACAAAACAACTGGACCAAGGCTGCCTAAAAAGGAAGGTCTTAGTCTGCTTCCAAACAGAATCCGGTGAGGTTTGTTTGTTGGTGGTTTGAGAGCAAATTGACCAACCACAGGACTGTGTGAGAGTCGAAAGATGGTTTCAGTTGACTTCGAAAGCTAAACTGCTTCTCTGAAAGCTTCTCTTTAATCCACCTGCTAAGTTACACGTTAAGAAAGCAACCTCCTGATCTGCATAAGCGACATTTAGAATGAGAATCATTTTCCCTTACACAGTATGTGGAGAAGAAGTGGCTGTGAAACATTAATACAGTTTCCTTAACATGGCAAACCACCCAAAAAAAAAATTCAATCAAATTTGGAAAAGTCATGTGATTAAATTATTTTAACCCCCTCATGTGTGTTAGAAGCCAACAGCAAGTCAGCTGGCTCGGCCAGTGGAAGACTTGGAAGCACAAGCTCTCAGCCGGCTTGACTGGAGAAGGACTGTAGTGCACATGGGCCCAAGAAGCTGGAAGTAGACTTTGGCGATTTCTACCAAATTAGAAAATGACGATGTCCACAGTGAAACATTTTTGATGGACTTTGACAAAAATTATTTTTATGTTTGCGTCTACTGGGGCTGTAAGTAGTGTAATTAAATAAACTCTAGCGTATTATGAATAAACCCATCCTTCATTTTTTGCGCTCTCCGGCAGACTCTCCTTAAGATACATATTCATCAGTTCTACAGTTCAACTTGATCTAAAGGGAAATCCCCACAAATAAGTAATGAATAAGAGATAAGTAATAAATATATTATATTGAATATAAATATTGAATATATAATATTGACTACATCCTTGGTGTTACCATTTTAGAGTGAAGATTTTTCCTAATGAATCAGAGGAGTTAAATCAGAGATGTGTTGAGCGTGAGCCCACCTACTTTTCAAGCGTAGTGACCGCACAGTAAGCCGCCTGTAATATTACAGTACACGGGCCTCCATGTTTGTCTGCATGCTGCTATTTATGACATGTAAGGTTCAGTCTCAGTCAGACTCATAATTTCCTTGTGTGCTCTTTTGACGGCAGAGGAGATACAGGTACAGTAAAACGCTGCGTGACGTGCTCTCAGTCACCGGAATTGGATTTCCCCACGTGGGTCAATGTAGCAATCGTGGCGCAAGATGACATCACCAACGTTGTCCAATCAGTGAGCCACCTGTCAGTCCGAATGACTCGCTCACAGCTTAAAGCTCTTTTTTTCTTTTGTTAAATGAAAAGCCAGCGTGAAAGCCGGTGTGGGCGGAATATAGCTACAAACTCCACACTTGAAGGCCTTAGCCGGCTGGTAGATTTAAACTCATGACCTTGCTGAGGTACGAGCGCCAACCGCCGCACCACCGTGCTGCCCCTGCTATTGTCAACAGTGGCTTTCTCCGGCATGAAGACATCACCTGTGATTGTGGCAAAATGTACAAAATGTGTTGTACCAGAGGGGTGACGGCGAGGAGGACTAACGGCTATTGATATGTACTTATTCAAAAGGACGGGAGGAAGGGAAGGAGACAACGGAGGTATGTTTAGCGTAGATCATGGCCGCTAACTCCGCTTAACACCGGTCAGCGATGTATTATTCATTGACTGAACGGATGCCTCTGACCCGCGTTGAACTGCAGCTCAACTATATACACAAAATCGGCTGAGATTGACAATAAGCTTAGTCCTGTACTGTTTTGGCCTACAGCGCTTGAGAAAAAGGATTTACAGTATATTGCAACTGCAGCACTCTCAGCTATTCAGTTCCTATCAATTATCAATAAAGAGAATCTGTTCCCTCCAGCACCTATACACCCTGCCACTCGCAGACATCCGCACATCTCGTGGCGAATAGCGGGAGATAAAAGGAAAGCAAGGGCAGGGGAATCGACACCTACAAGAATTTTGTTTATTCCGTTTATTTATTTATTTATTTTTCACATTTTTTTTTTCAAGAACAGCGATACAACAGCAGGAGAGAGCCGTGTTCATAGAATGTAATCTCTTTATGGTTATGGCTCGGGGAAAAAAGAGAGAAAAAAAAAAAAGGCACAGGAGTTATTCTGCACTGCGATGTTCAAGTCAGAGAAAAGTCGGAGCAAGGTGCTGATAACTGAAATGACAGGGGATGTGATAGAACGGGCAAAAAGATGGAGAATTACTTTTTTTCTTTTTTTTTCTTTTTTTCTTCCCACCAGTGAGGAAGATGTCTTTTCGGGTGCAGCTGTTGAAACTTTTTTTTTTTTTTTTTTTTTAATTACCAGCTCTTGGAGATAGGGGAGGTGAGCGGAGATGAATAAAAACACTATACCTTATTTACTGAATCATTTACCAAGATCATTTTGTGTCACCTACGCTGCTCCTCCTCAATTTAAAAAGAAGTCTTCTGAGTATAAAACAAGCTGAATAATCAACTCCTGTGTCTCCACTTGGCCAAGCAGCTACAATTGCAGTATTCTGCCATGACCAGGAGTAAGAAATACCACTATTGATTATTAAATCAGGACCTGCAGTGATTTATACTCTCCTCATTAATTAGATATTGATTTATTACATAACCTGTTGGCCTGACAATCTGTTGGATTTTGTTATCGTATACCGTGAGCTCTAAATACTTTTAGTGAGATTAAATATTAAGCCTCTGTTGTTTTTTCCCCCCCTCATACTTTCTCACTCTTTAACATTAGGAGAGGAAAAGCCAAAGTCAGCAGTGGTAAATTGGCCATCTCTGATGAAAGCTTGCCCACAGTCTAAGGACCCCTCTCCTGTCTCTGGAGGTCATTTGATTAGGAATAAACCAGAGAGCTGCTCTCTGCTCGACCCCGGCTGGCCAAGAAAAAGATTCTCGAGCCAGACTGACAGAATGGGGGAAAGGGCGAGAGGAGGCAAGGCAGTGAAAAATGAACGAACACACAACAACAAATTACAGAATGTGCAGGCTTAGCTTCAAAGTAAAGCCTGACTGACATACATAGAAGCTGCATCCTGGGTCCTGGGAGAGGGAAGAGAGAGATGTTGGGTGGCAGGAGTGAAGTAACGTTTGTGTGTGCGACTGCTGAACAGAGGACATGCATGCTACATGTGTTGTTCATCCAGGGAGTGTTGCAGTTACAAGATGCCGTGACTCCTACTCCAGCCACAGAGCAACTGCAGTGGAGCAAATGGTGGCCATCTAAATTGCTCGAAGGAATCTTGGCCTCAGTTTTTTTTAAGCAAGGTGGTGGTGGGGGGGTGGGGTGGGGTTTCTCATTGCTAATGTATGCAGGCTAGAGTCCAACCGATACACTGGATTGTGGTTATTCAGCCTGTAGCCTATCCACACATTTTCTCTCACTGTGCAGATGCATCTGGAGTCACAGGGGTTACGTGCGGACATGCTCCTTACTTTATCATCTACATATCTTAACCTAGTCTGTTGAAATAAGTTTATGTATTCAAGGAGAGCAGGGTAGACGAGTGGGGATTTCCTGGCTCCTGACACACATTAAAGGGGTTATAATATAATTTTTTTTTAATTTTATTTTTAGAATAACAATGAATGTGCCACATTAAACAAATGATTATATTTAATGTGAAAAGAGTCACTCGTACTGATGAACTCACAAACAGTTGTCACCTGACTCTGCAGTTCCTCTCTGCATTATGGAGGTCTTTGTTTTCCTTCCATTGTTTTGCCTTTTCAACCCACGACTGCACTGATTTGGTTCACAGACGAGATTAGCGACCAGCTTGTTAGCAGCAACAGAGTCAGATATTTCTTTCAGAAATTAATGGAGACCACAAATAGAGCTAAAATGAAAGTGGCCAGAAACATGGCTCCAAATTAAAACTAATGCTTGCTGTGTATTTGCTGGATATGCAAGTAAAGAACCACATCAGCACATGCAGGTTCATCATCAGAATATTAATATGGAGCTCTTTTTATGATCAGTTGATTGGTTTTTGGCCCTAATATCAATACAGACGCATAAATTGTTTTATAAGAAATTGCGGTGCAGAAATGGCAAATACGTCTTTGAGGAAATTTTAGAAACAATAATCATTACACAGTTTTTCAATTTATCAAAACATTTGATTTGCATATTTTAAGCAAATATCTGTGGTATCGGCCTCAAAGCCCAGGCAACTGTGAGGGAAAAGACAAAGAAAAACCCCAACAAGAAACACAGCATTCTAGAGCTAAATAAAACAAACAAGTGTTGGTGGGTTGAGCAGAGTTTCCCTGTTCTGATCTTTCTCTGTCTGTGTTTCTGTCTCCCTCTCAGACTTGCAGAACAGGATGATCAAGACAGAGAATGAGAAACAAGCCTGGTGAATAAGGCTGAATCCAGCGGGGGTTAGAAACGGAGAATTAATGCTGTCAAAATGCACAGGAGAAACATGGAGCAGTAAATTACAGGCTCACACATATATATATACACACACACACACACAGGAGGACTTAATTAAGCTGTTAGGGGCATTGTGGCTGCATGCAGATGCTGCCTTGAGGACACTTAGCATGCCAATGGAAAACCTCACTGCACAGCCTATTAGTGCTCTGCCAGGCCATTTCCAAATACACTTCCTGACAGTGTGACACTGTGACTGATGGCAGCCTGCTACAATACAGCTGGCTGGTCCTGATGCAGCGATAGCACTGTGTGTAAATTACAGACATGAGGACCGCTTTCTTTTTTATCTGTTTCTCTTGCCTGCAGTGGACACAGCTCCTTATTAATTCTGTTGTCCTTGTTGCCTCAGTCTGTCACTATCTGTGCAGCGCTGCTATAGAGTCAGTATGGAGAGAGCAACATTTGGTCAAACCCTAATTATTCTAGACAAAGGCGCTCACCCGTGATACAAAGGGAGGGGGGGGGGGGGGGGGGGGGGGGGAGATAGAAAAGAAAAAAAAAAGCTAATGTTGAGCCTCCTGCTAATGGCCCTGATTATAATGTTGTGGGACCGTGAGCGCAAAGCTAATGTTATTGAGTTTGAAATGCGGTGAGTTTCAGAGGCTATGAATAAAATGCTAATGATAGCATTTGGGATGTACTGTAAAGAGCTATGGGGGCCACACTGGCTGCCTCTTCTAATAAGAGAACAGAGAGGCACAGCGCGGCAAGCGGGAGATCAAAAATTCATGGGAGGATGCCGTAACAGTGGCGCTCTCTCAGTCGGCATGTTCCCTGCATGTACTGTCTTTCAAGCTCGCTAATGAAACACTTTCACCGCCTCTCTTCCCGTCTACCTTGTTGGTTCCAGGTTCCACTTTGTACGGTTTTCAGTTTTGAGTTTCACAGTTTCCCCTCTCTCTGATTCTCCATTTGGAATCCGAAAAAACAACATTATATTCGGCAAACAATACAGGCGTTTGTCTTCAACTTGAGTTCAGTGATCATAATATCAAGGGGATGCCTCCCGTACAGTACGAGGTATAGGGTGTAACGGGGGCAGTGTCTCTGTAAGTAAAGACAGCTTCCTCCCAGCTTCTATTCTTCTGTTTCCACTTTTGATCATTTGAGAGTTTTCAGGCCATTAAATGTATTGATTAAAAAAAAAAAAAGAAAATTCAAACATAGTATCTTATAAACTGAGGCACAGAATCACATAAGGGGTAACGGTCTCTAAAAGATACACTATAGTACAAAAACTCTTCATTTGAAGACACCACGGAAACTGTTATTGAATCCTCAAAGCATACTCTTCTTAAATCGATCGAGGATTGGGCTTGTTTCCGATACAAATCAACTTGTTCTTAAGATTTTCCCAACATAGTCCAAGTGTCATTTCCTGATATTAGCGCAGCAGTCTCTCTAATTCTGTCCAGTTGGAAGATAATGATACATTAAACATCCTTGAAACAAGGGGAAATTGCTTTGAGAACCAGTGTTATTATCTTATCCCAACGCCAATATTCCTCTTTCATTTTTCAGAAAAATGAAAGTTTGAACTGCATGTGAAATTATTAGTTGAGATGATATTGAAATGTTTTCTGCAGTGTATTGAGCACTGAGCTAGCATTCTGAAATATCCGGTCTATTCACAAAAGAGACAATATTGTGAATCATTGATTGGACTACAGTAAAAATTGTGCGACCAAATGTTTTGGAAAAGGACCTTGAGATGATGGCTTGATCCATTCCTGCAGAATAAATATCTGCTGCTGATCTTTCTTGCTTTTATGCAGTGATTACAGTCCTGAGGAACACGAATGAGTTAAAGAAATAACACCTCTCTTTTCCTAAAGTGAGCAAAACTTACATACCGTTATTGTCTGTGTAAAGCTTTTCGGCTGAGTTTTTGTACTTCCTCAGACTCGTGTCTTTTCTCCTCTCTTTTTACTTTTTAAGTTCTCAAGACCTCTGCCTTTCTCCGTTGGTAAATATATTTTTTTTTCGCAATTTCAGTCACTTATCCTTGAGGACAGTTTATAGCAGCTGTCAAATCAATACAGACATGTGTAGGAAAGGCCCTGTATTTCATGTTTTGCAGTGTGTGTGTGTGTGTGTGTGTGTGTGTGTGTGTGTGTGTGTGTGTGTGTGTGTGTGTGTGTGTGTGTGTGTGTGTGTGTGTGTTTTTCTGTGAAGGACTGTGGGCCAGAAATGATCAGCAAGAGTTTTATTGAACAGATTCTTCAACTTCTACAAATCTGCAGTTTAATTGAATTATTTGTTGACACTGTCAAAACATGAGCACTATTTTTATTTAATGCCAATTAACTGAAAATGATTACAACAAAGAAATAAAAACATAGCTTTAGAGCAGCGGTCCCCAAACTTTTTTCAGTGGGGGCCACATCAACTTTCCTTTCTGAGATGGGGGGCCGAGGTTAGTCTATAACAGGAAATGATATGGGCCAGGGTGACAACCAGTATTATTGTGGAGATTACAATGATAATTTGTTTGTAGCTGCCCTTCATTTGGCTTTGGCACCACCTGTTGATTTGCAAAAAAAAGTAATAAAAAAGTCTTCACATGTGTTTATTGAAGTACCACAGATACTCCATTTATTTTATAGAAAATAACACAACACAAACTGATGGTAATGCCGGGGGTGGGGGGCGCCGGCGGGCGGCGGGCGGGGCTAGCGGCTAGCTCTGCTTGCTGGGCGCCAATGCGCCTGTGCCGGGGGGGGCCCGCGGCGGCTAGCTCTGCTTGCTGGCGCAGTGCCTGTGCCGGGCGCCGGCGGGCCACCGGCGGCTAGCTCTGTCTTGCTGGGCGCAATGCTGTGCCGGGGGGAGAGGGCGCACGGCGGCGGCTAGCTCTGCTTGCTGGCGCAGTTGCCTGTTTCCGGGCGCCGGCGGGCGGCTAGCTCTGCTTGCTGGCGCAATGCCTGTGCCGGGGGGAGCGGCGCGGCAGGCCGGCGGGCGGCTACCTCTGCTTGCTGGGCGCAATGCCTGTGTGGGGGGGCGCCGGCGGGCCGCCGGGTGCTGGGCGCAGTGCCTGTGCTGGGCGCCGGCGGGCCGCCGGGGCTAGCTCTGCTTGCTGGGCGCAATGCTGTGCCGGGGGGGCGGCGCTGGCAGGCCGGCGGGCGGCTAGCCTCTGCTTGCTGGCGCAGTGCCTGTGCCGGGCGCGCGGCGGGCCACCGGGCGGCTAGCTCTGCTTGTGCGCAGTGCCTGTGCTGGGCGCATGCCTGTGCTGGGCGCAGTGCTGTGCCGGGCGCCAGCGGCAACCGCGGCGGGCTAGCTCTGCTTGCTGGCGCAATGCCTGTGCCGGGGGGGGGGGCGCCGGCGGGCGGCTACTCTGCTTGCTGGGCGCAGTGCCTGTGCGGCGCCGCGGGCGGCTAGCTTGCTTGCTGGCGCAATGCTGTGCCGGGGGGGGGCGGCGCTGCAGGCCGGCGGCGGCTACCTCTGCTTGCTGGCGCAATGCCTGTGTCGGGGGGGGGGCGCCGGCGGGCCGCCGGGTGGCTGGGCGAGTGCCTGTGCTGGGCGCCGGCGGGCCGCCGGGCGGCTAGCTCTGCTTGCTGCGCAATGCCTGTGCCGGGGGGGGGGCGGCGCTGCAGGCCGGCGGGCGGCTACCTCTGCTTGCTGGGCGCAATGCCTGTGTCGGGGGGGGGCGCCGGCGGGCTGCCGGGTGGCTGGGCGCAGTGCCTGTGTCGGCGCCGCCGGCGGCTAGCTCTGCGCGGCATGCTGTGCGCGGCGCCGCGGGCCGCCGGCGGCTAGCTCTGCTTGCTGGGCGCAATGCCTGTGCGGGGGGGGGGGGCGGTGCTGGCAGGCCAGCGGGCGGCTACCTCTGCTACTTGGCGCAAATGCTGTGTCGGGGGGGGGGGGCGCCGGCGGGCCCCGGTGCTGGGGCGTGCCTGTGCTGGGCCGCCGCGGCGCGCCGGGCGGCTAGCTCTGCTTGCTGGGCGCAATGCTGTGCCGGGGGGGGGGGGCGCTGCATGGCCGGGGGCGGCTTTACCCCTGCTTGCTGGGCGCAATGCCTGTGTCAGGGTGGGGGGGGGGGGGGGGCGCCGGCGGGCTGCCGGGTGGCTGGGCGCAGTGCCTGTGCCGGGCGCCGCCGGGCGGCTAGCTCTGCTTGCTGGGCGCAATGCCTGTGCCGGGGGGGGGGGCACCATGGGTCATCTCTCATATGCTGAGCTGCCACACCATTAAGACTAGTGTGAATGTCACAACGGAAAAGTTTGTCCAAAGTCCACAAGTTTGGTGTCTACGGACTCGGCTCGTCACGCTGAGTAACATATGTCAGCCCCAGCCTTCTGAGTCGCTCCCTTCCGAAGGGCCGCTATGGGTCATCTCTCATATGCTGAGGTGCCACAGAGGAATGCAGCACAACAAAGATGATGAGATGTCTACTGTAGTGTCACACTCGTAATACTGTATCATCTCGTTGCTGTTGATATTCACCATCAGACCACATGACAGGAATAGAAACATGCTATTTGCCTATGGCTTATGGTTATCAAGCCTGCATTGTCTAAATTTCTCATTATAGCGGTGATGATATCAGTGATAGCTATCACTTATTTCTCTGTTGGCACATTATGTAAATATCTTTTTAAATATCTCTACAAATCTCTACAAATGCAAGTACTTATGTATATACCTCCTTATTTATGTTGAGATGTAATTTTTCTGCTTTATGCTGTGGTTGTACTTGTTTCTTCTTCTACCTTGTTCTCTATGCTGCTGTAACAAGTGAATTTCCCTGGTGTGGGATCGATAAAGGTTTATCTTATCTCATCTTATCTTATCATTAGCAAAAGAGTATCTCCAACCACAGCTAACGCTCTGCCTTTGGTTTTTATATTCCACTAGACAGATGGATACATTAATAATAGGAATTTCATATTCTTTACAATGCTATTTAAGTGTCAGCTTGTACAAAACTTTAACGGTACAAGCAAGTAAAATGAAGTTACTTTTACTTGGCCAAAAGTCACAGTACAAAAGTACAAAAGTAAAAAATCAAAGTTGTGGCAGTGTAAAGTCATAAGTTACTCTAACTTGGAATAAGTTAATAAAAATGTAAACTTTTATTATGTAGAAACTCGAAGACAAAAGGAAATTTAACTTATCCAGCCTTGACATGTTGAGATTTCATGCAGAATCGTGCCCACATAGGGAACACTCATCCTCTCCTCCCTGCAGGCCATCCCACTTCATTCTAGATAAAACTTCACCTCACCTCTACAAATCTCCTCATGTGTCTCAACAGCCACGTATAAAACTTCAGGCAGAAAAACATGTGTCTTGGTTGATCTCTTCACTTGGAACAATCTCTCTCTTGTGTTTACGGAGCTGCACTCTGCTGGTGTTTTTATATCCAGTTTAAAAACCTATTTATTTCCACTATCTGCCATCATTTGGTCAGTTGTGCTCACCATTAGAAAAATGACTCAATCCCTTCTCATATTTTGAGGTTAATCAACTTCAGTGCGAGTTCACAGCTGTTTGTCTGAGTGGGAGGAAGCATACGTGTTTGTCTGCAACCTGCTCCGGAGCTTTGTTTGTAGCAGTGTTGGCATCCTAATGACAAACCTGCTGCTATAGATGCACCAGATAAACATTTTTCCTGCTTAGGCTCTGTTAAATGATCAATGCAGAATTTCTGGCAGTTTTTAGCATCATCTGTATGTAACCCTTTAAAATGTCAGTTTAAGACGCATACCTTGATGAGACCCCGAATTTCAACACTTCAATTGATGATTAAATGTTCAAATTAATGGGGTGTTGCAATATACTGGTATTGACAATAACTGATATTTAAAAAAAAAAAAAAAATGAAATACTGAAACTGTGTTAATAATACATGTATAATATCATGATGTCAGATGTTTTGCCTTGTGGATCTTTTTTTTTTTTTAATCAGTTCATCTGGTTTCCTTTTCACTATCCATTAACTGTAGTTGTTGCTGTCTTGTTCGCTTTTCCACAGTTACGGTTACACACTCTCTCCACCTCCCTGCACTTGTATTTGAGACGAATTTGTTTGCCAACAAAGAGACAAATCCCACAATAGTACAAGATGAAATTGACTGGCAGCAGGAACACATATATAAATTCAAATATTATTCAAATTTTCTATAGATATCGCAATAATATTGTAATTCTTTTGGCCATGATAATTGTGTAGTGAAAAACCGATATTGTGACGGCCCTGATTCAATGAATGAAATCTAATCTGGTGGTTATAATGATCATTTAATATTGTAAATGTTTTTTGCTGTATTTCTAATTCAACATTTATTGATTACACTTCCCTACACACCTGTTGACCAGATGTGCATAGTCATTAGTCCATTAGACAACACACAGTTTGTCTATTAATCAAATCAAAATGCCATTTCCACACCGACAAAGAAAGCTGCTCATTTTTAAAAAGACATTAAAAGTTGAGAAATGTAGTCAAAGTCTCAAGGCTACACCAGTGGCCAGAAAACTATAAATCAGTGCTGAACTGCTGCTTCACCAAATTGCCATAATAAAAGTTTATAAAGTGCTCGAAGGCATCTGATTTTTACGTGGCCATTATCAGAGAGGAAAATTAAAACTATTCTTATCTATTCCCAGCATACTGAATAGTTTTCCTTTCATTTTGGAAGAAACAATTATACAACAATTTATCACGTTTACATAGTAATTAACATAATGCAATTAGCAATCTGAAGCCCCTCGCCAATTCAACCATGTTTGGACTGTCTAAATCCAAACACAATTAACTTCTCAGTCAGCCAGCTGAAGGCCGATTGAGAACTAAGAGCTGACAGTTTGTGGACTGTTTAAAAAGGACGAGCATTGTGTTAAAAATACTTGAGCCAGACTATTTTTTGAAGAGGCCACTGGATTGGAATAATTTATCATAATTTCTTCTGTCACCATTAGTCAAGAGTCTAAATGCTCAGTCAGAAAAAAAGGCACAGCCCATTCTGCACCAGATTTGTCTCGGAGCGAGCAGAAATCCACAACAAGCTGTGCAATACCACATGGTGCCGAGGCTAAGAAGCCCTCAGCACAGAGTAGAGGATGCTTCTTAGACAGAACTATATCTGCTGCTAGTCACTGAGTCTAACGGTGTGCAGACATACATGATAAAAATAGTTTGTTCATAATGTTGGAAAATATGGTCTTTACATAGAAACATTGTGTTTGTTGACTATCTCTGTTGCTCCTTAGATAAATGTTACAGTAGTCATTCTAGGAAATGTCATATAAAGAGGTTGGTGTCTAGCATCTATTTTGTTTAGCTGTCTAGTTTGCTCTGTCAAAATCTGAGGTTTACTTCACTTTCCTTATCGTTTCTTCCTCTGCCTCTACAGGTAGGAGGTCAGGGAGTCTGAAGGCAGTGTTGCCTCTGTGCTCCAGCACACTGGATTTGAAATGAAACAGTGGCTATCTCAGATTTAATCTGACTGTGTTTATACCGACATCAGCTGAATGGCGTAGAAATTATGGGCCCTTTTTATACCTTGTTCCTCAGCTCTGGGGAGAGACAAGTAAGTTCAGAAGTTAACAGCTTAAAAACAAAGCAATCTGGTTTAATATTCAGTAAAAATTATTCATTCAGGGAGTTCTGAGGTCTGTGACTGCTAGATATTAGAAGACAATACTATCTTCTTTTGGTTTCGCTTTTTGCCTTCAATCTGGTCTTCAGGAGGTGAAAAACATACTTGGTTAGGTTAGGTCAGCTGACTGACTCGGCCGGTCAAGAGCATGGTTGGTATGTTTCGGCTCACTGTCCTGAAATCGCAGTTCTTTGGATAAAAAGGACTAAATGTGTGCTACACTGTTCATCAAGTAAGGATGGAACACACTCACACCCTGAGCTGAACGTCAGCACTTTAACCTCCTATAGTCAATGTTGCATTTGTGCAGCAATGGCTGTTGCCCAGTGTGCTAGAGCGTGGCCAAAAGAATAAAGAACATCGGATGTTTTCTGGCTGCACCCTATGATGTTTGTTTGGAATCTTAATGGTTCCACTCAATATTTTCTAACCAAGGCACAACCAGAATTATATTCAGTCCCTTTTGGATTAATGGGGCGCTATTTAGGTTGCTGCAGGTCTCAGGTCTGCGTATCTAACATCTAAGTGGGTCTGAGTGGACTCTCGATCATTTCTGATCATGTGGTGTGTCATCATCATCACATCATGTTCACATCATTTTGCTTCTTTCCATCCCTGGTCTTCGATTGGAATCGGATCTAGTTATTGTTGGTTCTGTACTTGGGTCCCTTTCAGATCAGGTGCCTTTTTTATTTAAAATAAATGTTTGTGCTCTGGCCTGGACAGGTTTTCCACAGGTTCTTTTCAGACTGGGCCTAAAATTTTAGAGCTCCAAAAGGTTTATATTAAGTTAATTATTAAATATTAAGTTTATATTAAAATCCATGTTGTTCTGTTAGAATTTGATTATGTGAATGACCACTGCAGTTTTCATATTCTTGTGCATATCAGAGGAAGGATGAGGATGCTTTGTCAGATCTTCCCAGTATTTTCAAAATAAGACACATCCTCAGAACCAAGCATTGTTTGTCCTCATGTTGTATTTCTGCCTTTACCTGCACTAAGACGGACTTTACAGGACTAATTGAGAGCCACTGCAACACTTACAGATGCACTAATATTAGCAAGCACACAAGCTTCCACTTCCACAGCTCATCCACTCACCCACCCTCCCCCTCTCACCATGGCTAGCGGCACAATGCCACCCAAGTCCTGCGGTGCCAGGCGAATGCGGGTCTGCACCTCGCTGGTCAGGGTGCGGGTGAGCGGATACTCGACCTGCCACGTCACCTCCCTGCCCCCCTGAGTCACCATCAGCCCGTTCACCTCCAGGTCCACCTGCAGGACTCGCTGGTAGCCCGCCGCCTCCACTCTGCAACAGGAGAGAGGGAGAAGATGTGTGTCAGGAGTGGATTTAGATAAAAGAGGATGGTGGAGAATGATAGGTAGGTAGCAATCAGAGAGGCACAAGCGAAAGGATAACAAGACCGAATAAGGTGGGGGGGATAAAGTGTATAAGGGATGAGAAAGTAGCAGCAAAATAGATGAGGTAAAGGAAAGAAACGGAAGAGGCAAAACTAAAACCATGGAAAAATGTGAACACTACAGGAAAGGACAAGAAATGGAAGATGATAAAAACAGGGAGACTATGAATAAAGAGAAAGAAACATGAGAACATGAGTGAGAGAAGGTGGAAAAGGAATGAGGAAAAAATAGAGCAGAAACAAGGAGGAAGAAGTGGATTATAGGAGATGGAGAGAAAGCGATGGGGGGGAAACATAAGGGAAATTGGTCTTTATCATCCATTAACAGGAGTGTTTGGTGTTGGGAGGGAAAAAGGGACTGAAAAACAGACTGAGAAATTAATTGTACATTTTCATCAGGTGTAAAAGAAAACATGTTAGACAAATAGTTAATAGGAAGTTGTAATGGTTCTGCAGTATTACATGCAGATGCTCTATATGGATATGCTACCCCCCCCATAAAAATTAAAGCAACGCATCCCTCATCTCAGAATCTGATATGAAACTAATCGCAGCACTATTGAAATTCATTCTCACATCCACACAGAACCATGATGCTGGCGCAAAAAAGCAATTTATTTTTCCTCTTGCAATATGGAGCCCCTCTTGCAGAGATTGCCAGGGCCAAGCAAATAATTTTCTCTCAGCTGATGGAGATGCAAACAAAGCAGAAAAACAATGAATGCAAAATAAAATCCTCCAAACTTATTTGATTTGCTGAGTGCTGGGTTTGATCAAGCCGCTGCCTCTCTCTCTTTCTCTCTCTCTCTCTCTCTCTCTCTCTCTCTCTGTCTGATATTCTTTGTCACAGTCAAAACGCGATGCAACACCTTCTTCAACAACACAAGACACACATACATATACACATGCTGTCTTGAAAAATACAATTCACACTCGGGGTTCTACAAGTGGCCCGCAGAGCTAAACATAACATGTAGTGTAGCACCATTCTTCAGATGATGGCAAAAACACAACTTTAAAGCAACTTATGAGGCAGTATGGAGGCCATATGTTTGAACAACAAAAGGATAAATCTGTAGTATGAAGTTCTTTTTAAAGTATACCATCCTTTTTTTTATATTTCTTGAGCAGTATGTTTGTTGTTTGGTGGCCACACAATTAAAACAAGGCTGGAGAGAGCCCAATTTGAGCATGAGGAAGGGGTAGCTGGGGGTAAGATCCAAGGTTTTCCTTGAGCATATTTTGGCCAAGCCTGCATTTAAAACTCCCCCATCTCCCTCTTATGTGTTTGCACTTCAGACACTAGCCTCACTTCAAAGTGCAGATTTAAGGCTCCACTCCGGTAGAGAAGTGTAAGAAAGAACCGTTATGGAAGCTGGAAATTAGTGTGGATGAAAACAGCTTGAATAGCAATTCTGGGTCGGGCAGAAAAGCTTTCCAGTTTCAGTGGGTAATGTTCTGAATTATACTAAATATGTTTCCAAATTACCACTGAGAAGCTTTGGCTCAGGATGATCACATGTGAATATTGATGTGAATGTGGCCACACAGTGAGTGCTGTTGAGATACAAATCTGTTGTTGAAAGCAAGGGAATAATACAGGTATGCGGAGGTGCAGCACAGCCGAGTTGGTGGTGGTTCTTTGTGATATTGTTCACACTGTTGAAGATGTTCCTGTGACTTTCTCGCAATTTTTATCCAAAACACATGCATAGCACTTCTTTCAAACCAACACTGTTCTTTCACACTGGTATATTTTTCAACTTAAGACTAAAGGATAAAGGTGGTGAAAGTGTAGAATTTGGTTTTCATCAACAAATCCCATGAAATCACCAAATGGATTTACTCAGGTATAGCTTATTCCTCTCCACTGTTGTTGGACACCTATTTAAAAACACATAAGTGAGTCACACTGTTGCGCTGGATAACATGTTCCTTCATTCTGACGAACATGGGCACTGCAGTTCATATTCACTCAATGCCACTGTACGTGTACGCTGCTCTGCTGCTGTAAATACTCCCTGGAGAAAAACGTGTATTAATCCATGTCTGAAAATAGTCCCCAACAAGTGTCAAAAATGAAATATTTGTGACCTGTTTTTCAGGATTGAGAAGTTGGTAACCTGCTAAGGGATTCACAAAAATATTCCTACAAAATCAGTTGTGATGAAACAACCAAGAACCAAAATGAACTATTACATTAAAAGCACTTTGTTGGCAGTTTTTAAATCATGTTTTTATGTAGGGTGCAGTTTGGCACTTTCTAGGCTAATTTTTGCTCTTTGAAATCTATTTCCTTTTAATCAAAGTTAAACATCAAAAGCAAAACAGAGGAAATAAACTGCTGAGCGCAAACAACTCACACCACCCGTACTGCAGATTGTAGTTATATGTGGTTACCCACATTAACTGATTGGTTGAAAATCCATAGTTTCGGAGTTTGTGGCTGTGGACTGTGAGGATCAGTCATTGACTGGAGCTCAAATTCATCCATCACTTTCTTTTCCTGTTGTGTTTCTCTCTCAGACAGAAATTGGGAGTGCTGCAGAGCCGCAGTGGGACATCCTTGACTGCCTGACAACATGCTGGGCTCAGGGGTAGTGACTGCAGTGATTATGTGGTTTACGCTTATGGTGTACAAAATATAGCCAGATCAATTATCTGGAGCAGACAGTTCTGCTTTACAATGAAGCTGCAAACAATCAGGGCTTTAGTGCTGAACACTGCAATACAATTCTCCTTCTGTGCTTTTTTCTTTGTTGCCTTCATTATTGTGTCTTTTTCTTGTCTTGTCTCGCGCTTATTCTTTCCATTCCTCCCTCACCTGCAGTGCTGTGTTGCCTCCAATAGAGGGTGGTGTACCCTCTCTCACCCCCACCCCTTCAACCAGTGTGTGTTTGGGATGATAAATGTCCTCAGCCCACCGGTTGGAGAGGTCAGCGCGCTTCCTCCATGTCTCATTAGAAGCACATCTGCACCGTGTGCCCTTTTCTCAGCACAATTACCATACAATTCAATACACTCACTGGCAACCATCACTTCTCCTGCCCTGCCTCATGGGTGGGGATGAGAGCGAGAGGTGAACACAGAGACAAAAAAAAAAAAAACCCTAAAAACAAAACAGAGCGGAAACGGGGTTAGAAGGGCTACAATATAAAAGCAGAGCGTCTGCTGGGATCACAGAACTGACTGTGCCGCTACAAAAGCAGCACGGCGACAATGCCGCGGTATCATAGCAGGTTTGTTGTGGTGAAACGAGGTGGAAAATCGGTCATGTCATTTTGAGGAAGCTTTTGAGGGTGTCTCCATTTGTCAGTCCTATTGTTGGGTGTGAAAGCGCAAACAGAACAAGGTAAAAGAATACACTCAGAGGAAAATACGTACACACTTTCAATTCTGTAAGATACATTTCAAAAACACCCTTGTAGCAACAAAGGGGCTTTGAGTGGGATGAAGCGACATAACAGTAACAAAAAAAAAAAAATGACAAGAATGAGATTTTTTTTATTTTATTCGAAAACAGGAAAATAAAAGAGGAGCAAAGAAACACAAAAGCCTTGTTAAACATGGAGCCATGTTTTTCTTTTCTCTTTTCACTCTTAACACCTCCGTGGATATTTGGCTCTGAGAAAAGTAGCGATAGAAAAGTCTAGTGTCTCTTTTGGAGACCCGAGGGGGTTCCTTTCATGCAGAGCGGTGATTTGGTTAGCGCTGACAACAATGATGTATCGGAGACCTGAATCTGTTTGAACACAGTGAATCAACAGCGAGTCCAGCAATAGAAGTAGAAGGCCAGGGTGTATGCTCGAAGATTAATCCCTCAATCAGCTCCATTCAGGTAAACGTGGATATATTGTTGTCCATTATGGGAGCCAGAAAACAATGGGATTTCCTTAAAAACCAACATGTCCGACCTGTCTTCTCCGCCAGTGTGAGGACGTGCTGTAAATAAACATGTTGGCCGTGACTGCACTTTTTTGTGTGGTCAGATTATCTGTGGTGGATTTTCATGCCAATGCGAGTTTGTTTGTTTGATGTGCTGTGGCTAAGATTGTTTGTTTCACATGCGTGTGTGCGTGTGTGTGTTTTGACTGTAGGACAGGCGAACAAGAGAAGAGGACATCTGTGTGAAAGTGCATTCCAAGGCGGATGTGTTAGGATGCATACAAACACTGCCTAAAGAGATTTTTTCACATTTTATGTAAGTGGCACTTTGTTGCTGTTAGTTTATCAGCAGCTGGAATACTTGCTGTAGTGTGTTTTATCTAAGGTCAGCTGCTGGCAGTTCATCAGATCTGTAAATGTTTGGTATTTTACCTTTCCAAAAAAAAAAAAAGGGATAATCAATTTTCTGTTGTTGTTTAAAAACCTCCTTTATCAAGTGGACTTTTTTGACGCAGAGCTGTTGGCAACAGGAACATTTTAACAGATGGGAGAAATTGTATGGACAACAGTATGCACAGCTGCCTTGGCCATAATTGAATCCTGACATGTGAGCCCAGCAGTAATTCAACAAAGCAGGTGTGGCCATAGGCAGAATGAGAAACTCCTGCTGGCCATCTGTCTTCACATAAAGATCCACCTTCTGCTTTGATCTCTCCTGTGTTAGGCAAATTTTTCAGAAAAAAAAAAGTATGAAATCTTAATTAGCAGTCATTTGCACGTCTAAATATGGGAAGGGAACCAGGAGTCCCGCACACTGTAGGTTGCACACTTCATTTCAGAGAAT
This sequence comes from Seriola dumerili, assembly GCF_002260705.1. NCBI lineage: Eukaryota > Metazoa > Chordata > Actinopteri > Carangiformes > Carangidae > Seriola > Seriola dumerili. Next base: position 632,761 of record NW_019176070.1, read on the forward strand.
TTTCTCCAGGTTGTAGAGTTTTGTTTTTTATGGGGAGTCATATGCTGGAATTATTTCTTTGCATGTAACTTCCAGTAAAACCACAACTTGTTGACAGAGCCGGATTAGCCCCAGGATTCCAGTCTTTACACTCAGCTAAGCTGACACTTCATATTCACAGTCATGTGCGTGGTATTGATCTTCCTGACCTCTGACTTGGAAAGAAAACATATAAGAATATAGTCCCCCAAAATGTTGAACTATTCCTTTAATGGAATCCTCACTGTGCAGAGAAAACGGTTGGGTAATTACTGTTCTTTCTTGCTCTCTGAGTGTCCAGATGATTTGCTTTTGCAGCTGTTTTAATTATTTGTAGTTCACTTACTCTCCAGCTGTGCGGCAGCATGCTTTCTGTATTGGGAGTGAGTCTCCACGTCTCTCCAAACAGAATCACATTTTGATTCTAATTGGTTGCAAGACCTCAAGGGGAATCGGATAATATCTCCAATGAATAAAACCTGTTGTCAACAGGATCTCCATCTGCTGCTTACTACAGTGTAGCAGTGTAAAGGTCACATCAACAGTAAAGACTACCTCTGACTCTACTGCTTTAGAAGAAGCTAACCCCCGAATGAGTGTGTAATGAGGTCATTTAGCCTGGCATAGTCCAGGGTCATTAGAATATTATGATTAATAAATTAGGAGTTGGTGTAGCAGAAACCATATTTTGTGTGTGTGTGTGTGTGTGTGTGAGCATCTCAAGGGAGTCCAGGCTCCTCTCTAATGAGTTTCACTATCTGAAGTCTAATATCTGTCTCTTCTCTACGATGATGCTAATGAGATCGTATTGAAACTAGCAGAGCCCCCCCCACCCCCCCGACACTCGTCCTCCACTGCACCAGTGAGCGGCGGACCCTGCTTGATGCAACAGAACGTGATGTAGTTTGGGGAAGGCTGTTACAGGCGACAGGGCCATTGGAGGCCCCTGTGGGGGTTGGGAGTGTGGATGAGCAGGAAAAGAGTGACAGAGAAAGAAAAGGGTCACATAATAAAACAAAGTGCTTGGATAGCTCAAACATCATGTGCGATTGATCACGATTTATTCATGGTGAAATGGCTGAAATGCCAAATTCTTCCCCAAAGACAGCTCACTGAGCCTCATCGGTCATATAGTAATAAATGTACGCCGCTCATAAAACACTATAATCCTAACCTTGTGCTGTCTGGGGGTGGGGGTGGCGATGCCCGTTTCATCTGTGTGGGATGGATGTGTTTATGGAGCGATAAACATTGACACATGACAGACAGATAATGAAAGAGATCATAAAATGAAACCATGTCAAGAGGCAGATGAAACGTAGAATAACCAATTTATGTATGCGGGAGATTTCCCCCAGGATCTATCAAACCCTCGACACCAGGCCTGTCCCTGTCTGTACAGATTAGTTTGCTTTCACAGTGGGCCTGCAGAGTGCAAAAGGGTTGGGGGGCAGAGGGTGAGAAAACTGAAGGAGAAATATTGCATTTCTCCCAAATTGCCTTTTTTGGCCGCCTCTCCTTCGATCTTTTCTGAAATAACCCCCCTCTGTTTTGTTCTCTTGCTGTCTCATTCCTCGCCTGACCTCTTGTTCTTCCCCTCTCCTCCTCTCCCTCTTCCCTGTCCCGTTCTCTCCCCTCTCTCCTCCTCACCATTCCTCTCTCCTTTCTTAACCCATCTTGCCTTTCTCAACTGCCTGCTGGTCTGTTCTCTATTTTTTTTTTTTTTTTCTCCTCTGTGCCACATTTTTCCTATATTCCTCTCAAACGGTGTGTGAAATGAGAGGATTCAGGCTTCCTGCATGAAACAGATGTGGCTTCATGCATCAACCAATCCAAAGGCAGTGTTGCCACTCTGTACCACATTGTAGCGAAAGCCAATCAGAGCTGAAAAAGCAGCCGAGGAAACACATCTCACATCTACCGGGAAATTGGAGATATAAACACGGTGCAAAGACTCTATGGTGAGCTCATCTTTTACGAGTTGAATCAAAGTCACATCATGACCAGATAGGCGATGTCAAAGCAGCAACACTTTTTTTTTTTTTTTTTTAAACCATGTGACCAACATCATCAGTCAGAATTTTATGTCATTTAAATTCCTCACACTGTCACAACAACAATTTTCTGAAAAGAAGTGTGAAAAAATTGCCATTTCTTTCCGTCAACATACTGTGTCTGAAATACCCTGCTTATCACATAGCAACAGGGTGCCAGGAAATGTATGTAAATTGATTTTGAAAGAGAAAAAAAAAACACACACACACACACACACACACATATCAGGGAATGGAACCATCTCATCAAAATGTAAAACTCAAACATAAAGGGTAAAAAGTTTACCCGTCGAACGCTGACACATTTCACAAACAATCCTGCCTTATAAAAATAACTGAATGTAATGAAGTCTACATTTTTTGTTTTTTTACTTTTCATAAACGCAGTGGAGACGCTTTTATTGAAGGTATTTGAATTATGTTCACTGTCGATACTTTTCATATATCTGCTAGTGTCAACGTGAATAACATTTTTATGCTGCGCTAGAATCTGGTAAATATCACCTGCTGAACATCATGTTAGCATCGCCAAGGTGACCATGTCACCGTACTGATATTAGTATTTAAGTACAACTACAGCCTCACACAGTTGTTAGCATGACTGTGAACTCTCAGTCTTGTAACGGTTATGTGGTGAACACTATGTTGATTTAAATCAGATATTTCCCCAAAACCACAATCTTTCTTTAAAGGTACCATATTGACTTAAGTGAGATATCCATGTCTTATAGATTATAAAACAGGTCTAGGTTCTATATTAATACTGTGAAAGTAATCATCGCTCTCATGCCCCAGGCCCCGCCCACCTGGACCCACCACCAACCTTACAAGATTTGGTTACCTGAAATCTGCTATATTTTTATTCAGGCACTCAGAAAACACCTGTTGTTACCAAAGCTCTAGAGAGAAGCCTGAGAGAGAAGTAAAACTGCATTGAGATGTTTTTTGGTTCTTACAACCACAAATATATCTTGGGCAACAACACTTAAAATAAAAAGTGTAAAATATGGGACCTTAACCCACAACCAAGTGTTTATGTGCCTAAACCTTCTGTGCTTTGTGCTTAACCATTCAGCCTGTACTCTGTAGATCGTCACTTCCTTAATGAACGCCAATGAACGTAATCCACACAGCAATTACATTTTCTCCAAAATGCATGGAGCATTGCTTATTAGCAGTAGATGAAAAGATTTCTTAGGATCAGGGATTCAATTCGACTCAGTTTTATCTGTCAGTCTCAAGGCACTTTACAGAGTGAGTTCCAGACCTTACAATTTTATGTAAAGAAACCACAATAAGTACTTGGCAACAGTGGAGAGGAAATGTTTACAGTTTCACTGGTTTAAAAAATAGTTTCCCTTGTATGGTTTCACTGATGTGCTGCTAAGGTGCACACACATTTGAAAAGACACTGATTATAAATTGCAGGTAGAGATTACTACAACTAGTTTGTATCAGAGAAAGATGCTTTTAAAGAAAACAGAAATAAATACAGCCTCTTAAAACCCTTTGAAAACAAGATTCAGACCCACTTTACTGAGAGATTAAAGAATGCGTGGAGGTGAGTGAAGTCTCGGCAAAATTAGATTTTAAGAAATGTTTTTCTTCCACTCCGTCTGGCTATGTCATTTCTCAAATGAGTGAATTGCTTGACAGACGAGGCGTACGGAGACCACACGGCGTCCGCTCGGGAGCCGCCATCACCTTTTAACTGCTGGCCACTAAACTGCTTTCATGGACCAGCTGGCGGTTACAAGCCATACTTAAGACAGTGAATACAATACTACACAATCAGTCGATGCATAAACACCACCTCCTATTCCCTTATTGATTTCTGTGAGCTGTAGGAGTGTTAGGAAGATTCTCCAGAGGGCTATGATGCTCATCCTCTTATCCCGGACAATAAGATCAACTCAGTGTGACTGGCTAATCTCCCCTTGGAGTTTAAACTCTCCACCAGAAATGACACTTCTTCTTTTCCTTGTTACTCACACATATACACACAGATGACAAGGGATTAGATTAAGTTGTCCTTTCCATTATTTCCTGCCTGCTACTGTTAAATCTCATGATGTGCATGATTCTTATAAGCTTTGTGCGTTGCGGTCTGAGAGGTATCTACTGTATTTGATCGCACTTGCTGGGGTTTTCTTTTATACTTCCATCTTTTCATCTCTTTTTTGGTTTACTTCTCCCCTCCCTTAATTCACCCCCCCATCCTTCTATTTTTTTATGTTTTTCTTTCCTGTTTTTAGTCAATAATCTCTCAACGCACCATAACGTTGTGGGAACAGAGGAAATTTGCCATGTAGTCACCGCTGCCTTCCCCATTTCACTTGCCTTTTCTTCTTCTGCACAAAAAGGAATGGCAGCTGATGTGTTTGGTTATAACGTCTACACAGCGAAGGCCAAACAGAACATTTGAATAAATGAAAAAAGTAATTTTACCCCTGCTCATACCTTTGGCGGTGTTAACTTTTACAGCGCTGATCTGTAGAGTCTAAGCAAAATGATCGTATTGAATATGTGCGCACCTTCAAGTCATTATAACTTCTGGCTTTGGAAAGCTTTTTGGATCATTTTAAATTTAAATCTACAGTGTTTGCTTTTGTAGAGGGGTCTTGCCACTTCACATTTATTCTGCATTAGCGATGCAGGATTTTCCAACCAATTCCTTAGGGGCTGCAATGGTGAAAAAAAAAAAAAAAAGACTGATTGAGGAGCAGGCTGAATATGGCAAATTCAGCCTGACGTGGCAAAAACCGTGGCTGAATATTAGAACCAATGAGATGCAGATCCTCTCGTGGCCTCTAGCCGTGGGCGTCGGGGTGTGATCCTCACTGTGCTAAAGTTGTGGTGAAATCTTGGCAGCAGTTTTGAATATCGTTGCTCACAATGGTGCTATTTTTTTGTTTTGAGTATGGCCTGTTTGCAGTGATTGAATTACGACCTCCTGCCTTCAAACTGCCAAGACGCTGTGAAAAGTCAGATCCCTGAACATGCCTTCACAAACACAACGTCACAGACGCTGTGTCCATATTTTCCTACAGTCTGCGTAGGAAAATACTTTGTCACAATCAACATACTTAATCACAATTAACATTCAACCACACTGGAGAGCATGATGTGTGGGAGGGGGGATTTATGAACAAGTAAGATACGACAACACAACGATGCATGTTAATGAATCACTGCTAGTTACATGCTAATGTAATTAGCCCTCTGGCTATCATGTAAATCAGGTGGCTGTAGGGACTTGTGCTCCGAGGAAATCGTAGCATACTGACTGTGAGGTTTTTTTTACTGCACGCGGATACTGGTGTGCTTTTTCTAACCTGCACTAACCCTGCCTAATAAGAATTTACAATTACCTGATTGCTAGTTTTTGTTTTTTCACATGGTGGTGTAGACCACTAATGCTCTGCAAATCTGGATAAAGAAAGGTTTAAAAAAAAAAGAAGAGAAAAAATCAATGATAAATTTATACATTATTGCTTTTAGCTTCATCAATGCAAATTGTCTGCATAATCTGCCTTTCATTTTTTTTTCTCTCTTAAATTTCTGTTGCCAGAAGCTTGTTGTCTCGCCTTACTGCCCTTGACATAGAAAAACCTCCTTTACTGTAAAATTCGGCAGGTAACAGAAAGTTTCTCATGTAAAAAGAGATTTTAAAAAAAAAAAAAAAGGAAAAAGGACTTTGGGTAATTTTCTGTGAAAACAAGTAAAATCTGACCCTGACACATCGCGAGGAGAGTTATGTAAAAAAAAAAAAAAAGAGCTCTTTGTCTTTGAGAGTTCAGTAAAATTATATTGAAGGATTGGCTTGATTTGCTATTCACATCACAAAGGGTGGACTCTGCTGTGCCCTCGCTGTAGTGCTCAGTGCCGCTGAGTTTTTTCCTGTTTGTCTAACTCTTCGGATGAGGTCTCTGTCTCTCTTTCATTCAGTGTTAGGGGCTGTCAGCACTCGTACCAGTGCATTGTGGATTATTTTATGAAGCTAATGGGTCATTGTTAGACTTTCTTTTTATCTCGCTCTTTGTTTTACTTGTTTCACCGTTTCTGGCAGAGTAAGTCAATATAACAGCAGCACTTATTTTCCTCAGAGATTGATTCTGCAGTGTTGTTCTTTTTTTTTTGCTTTGTTTCACTTGTATCACCACAATGGTTGAATTTAAGTGCCCCCCCCCCCCAAAAAAAAAAAAAAAAACCCAAAAAACCAAAACATCACTAACTAGCGGGCCACACAATCAGCAGGCTGGTGGCTGGAAGTCTTGTTTACATCTTTTTGCTTGATTAAAGCTATGACTCACATAACTGTTACCAGCAGTAACACCTGCATGATTTCTGTCCTCTGATCTCTCTCTCTCTCTCTCTCTCTCTCTCTCTCTCTCTCTCTCTCACACAAACCTACATGCATGTGCACGCCCCAACACAAACAAACAAACAAACAAACCTCTCCCTGCCTCAGTTTATTAAATTAGTGTATCTGGACAGGGTTAATAAGAAAGCCGACCCCACCATGACCCCGTCGCTGAACCTGGAGCCTTACTTCTGCTCCCCCGACTCATTAATCTGTCAAGTACACAGAGCCTTCTCCTCCTCCCCCTCGGGATGAGAGAGGGATTTGATGAGAGACAGAGAGGCATACAGAGCCTTATTTTGCCGTCCCTTACGGTTCTCTCCATCTGGTGTTAAGGACAACAGTTGAGCAAACAACTTTCTAAGATGGTAGGCTTGTGATTTATCTCCACTTTTCACCCAGCACAAACACAAACACACACACACACACACACACACACACACACACACACAGACATACAGTCAATACTGAAGTCTAAACAATATTTTTAGAGACATTGCCGCCAGATTCCATTTACACCTGTTTGATTTCTGAAAAATATCCCAGTTTGTCTCGGATCCTAATATTAACCTCACCCTATACAGTATGTTTAAGTTGTTGGTGTGGAAATCCCTTAACAAGTTCTTGCAGTACCACAAGTATAAAGTGCATCTCAAAGCGAGCTCTAAAGCATTAACAGGGGCCAAGGATTCAGCGGATGATTTATTAGAAGATGAAGTGGATCAGAGGGTCTGAGCCCAGGGTCCCAGGGCCAATAGACCTGCCTTATCAAACACCACCAGGCTTCGTGGCCAATCTCCAGCTTGGCTGTGGGCAACTCCCCACCAGTGCTGGCTTTGGTTGCTGATAAAAGTCAGATTAACTACAGAGCTTTGTTAGGAGGGCGGGAGACTTCGCATTACTTTTACTTCAAAAGTATTAATGTGCTTGATTCTTAAATGAAAAACTCAAAGAAACAAGAAAAGCTCCTTTTTTAAAACGAGCGTTACTGTATAAATCACATGGGGAGAGTGTGGACTGCTTTGACACACACACACAATTATGGCAGGGCTTCCCTATCTGATTGTTGGTCCGTGTTTAACTGCTTACTTGACAACATCAGCAGACCACTTATGAATATAACCCTAAAACACAACAGGGAAAAAAAAAATACAACAGACTGACATAGTAGATAAGAGAAGAAGTTGACCTCCTGGTTGCTGTCCAGCTGATTTCATGCATCAGCGTCTTTGGCTGCTTTACCTGGATTAGCCACAGGGCCAAGGCCAGATTCACAGTCCCAGAGGGCTCAATCAAGGATGTTTTACTGCACACAGGCAGATATGCTGGTTCATCTATAACACGCAGGTCAAGGATATGATAGAATCCACTGTAAATATCTAATTCATGTCTCCAGTTGTTAAGGGAGAAGGTTAGATGGAGGAGAAGGCAGAGCCTATCTCTGAGACGGAGAGGAAGTGGTATAAATCATTCTCCTGAGATTACATTCATTATATTTCATGAGTGGCATCATGTGCATTTTGATTTCCATTAATGATGACAGGTTGGGGGGAATGAATACGACTTGTGTTTTTATTTTGCTCATATTAGAGCCAGGGGGCTGCTTCCTTTATGGAGGCTTTATGATTGAATAAAGCATGAGAAGCCCCAACAACACATAGGACCCACATGCCACTCATGCAAATTAAATTACAGGCGATCAATACTGCAGATCCATCTAACGATCACATAGTTGCCTGTCTTGGACTGCTGTAGAAATGTTTTTTAATACGAGGGAGGCGGTGAGGAGAGAGCATTTCACCAATGCATTAGTGGCCCTACGGGTAAACACAGTAAAATAAGATGTCTAGATGATTGCTTTAAAGTATTACAGAATGTATTCAAATATTTTTCATAGCAAATTGTATGCTACTCGCACCTGTGATAAGCCAATTGAAGAAAACAGTAGTTCACAAACATACAAATTAGACCACCTGGGAGGGTAATTGCTTGGCCTCCCTTATCCATCATCTGTAACATTGTACTTTCAAAAGACCATTCACACATTCAAGGACACACGGGAAAATACATTCTCATAGACACACACACACACCTGCAAAAAATAAATGCATTTTATCTTTCTTTCTTTCTTCTTTCCAACTCCACATACCGTCTGAATCTCTTCATTTTGTCTGCTAGAGTGCATTGTTTTGAAACAGTGTTAATTAAGCCGATTACAACATGAACTAATCACAGCTGCCACGCTCTTCAAGGCCCAAACTAATGGTAGTCTATTCTTGAATTTCCCTCTTAATCAAATACACATGAATAGGTGCACACACACACACACACGCGCACACATGCACGGAAGCAGCAGCAGGAGCAGTCGGGTCATTAACATCCATGCATCTCACTGATGCATGGAGAGTTCCTCCATTGGAATCAGATTGCACTGACGGGGCCTGTGATTTAACTTGGGTTGTAAATGCAGTCCCACTGGCCTGGCCGTGCTCTGGCCATTGATTGTATGTGTTCATTCCCTATGTGAGCTAAGCTCGGCGCAATCAGTAAGAACAGCACAAGGCCCTCTGACCTCTCCCCCGTGAAGTGAAGAGGAATGAATATTGAACTCCTTTCTCATTCAATTTTCACTCATCATTGTTCTGTCAGTTACTCCGCTTCCTAACGACTCTCCAGCATGGAGCAAAGCTGACTTATAGACACATATTCACTAACCCAAACAATGGACATTTGCATGGACTTTCACAGTTCATGAGGTGTAGTTAAATGTCACCACTGAATGAACAAACCATTATCTATTATGTCCAAACTGTAGCTCTGCAGGCAAATTCAAATACAAAAATTCTCAAGTCACACACCCAGCCTACATATGGAATATTATATCCACTATAGGATGACACCATTGCTCGGAATAACAAATGCCTCTGTGAGTGACAAATTTCTACTATTTTCCAATGACAGGATTTCCATGAGAGAAGCCTCATAATAACTGCCTTGCGTTTCATATGGAGGGTTGGAGAGAGTGAGAGCACCTGTCATGGAGATGGGGCGAAGAAGTGATGAGAGCAGGAAAAAGACTGCACCCCATACAAGGCTTCAGGCTATTATTACCATATCGAGAGAACAATCAATCAAATTGGGTTAAAATGTACATGCTGTTTCAGAGCCACTTAGACATCCATAATGAGATCATGAATGCAGCACAGCTTCCGTATATGGCGCAGAGTGGAATGTTCACACTCCCGGGGCCCCAGGTAACCTATTTGTGATTGAACACAGCATGTAACAAAGGGACCAACACCCCTCCATCTATTTGTAGATTGTTGTTCAGGTAAAGGCTCTAGCTGCAAAACCCCAGCTGGATGAATTAAAAGATGTTTTTTCTTTTTCCGCCTTTTATCCGAGGTTGATATGGTTGAAATTATTATCGCTACATTTACACAAATCTTTTCTGATATCAATATATATATATATCAATATAGCAAATACATGCAAACTGAACTAGATGTTCAGATGCTTCACTCCTGATGTGTTTAGGTTTTACCGCCAAGCAGCTGCAACAGGAGCAGGTTTGTTCGTGTACTTGCCTTCATTCTTTGTGTGAACAAGGAGGACAACAAAGTGTGCCGGAGCTAATGATTGCCCTGGTCATCAGTCGAATGTTTGATTGTGCGCATCGTAAACATAATTTAACATTCTGACGCTCTCAGCAGTTAGTATATTGTTAATGAGGAGATCGCTGTGCCATCGTAGATAAGTATCCCTTTGAAACATTTCCATTGAGTCTGCTTCTGACCTCACTTCCCTCACCATCCATGGGCTTAATTAATTCTTATGGACATTCGAGGATGTGCAAGGGCATAATTTCCTCTGGGGATGAGAGGGACCAATCCTGTTTTTCCCTTGAGTTGTAATGCTTCAGCTTGATTTTCTTACTGAAAGAAAATTACTCTCTTCATGTTCAGCTTCCACAGTTCCAGATGGGAGAAGATCTGAAAAAGATCAGAAGATCTAAAAATGTTGATACCCTTAGCTGACTTCAGTTATTACCTTGTGCTGTGGGCAATGATCCCTACAAGCAGCAGCAGTGGGTGGTACGGTCAGGGTGTTATGTCTATAGGCAACATAGCTCATTGGTGAAGGTTGTTGGGGCTGTTTGCAGCCTGAAAGGAATTCCTGCAGACATTACTGAGGGCTGAAAAATGTAATGCCAGCTTTGCTTTTCAGGTTTAAAAAAAACAAGTCCTCCAACCTGAAAGACCATATAGGTTATTTGTCCCTAGCATCTGATATGACCCATAGGATATAGCGCCCCTGTGATTGGCAGACGTACGAGACCTTCATCAACAATAGTACAATAGTATACTGCTGTAAAGCTCATGGAACAGTCTCAGTTTGGTTCGGTTTAGGCACAAAACAGTCTTGCTTAGGTTTAAGGTTCATGATTTGGGTTAAAATAAGTCATCTCTTAAGGTTAGAGGACCTTCGTCATCTTGGTTACAATAATAAACACGCTGTTAAGCTTGTGGAACGATCATGGATAAAAGAAATGAGTATTGCTTTCAAATGGGAAACGAACAATGTGTCAAAGTCCTGTGTTTTGTTGAGCTGCTAACCGACCTCAAACCTCCTCCTGATACAGACTTTGTTGCTCTTTAAACTACATGACCGAACTCTGTACTTTCCCTCTATTGTAATTACTACAACCACTAAAGGTCGCCTAACAAGGGGAAACAATTCAGCAGTCATGTTAAAGAAATTAATTATCTTGATCTTTTTATTTGCAGTTAATATTGTCCTAAAAAGACCTGAATTGAACATTCGTCAAAAAGAAGATTGTAAACCACAGTGCTCTTTGTACTATAGATGCAAATACAACATTATTTATCAGAATGTGTGATATATCTTGAATCAGTCATTCAAAACCAAAACTGTCCACCGCTCAAGCTGAAAAGTCAAGGGATCGCAAAAGTAATTGGGCTTCATTCGTCTGGGGAGCATTAATGTCCACCCAATAATTGTTGAAATATGACAACAACTGACCAACTGACAGGCCTAACGTTGCCATTCCTGAAAAGAAAAACTGTTCAATATCTTTTTTAATTCCAGCCTGTTCAGAATCATTGATTTGGACAGCAGCAACACGACGAGATCCTATCATCACTATGTGTTTCAGCTGAAAGTTGATAAATGATAGTCTTGCGTTATGGACCAGACCCCAAGGAACACAACTATTTACACACCTCAGCAGGTAATTTCACATAACAATAAAAAAGGATGTATGGTACACTTGAAGGAAATGTTGCATGGCGATATAACAATGCTTAGCAGAGGCAATCTTATCTAACTAGAATCTTTATGGACTATTTATATGGGAATTGCGTCTTTCTTCTTTCCCGGGCACACTGCAGAGTATGCTAATCATCCCAGTCTAAAACAAGTGTGGGGTTTCCATTCCCCTCATTGATGCGTGCTTCCTCTGTTTCACAGAAAGACCCTCAGAGAGGCTCATGTCACCTCCCTCAGCAGATGGCTGGGGCAAACGCAGAATGACAAGCCTCGATTTCACTGATGCTTAAAACATGATTTCACCTACTGCTGGAAAACAATTTGAATCTTTAACCTATTTTCACACCAGGGCTTGCACACTGAGCAGACTTTCCTCATCAAAGGCACAGCAGAAGTCTCAGACTCTTCATGTAACTTCTCTGTGAGATTTATTTATTTTTTTCAAATCCTAGCCCTAAAATAAATTTCACGACAGCTGCAATAAGTGGAAACATGATGAAACACGTACTGGAAAGCATATATTGTTGGCTCAAATGTAATGCCAGTTATCTGTTGTTGTGCTGTGTTGTCACTCAGATGCAACTCTGTGGTGGTGTTGTTTTTAGATAAGCAGCCCTGAGAACTTTGCTCCTCATGGCTTGCATCATTGTGTAGTTGTTGGAAGGCTGTCTTGTCAGTCTTGTGGAGTAAGCCTGACTCCCACTTGCTCACAGCGGGAGCCCTCTCTAGCAACAGCAGACAAATTGATTGTGGTGGCATGTTTCATGATCCCATAGACTTTGAAGGTGAAAAAATGCTTGGGGGTGGGGGGGTTATTTGTTCACTAGTTTGTTTGTCTGGGTGTGCCAGTGCGTCAGACAGCACAAAGATGGCACTCATTTCATATTTACCGAAAGAAAAACACATATTGAACATTTCAAAGTATATATACAGTATAGCATTTTTCAGACCTGCAGGTAATTAAATGTGATGGAAGTTTTCCATCTCGTGTCTGATGAAGCATCTTTTCTGCAAAAGTCAAGGTAATACTAGTCCATGGTGTGTTTGTTACACTTTCAACATGGCACAAGTCACAATCAAAGGATGCCACATTAGCGGAGAGGCTACACGAGCACAGGGTTAATTAAACAAAGTCTTGCTCAGAATAAGATTACTGCAATAAAATCATCACAGGAAATAAAATAATTTTAACAAACCATGAACTGCTGTGAATGAGCAAACTTAACGTGCTGAGATTTTTTTTTTTTTTTTTTTTTACCTTTTTCTATGAGGCCATCATCACGCCATCAGTCCCCCTCACTAAACTTTAAACTTTCATTCTTGCCAGCAGCTTACAGTTTGATTATCCAGCAGAAAATTCAGCATGCAAGCAAAGAGGGGGGCGTACGTGACACTCATAACCTATGCGTCTTGTAATTTTTTTATTATGCTTGGCTGCTTTCATAATATTGAATATAGAATTCTGCTGCCTGTCTAATAAATGATGAAATTGATGAGGAAAAGTAGGGAGCTCACAAGAGAGAAGCATGGGTGAGTGTTCCTCACAGTCACAAAGGTCATTTATTCATTCATATTAGAGCTGTAGCGGTTAGTCAATTTGTGGATTAATCAATCAGTAAAACATGAGTTGGAAACTATTGTATTTTCAATGTTTCAGTCATTTTAAAGGAAAAAAAAATCCTGAAATGCTTTTCTTTGTTATTTATGATAGTGAACTGAATATCTTTAAGTTTGGACTGATGATTGTGAAGTACTAATGACCATCAATGAATGAAATCAGAATATTATTATGGATAAATCTAATGTTTGAGAAAATATCCAGCCGATTAATTCGAACAGATTCAAAACCCAAAAGGTATCATTTAAGAAAATAGATAAAACCAATAATGTTGGAGAGTGAAAAAAGGCTTGTGTTCGTCAAAAGCTTTACTGCACGTCTCCCTGTGCACGTGTTAATTTGAGAGAGTGAGAGCAGATTAAGAAATGTTGGCCATTAAATTCTGTTTACTTTAATTAGTTGTTAGATGCCGTGCCTCACATCCTGCGGTTGCAAATCGAACTCCCATTGCAATTTGGACAAGCTACTGGTTGACACGCTGAGTGCAGGGCCACAGAGCCGCCGCTGCTGTAACAAAACCTTCATTTGCTTTCTTTTCTCAACTCTTCCCCTCAATCAAACAGGAACTCCAAATTGTGTTAGCTTCCATTAAAAAGAGAAATAAAGGAGCCAGAAGCAGCTCGAGTACCTGACATGCATGGCTGATGACTTTCTTTTTGATTTTGCAATGTGATTATCCTTTAGCAACAACTCCATTTACATGGAGGGCCCACCCACTGCACTCACATCAACATGTGCAGACACAGAGTGAATGTGTGTGTGATTCCCAAGTGTGTGTGTGTTGCATTCCCATGCTTAATTAAGCCAACAGCTGATGGGGATTTTGAGTTGAATAGCACTTGCGGCGAAAAAAGAATATGAATTAGCTTGATGGTAAAGAAAAGAAGTCTCTCCTTCCATGGTATCAGAGAGCTGTGAGGGCTGGCTGGTGAAGGACAGCTCTTAGCATTGAAGTGTCCTAATACATCTTCGTAACAGAGCAGACAGAATTGTCTCGATGACCATTATACCACTTTGATCTCGCATCAGTCAGCTTTATTACAGCCCGGAGACTTGCACAGACGTATACACAGTAACCTATCCGAGGCTAAATCTGCTCAACATGGACTTTTGATAAGAGGCATAACTAGAGTACGTGTTGTCTTCTTTGATGTTTTCTAAAACTGTGCTCGGTTTATTGTTCGGAAGAGAAGACATGCCATCTGTTTAGAGTGGGGCTGTGGTGTGTCATGGCCGCTTAGTGCACCAAACATGCTGCCAAATAGCTTTTATTTGGAGTTATTTTCTGCTGTTATAACACTGAAAGACAGAGGTGTGCAGCTGTTTTGATGAGATATTTTCAGTAAAGTTAGGGTCAGGTCTACCTCACTATGTCATTGAGTTCCCACTCTGCAATCGTTGCTTTCTGCATCCACATGTCCTCAATTTAAAAAATAAATAAATAAATAAATAAATAAATTGAAAATTAGCTGTAAATGTTTAAGAGTCAGCCAAATAAGCTCAACCTTAAACAGAGTAATGTAAGGAGACAAATTCAACATGATAATCTTGAAGATTTGCTGATGTTACATCTACAGATTAATGAGCAACATTAAGATTTATGCTTCTTTGATTCTAACTGAAGTCCAGTACTCTCACATGAGGGCGAGGGCTCGAAGAAGAGTCTTTGAAAAAAGATTTACAGCCAAAATTGCACAGTTCTTGTTCTTGAATACAAATAGAAAAAGGTCCCAATGAACCTGCCACAGATTGGCTTGAAAGCCACTTTAAACCATTAAGATATTCTGGTTGCATAAAAACAACAATCTGCTGATCTGCACAATTTGCTTTGTAGCAAAAACAAAAAAAGAATGTAAATGCAACAGAACATCCCAGCCTTCTTGTTGAAGCAGCATGCACTTGACTTATTACACTATGGTTATGACTCTAACTATCTGCACACCCAGCATGTATGGATTGTTCATATACTGTACAAAAGACAGTCAAATGAATTTCATTTCACATGCTTCTTGTCCTCTTTGACTTGGTTTCACCTCTTTTCCTCTTCTGTACTGCCACTCTATGCACACATCAACTCTCAGCTGCTAGTTTCTTCCAAGCACATGGTCAAAAACATGTAGCTAACACATCTGTGTATACATATATCTGTGTGTTTGTGCAGTTTTCATACAAACAACTGTCACTGTTAAGTGTGTGTGTGTCCATGGTTGATACTCCCCTCCCCTTATTGGCGGCTGGAAGTTTAGTCATCAAGCGTGTCTGAGTGCGTCCACCACCTGCCGGTTACACCTTTGGCTGTAAAATCTTTCTACCACGATCCAGAGGAGACACGTTCAGCTCCTGCTGTTTGTCTTTCAGGTCCTGGCAGTGATGCTGGTTTAATGGATGGTAAAGTGAACTTCAGTTGACATTTGGAGACATTTAATGTTTTAGGGCACCTATCTTTTCTAACTCCTTGGCTTCCATCTCCACATATTTCCATTACCCCCATTCAAATTCTGGCTAATGAAGATCTTTTAGTACTTAACCTGACTGATGGAAAATGTACCCACGGGACAGCAGCTGAATAAAACGACTCCCCAAGTATGGATCTATTACTGGTGAGTAGAAGAAAGTATGTCAAAAAGGAAATCCTTGCAGGTACCATGGTGATAAAAGATTAAAATAATTTGGGAAATTACTTTCAAGGCCTTGAGACAAAATTCAGGACAAGTAAGCCCATATTTTACATTATTCATTCTTTTCTATTGTACATTCACTGGAAAATATCTGTAGAG
The DNA here is from genome assembly GCF_002260705.1 of Seriola dumerili. Lineage (NCBI taxonomy): Eukaryota > Metazoa > Chordata > Actinopteri > Carangiformes > Carangidae > Seriola > Seriola dumerili. The sequence continues at coordinate 648,880 of NW_019176070.1, forward strand.
AATCGACAGAGCCCACCGGCCAGACCAGTTAGAGAGCCATAGATGATGAGACTGGGCTCCTCGCCCAACTCTTTGTTTTGGTCTCATAAGTGAAGATGGATTTTGCAACTGCAACGGCTTATTCCTCTCAAGCAACTGATTCAACAAACAGTTTTACTGGACGAGTAAGAGTCAGGAAAGCTCCTTTTGTTCTGGTTCGTAAATCAAAAGCAGAAACCGATGAGAGCTCAAGAAACCTCAAAACACAGGGTCACGGCAGGTGTTGCATTATCATTTCAATACTTCAAGGTGGTCTTTTGTCGAACGCAGATCTGCGGAGTATAATACCAGATTCAACATGTATGACCTTGATTTGAGTGGCCCTGTATAATTCAGAGTCTTCTCTCCTCAGCGGGGCTGTGAAAGAGATGCATGTAAATGATAGATGACTCGTCATTCATCACTGTCGTCACCTTGACACCCGGTAGGAAATAACAGCCCAGCCAGGGTGTGTCACTTCCTGTGTGCGGCTACTTTGTCTTCGCCTGAAACCGTTTAGCTGTTGAGTTGAATGTCAAATACTGTACATACACACACACACACACACAACACACACACACAGTTATTATTCATTAACTGACACACTGTCATGTAAGCAGCAATCATGCACACATGAGCACACACACTGTACACGCTTTAAATTCCTTTGTCATTATTAGGTAGTTGCAGATTTTCTCAGGCTCTGACAACATTGAGCTTTTTAAATTTCTGATTCAACAACACCAGAGCTGGAAATGATCAAATTATACACATAATGGTTTTATGTAAGTGTCTCAAACTTTTAATACATAACACTATGCTTCCTTCCCTAAGTCCCACTCAAAGGATGACTAGCTGGCTTTGCTATTTTAGCCCATAAACTACAGTGCATATTAGGTATACTCTGTGCCTCACATTACTGCCAACCATTTTCAAATCGTACTGCACCCCAGGCTTTAGATGGATTTCTTGCCTTTTTTTTTTTTTTTTTGTAGATATTTCATTTCTGTCTGGTATGAAAAACAACTTGCTTTAGATGTTTAATGGTTCATAGTAAAAAATTGTCTCAATTTTTATGTCAACTTTTATGCAGAAATGGAGTTACGGGATTGGACTGTTTTCAGATTCCTGTTGCTACATTCAAAGCCTCACTGTCAACACAGTTTTGAGTGTCAGCTATTGAATAGCAGCCTCTTTGATGTAACAAACAACCAGACTCATGTTCATGTTCATGATCATATTCTTTTCATAATATCCATATCAACTTTTCTTGTCTTTGGATTTGATTTTTCTCAACATGGACACAGATCATTAGTGTAACAACTCTGAGTGCTCGGATGTTGAAGCATCTTTAAATACATCACCAGTTTAGAAAAAAGGTTCCCAACTGCGTTATCACATGATGATAAAACCCCACTGCGGTATGCACTGTGATGGATCACCCATCTCAGGGAAGTGTCAAGTGTCTGCTGGTTGATTTTCTTGCTGCACTGAAATGAAGTGAAATTAATGGTTGTGTAGAAGGTAGGGAATCAGTCTTAAAAGATATGGTGCGCTTTGAAAAATGTTCTGCAGCTAAGTATACATGACTTGTACTTAATAGGATAAAACATGCATAACCACCAGTCAGGTAATTTAAGACCTGAGAGCTTGCTATTTGCGGGAACACATTTTATCTGACTGCCGCTCTCCTAAAAGAACTACCACTGGTGACATTTCAGACTCTTCTTTGCACTTTCGCTGGTCAGTTGTCTGGTTGGTAGGTAACTTAAAATTAGTAATTTAAGATGATTGGGGCATGATTACAGTTAGGAAAAGTTACTTTGAGTTCTGCTTATTTTACATTACAGCAACAATTTCAATCAGATCTGATGTAACACGGATGAGGTTTTATAGTACTGCTGTTTTGTCACGGAACATGTCTTTTTCCCCCGCTTTTAGAAAAAGTTGAAATAATTTTTTCTAAAACAGCTGGACTTAGTTTTGATCAAACATGACTCAAACAGGAGGGAATAGTGCTTTTGTTGGACTCTTTTCAGGCATGCATTTGCAACAGCAGCAAGGTGAATGTGGTGTACTGTATGCTCATGTTCAATGCAATGAAAGAGCAGGTCACCCAGTGCACCAGTGTGACTCCATGATGTGTTTTAAGGCAACAGCGCTACTTTACAGCACAAAAGAATAAGCTGTATCAGGCCTCTTATTTGGTGGCAGTAAGAAAAATATAGACTATTACCAGACTTATGCAAGCAAAACGGCAACACTTTGTTCCTTGAACAATACATTTTATTGACTGCACTTTGTATTGACTGAAGACTTGTGTGAATGGCAGTGCCAGGGAGTGAGTGGATCAGATGCTGAGTCATGTCCTCTTTCATCCTCACTCTTTGCAATCACTCTCCACTGACAGCTGCCCAAGAAATGAACAAGTGTGCCTTTGCTTTCTGGTTGTTCAGCAGGGTGCTCACTTCATATTTCATTCCAACGCTGATTAATTCCCCAGAAGGAGGGAGTCAGACGTACCTTTGACTAAAACTGTTCTCCTTCTTCCGACAGTGGAGGGTGACAATTCTGTGACCTTCACTTCTGACATCCTGGCTCACCGTCCACACAACAGGGTTACTGGCTCTGGCTCCAAGGAACGCCACGCCATCCTTCAGCTTGACCCTGAAACACACACACACACGCGCACATGTGCACAGGTTAGAAAGAAGAACTAAAATTAAATCAGATGATACTTGGAGTGTTGCCAGAATAGCTCACAAATTTAGTTTTAGAGCCTCAATAACACACGTGGCCTCTTTTACTCGTCTTTCTTCTTCTCTGACGCACACAAAACATGTCAAAAGAAAGGAATTAAATGAGACGGTGCTTTAATTGTGTCTCGCAGAGGTCACAAAACAAACACTCATGGTCTCCCTCTCACACTCACAGACACTCAACTAGGTGCTGAACAAAACATCACATTGGACGATACTAACAGATTCATCAAAAACGTGCTTTAATAATGTAGAAGCACAAAACTGGAGCAAAAACAGCAGATAAAAAGAGTTAGTAGTTGCTAAGTCTTGAGAAAACTAGACTTTTCCTGGTTGACGAAAGAAATTTTTTCTACTGGATCTTATCCATTTTGAACGGTACATATATAATAATCAAGTGAAGAAGATTAAAATGTTTTCAAAATTTTGCTTCAGGAAAGTGAGTCTGGCAGGTACAAGCCAAATTATTTCATTAGCAGTGATGAAACATAGCATCAGCACAACAGATGGCATGTTGGCTGAGCTGAAACAATCAGAGTCAGGGAGTAGCGAGCTCAAATTAACCTCTGTGAAAGTTTGGTTATCACAGTGAGTGTACATATCGGATGAAGGGGTAGCCTTACATAACATGTCTTTTTGTACATCGTGTAATATCCCAACATTAGAAGCAACACAAAAGGCAGCAAGCTCCATTTCAGACAGGTTTTAGTCATCTTCCCCCACACCTGGGGTTTTAAAGGACTCTAATCACTCCTGCCTCCATGCCACCTCTGCCCCCGCCCCACCCTTTTCGTCCTTGTATCACTTCCATCACTCATGGTCACAGTCTGTGGGTGGCTGTACAGGTGCTGCAGAACCATGACCTCTTCCTCCTCCTCCTGAAGTCAGAGTAGACTGACTACACTGTTGCTCTCCCTCTCCTCTGTCAGATGAAATTACCATGAAGCACATGAGCTGCTTTCACCACTTCCTTTTCCAACATGACAAATCGCTCTCGTTCAAACCATTCGTACAAATGGGGCAGAATATTTTATGTGGGGGGAGGGGGGGCGGGGGGGGGGGGGGTGGCAAGAAAACGCAGATCTAAAGTAAAACACCTAGAGCACAAAAAAGGTGAGGAGAAAGAAACATTTCTATTCAGTAAAGCGTGAATGCTGGGTAATTTCTCCCCACATCAAAATAATTGGAGACTGTCCTCGTTCTGAGACTGCGAAAGACTTGAAGAAGATGAAGAAAAAAAAAAAAAACTGAGCATTAACGGGGGGGGATAATGACATGACAAACCATGCAGCAGTCCTTAGAAGAGCACAGTCATTTCATCTTCCATGTTCAACTGGTCTTCTTTGATCTTATCCCGGCCGCAGGGGCAGTAATAACTGGCCTCGTGTTGGTCGCTGCTCCTGACGAGCAAAGATAAAGGCCGCTGGTGTGGAAGATGCAGACAATAACTAGGAGGAGATGACTGATTGCCGTCTGCCCTCCTGTTTCCCAGTTGTCACCGTAGCCACGGCACGGTAATAACTACAGACTCACAAGCAGATTCAGCACTGACAGTGGACTACAGGGGTAACGACAATTGTCTAATGGCGACTAAACCCTTAGAGTATACTTTATGATGCATTGCTCAAACATCAAATTCCAATTTGAGGGTTGGAATGCTTTCGGACCCCATGATGATGCACGGCAGCTGATTCTCACTCTCCCTTTTCTGCTCTTTTGCAAATTAGTGGTGAAAAGTTTTTTGTGCTTGCACTAGTGCTCAGTTTATTGAACAATGATTGTTTCATGCATTCAAATAAGAAAAACTGATTGTCATTTGATGGATTGATCAATATTGATTGATTGATTAATTTCATTTCTTTCTCTCTTTCTTTCTTTCTTTCTCATGCTCCATACTCGCTGTATTTCTCTCACACTCATGTGCAACTTGACACACAAACCCGAGCTGTAACCAACGAGCGAGGGGGCTAAATTAACAAATGGCATTTTGTAAATGAGATTGGTTTGGCTAATATGATTTCTGGTGAGGGAGGACGAGGGGGGTGCGGGTGGGGGAGGCAATAAAGGAAAGCAATTTGAAGGGAGCGCCCCCTTTCACATGCATCAGCACATGAAGCTGCCTCATTAATTCCATGAAACCCTGCATCAGTGGGATGAGTATTTACAGATGAGATGAGGCTCTTCCTGATTGATGCTCAGAAATCACACCCCTGGATGGCCACTGCCCAAATAACATGTCAACACACCTTGCACTGACATGCCTCTCGCTCGCTGAATGAAATGCCCCGAGAACATTAATATTAATGTACTTTACACAGCAGGAAATTACATGGCATACAAACAATTCTGAATAACTTGGAATACTGTGTGAGACTGGGCATTTTGTGCCAGTAACAACATTTTAAACACTATACAGTGAAGACTTTAAACTACCAGTGTTTCAAGATAACAATAATAAAGTAACCACGCATTACCAATAAAATCAAATCCAAATTCTACACAATTAGAATGCTGTAAAAAGTTAAAAGATGTATTTTAAAAACATCACCAAGTTTATCAAACCATGTGTTGAAAACAGTTTTGAACATGACTAAGTCTACAGCCATGCTAGCGGCTCTGTGAGGCTGTACAGGGACAGTAGTGCTTTCAGCTAAATGCTACTGTCAGCATGCTTATATAGGCTACTCGCAGTCAAAATGCTTACATGTTGGTTAGCAGTTATCGTAGTAAATTAGTATAGTAGAAAAAGTAGTTATAATTTTTACCATGTTCTTTGTTCGCATGCTTACATTTGCTAATTAGTGCTAAACACAAAGTGTATCTGAGCCTAGTTTTAAATTAGCTGGTAGCCAAAATGTTGGGGAAAATTTATATTTTGACTTGAGGATGGTGCAAGATGAAAAGTTAAGGGGTCACCAAAGGGATTACCAGTAATCCCGAGGGGTGTATCAATGTGTTTCATGGCATTCCATCCAATAGTTGTTGAGACATTTCACTGCGAACCTCAAATTTAAACCTAATGGTGCAGCTGGGAAAAGTCAGAGATCACCTAAGTGATTAGGATTCATCCTCTGGGCGCTATGTACCACATTTCAAGCCAAACCATCCTACAGTCGTTGAGATTTTTCAGTCTGGAACAAGGTAGTGGGCTGACAGACAGACAGGCCGATGTTGCCATCTCTAGAGCCTAAAAAGACATTGTTGATCAACCTTAAGTAGAGCCTGAAATCTGTTGTGTCCACGATACTGTACAGTATCAAGACAAAACTAAATGGAAAAAAGTGATTCCTGATCTTACTGTACTCTTTGGGACCACGTTAAGAGTTAGAGAGTAAGAAATACATCCAGCAGCCATTTGCAGACATGCAGTGAGTATGATATTAACTTCAGTTCTAAAAGGCAAAGGTAGCCATTATTATGATGATAAAATTTGAGTGTGTCTGGCAGAGTGAGTCTTAGAGGCTCACACAGGTATCCAGAAAGGTACTGGAGACAAGTTGTGACAAATGCATATATAAGAGTTTTTGATTATATATTGAAAAATAAGTATTATACCTGCAGTTTAGTACACACAAAACTGGGGCAGGACAGGTTTGTGCTGTACTTGAAAACAAATGAAAAACAGGAGAAGGAGGCAGCACACTTCTCTGAGAAAGCAACTGCACCCAATTTCAGTGGACCCTATAATGATAATGACCGGATAGCATTCACAAAAAGGGTAAAATTACAGCAATGATGCATTACATGCTGTCTTTCAAAAACATGTTTCTTACTTGACACGCCTAAATGGGGCTATCTTGGTTCCCATGACAATAAGTGAATATGAAAAAAGACTTGAGACTGGAGAAGAGGAAGAACAAACAAAAGGGCGGTGTGTTTGTAAGGACGCTGGAGAAGGCAATGTCATGTAAAGGTCTTTTGTGGTTATGTTTTTATCTGAAACTTGGCTGAACTGCGATGCACGTGCTGTTCACGTAGAAACGCCCCCCCTCAGTCTATGACTTCCACTCTTTTAGACAGGGGGAAAAAGGGAGGTGGGTTACCTGCCATTGCTCCTATGGCCTTTTAAGTGCAGACATGTCTCCTTTGATGTTTTTACCTCTTTTGAATATCTCACTACTTTTTTCAATTGCCAGTCACCCATGCTAACAGTTACTATATATAGAGTATGCATTTTAACTGATTTCTCAGAGTTTTTCTCTATTCCTTTCGCAAATTACGTTAAGATTGTTATTGTTAGTTGTTTTAACTTACATAAAGACAACATACATGACAAAAGAGCCATCGGTTTTATTAATCTATTAGAAGATGTTTATGGACCACAATCATGGCCGTGCTTTAGAACTGATAGTTAGTAAGGGGCCAAAAGTTGAAATGTCATCAATTAGAGATGTTGCTCTAGCCGACCATTGTTGCATTGAATCATTACATTGAATTAAGTGTGACTGTGACCATGCCCCGGGTTAATGCTGAACTGTGAAGAGAAAACACCTGAAGTGGCTCAAAGTTTTATGTTGCCCTTACAAACTCTCCCTTCATCTGTTGACAACCATTGACTGCCAAAGAAAAAACAATGAAGAAACAAAACAAAAAACTGTTGAAAAGACAGTCACCACCGCACACCTCACCCGCATGTATGTAGTGCATGTGCCAAAGCCAAGGGTGATGCTCGATGCTCATCACAGCAACAACGTCATCATGGATAAATTGAATCTCAGCCAGAGGGAGAGTCACCATGTCCATACTTAGGCAATAATTGTTTGTGTGTCAATTTTGTCTTTTTCTTTTTCACAAAGTAGTTTGAATTACTTTTTTAAGTAGCTTTAGTTTACCAAACTAGACTAAGATAGCTTTGCTATTCAACTTCTTCCAACGTGAAGTAATTAGTAATTTGCGAAGTGATGCATTCAAAGTAACTTCCCCAACAGCTTATCCCTTGTGTTTATCTATTTCACCGACTTTTATTTATCTCTAACATTTTATTGCTGGAATTTCTCAATCTTGCAAAATTCTATTCTTCCTTGTCTATTTTTCTTTTTAGCTTTTTTGTCAGTGCTGCTTCAAACTTCCTCTGTGAAGCCCTTTTAGCATATTTGTATGAAGGGTGTTATTTAAATCAAGTTGAGCAGGGTTGAGTTGGTGAGCACAGGCATGGAAGGATGGCTTGGTGTTAAAGGTGTTTGAGCAGAGAGAGGCGGTGGTTTACACTGGCCCGCCAGGCAGATTAGACAGGTGTTGTATCGGGGTGGATCAAAAAGTACAGATGGGGATGGAGGAAAACAGTCGAGAGAGGAGGAGTTGAAAAGATGGCTTGGTTAAGAGGCTAGAACAACAGCTTGTAGTCAGCTCTGGCATTTTCTGCCTGTTCTGGTTTTATATTACAAAGAATAAGAAAAAGATTTATTTTATGTTACTTCCCCCCCACTTAGCTTTTGGTTAAAATAACAATAATGGAAATGAGAAGGAACAGGAGGAAAATGGTTCTCTGTACTGGCATCCAGGTGATAACAAATCATTACTGAAGATGGAGACTCAGAACTGAGAGGAGCCAATCACACACCAACATCCACACATACATGACACGTACACACACCTTAGTCGGTGTCTACATCTGATATAATGTTAACTCATTGGGAGCGAGTGGGCTAGTGGACAAAGCTAACCTTTAGCAGAGATAAATGAAAGCGAGAACAATTGCTCTGATATCAGCTGCGCCACAAAGGAACCACCTTTGGTTCCTCCATCATAGAGTGGCCCCTGCAAAAGGAGAGCCACATGGAGAAAAGCTGCAATACAGATGAGTCACAGTACATTCATATATAACCTGCACCCAGGTTCTGAGGCATCATTAACTAATCCCGCTGAAAAGCTTGAAACCAGTGAAAGAAAAAGCCCCATAGCTCACAAATTGGTCTGGTGGTTAGTTAGATAAATGTGAAACGTGCAATAACTCATGGTTTAGCATATTTTCCAAATTAATTTCAAAAAGGTAGTTTAGCTGAATTCAATTTACTGACAGCAGCTGAAATTGGCTAAATCACATTGAGCTACTTTAGCTGGCCCGTGTCCCTTAATTCTCAAACACCTGCAGCTAAATCCAGTTATGAAATAAACACGCAAGCTGTTGGGCTTGCTTTATGTTCTCTCCCTCCCACTCTATTCCTCTTGCTCAAAAACAAAATAATCTCCATCACCTCGGGGTAAAATTAAATTAGATGGTAGCCAATGACAAGTGAACCAGGCTGGGAGCTGGTTCAATAAATTAGGAAGGTGAAACAGGGCTGTGCTGGAGATGCTCCGAGTCAATTAGCTGAGGAATAGTTGTCGGTGAAGTGTTTTTAGGGGCGAGCGGACACAGGCAGATGTGGAGATAAAGAGAGAGCTAATTCAATTAATGAGTTTGATGCTGTTCTTTCCATTATCAGAGCTAGTTAAAAGTGCTGGTGCATGACAACGCTGCGAACGGAGGACAAGATTAACACTATCAGATAAAGACGCTCACCAGACAAAGCTCATCTCCACCCATGCATTCTGTCGCGTTTCTCTCCGTCTCACCCTTTGCTCTCACTTTCAGCACGTCTCTTTTCCTGTCTCTGGTGTTTCCCTCTGAAACACGCTGCTTCCTTTACTGTACATACGCACTCAAGCCTTTCTCATATCGTTATCTATCATCCTCCTTCACTAGAGCTCGTCGTCTAGCTTTGGTGCTCTGCATTTTATTTTCGAAAGTGAATTGGAGATCCTGCACACTGTTGGGCGCTCTCGTTCCCTTTATTTAATCACTTCATTTTGGCTGGAAACCTTCATCAGGTAATTTGACGGTCTACCGACTGAAACGAGAAAAAGCGAATGGTGTTTTGAAGGTTTTTAGCCACACTAGCAGCGAGGCTCAAGGATCATCTGGTCCAGCACTCAACAAACATACCAACAACTTGGTGGTTCACCATGAAACTTGGTACAGGCACATGGACCTCAGAGGATGAATCCTGCTGACCTTTGTGACTTTTATTCCTCTAGTGCCAAGAGTAGTTGACAATGGTAGTTCACTATGAAATGTCTCGACAAGTTTTCGAAAGACTGAAATGCAATTTGGTGTAGATGTAAATGTTTTTCATTCAAACAGTTTGGTTTTCTTCACAATGAGGGCTATCGCCTCACAGAGATGCTAACATGGCAGTAGACTTAGTCCTGCTCATTTTTTAATAAAGGCCCACTGTCCCTCTGCTGTACTTTATAATACTACTGAATGTGCTTGAGAAAAAAAATCGATGAACAAATCCATGAACTTTTAACTTTCAGAATGAGCTGAAAATAGTGGGAATGGACACTGTATTTACACCTATACACTGCAATCCAGTACAATAATCTTGCAACAAATACTAGCCAAGCTGTAGATATCATCGGTGGTACTTTGCCGAACTTGTGCAGAGAGGGATCTGAGGGTTTAAAATTCTCACCAGAGATAAATGACAATTGGAAGGATGTTTTGTGATATACTCAAGCAGGCTATCATCACCTCACCTTCATCCATTCTCTCTAAATTCATCTGGATGTGGCTGGAAAAGTGCTGTTGGAAAATGAAGCCTCGTGAGGCTCATCCTGTCTTTCACTTTACCCTTGTGAAATGTCAATTTCACTTCTCGCTGCCATTGACCGCCTCCTCATCTCTCCATTCTTTACAGATCAATATTTGTGTGATCCAGACCAGACAGTGAATGGATGGGTAACGTAGCTGTAAAGGGTTAAAAGCTACATATCTATCAAGGGACAAAGATGATCAAAGGGAGTGCCCCTTAAAGTGCTACTTAGTCATTTCACCCTGGAGTGGATTGTATTGAGTGCTACTTAACTGAGAAGATGCTGACTGTCACCAAACAGTCGACATGTTTACAGTCAGGTAGCTACACACGGACCTGTGCTGTCCAAGAAAAGAGTCAAAGAAAAACAGCATATGCTTTTCACACACACAGAGGAGAGGAGCTGGCTGCCTTCAGGCGAATTCTCTCTACATCCATGTCTGGATTCCTGAAAAACACACAGAGTGCGGTGATGCCTCATCTAATGCCTAACATCTCCTTCACAGTCTTTTTTTAATTAAAAGGAAGAGCAGGCAGATGACTGGCATAGGGAGCTTGGACCTGAGCTCTGGGAACAAACTAGCACCTTTTTTAAATAAAAAAGGAGAAGAAATAACTGTCAGTGGTGCGGCTGACTTCAAATGAGAAGAGGTTCAAAATGTGTGCTGGCCATAGCCTCATGACATGAACGAATCCATGACAGATCAAGAGCAATCATATGGGCAGGAACACTGAGAAATGAATTCAGAGAAGCCCCTGAGCTTCTCCGCGGAAAGGAATATTTCATTTGAAAACCTGGGCAAGGTTACATATTAAATGCATCTTAGTGCTGAGAAAATCATTATTTCACTGTCAGTGAATAACAAATATCATTTGGATTCCAAAGCAGTATCATGATAATCTACAGTCACAAAGACTAGTTTACTCTTTCACTCATTCAGCGAGTGATCAACATCTGAACAATGAATAAAATCAATAGCGCTATAACTGTGAAGAAAAGAAAAAGGAAAAACAGAGGCTGGAAAGCAAATGATCATTTCAGCAGTGGAGTTCAGAGTGTTATGAAGGGTTTCACATTAAAAAGAACAAATTAATCTGACACCGGTCTCATATTATTGAACATTAAACAAATGAGCCTAATGGAATCCTTAAAACATAATTTTGTAAGTAACAGCCTGAGGAATGCTATTAGAATATGATGACGAGATGGCACTAATGTGGAGCCCATTTCTGCATAATGCATTGCTGCTGTTTTTGGGCCAGAATGCAACCCATACATGAGCCATCACAGAGGGGGTGTAGGATGTAATTAAGGCATTATTGTCTTAAGAATGGGAGACAAAGGAAGAAAACGAGACCAAAAATAATGGGAAATGAAATTGCTGCTCACAAAAAGTAAAATTTATCAAAGCCAACAGCTTAAAGCAGTCACTGACTTTGTTTTCTTTAATCTGCCCCAAGCTCTCATTATCGCCTTATGTCACATTATAAGCTTATTTCTAAAAGTGTAAGAAAAAAAAAAAATGTCAAAGAAAAAAAAAGGCAACAAAGACTGCATGATATTCTGAATAAAGGAACAGGCTGGATGTGGGTGGGTATTGACTGAAATGACAAGGAGCTCCGTGTGTGTGCAGCGACTGTGCACATGAAAGCAGGCCAACGGGATGATGACACTGAGGGGCGTGACAGCGCAACACCCACTGTGGCCAAATGCTAGTCACCTCCAGTAAATCACAGCCCGGCTCTCCGAACAGCGCAAGACTCAAAATGTAAAATTCAAGAACATTACCAATCTGGTGCCCTACATGTTGGATTTTTCGACCCTCATTTGAGTCATGGGATTTGTAGAGCAAGAACGGGATTTCAGATTAACACAAATTTGTGTCACGATGGTTTTCCTTTTTATTTTTCATGTTTGCATTAATGTACACCAAGCAGTGTACTAAAAACTTCCAATTTTTCATTCGCTTTAATACTGGATTTCAGGAACTCACTACCAGTGCTGCTGTAGATTAGCTGAAGGAATGAGGTCATGTTGCCGCAGACAGAAGCTTGATCCCTATGGCTGCCATTTGAGTGGAAGCCTAGCCAGTTAAATAGGGGATAGGGAAAACACATGCAGACACTGCTTCCAGTAAAACCTATTTGACATAAGGTTGCATCCAGGGGATAAAAATTAGACTTTGCATTGGCTCTGTTGGTTTGGACGGATGATCCAGGACTGATCCAATATTTGGATGGACGCAGAAGGGGGCCAAGCAGTATAATCTCAGTATGTAGTGGCACAGATTAAGGCAAGTTGGTAAACCTGATGTAGAGGAAGGGTTATACAGATTAATTAACACTGATGCTGTCAGTTGGTGCAGTAACAACTGGGCACAGCAGGGAGTAGTCAAGTCAATTCTTTTTAAACAGCCCAATATCAGAAACTCTCCCCAAAGGTCTCTAAAGTGTGTACAGCGTGTGACATCCTTTATCGTGCTTTCATATTAACTTCAACTTGACAGGTGAGGAAAACATTTTAATGGCGCATTGTGCAAAGCATTCAGTTCTAAACTCATTAACTCGCACACATTTGCTTTTAAGCCGTGCTAGTGCCATAGACAGTGCTGTGCAAGTTCACACAAAAAGCTAGCTCAAAGTTCAGTTCACCCAGATTAAAATGAACTAGATCATGTCCATAGTTAACAATTTTGAATTTAGAACTAAGTTGACAGTTCCAAAAGATAAACTAGTTCATGTCCATGTCTTTTTTTTTTTTTTTTTTTTAAATGAGCAGCGCTTCACTATTCTTTTTCAGTGGAACCTCCTCCTACCCTTCCATCCCCAACCCCTAATCATCTCCACATTACTGTACACTGCTACAGAGTCACAGACAGAGGTTACTTTTAAAAGCTGAGAAAAACAAATGTGATATGTTTTACCGCTTTAACAGTCGGTTTACAAATGTAATTCAGCTCTATGTGCATTGTTTTATTATGATTATGTAGAAAGTTAACCAGGCTAAATAATAATGCAATTGCATCTACAGTATACCCTTACTGCACCCCCCCCTTTCTGCATAATAAAAAAATGTATAGATCTTAATTACATTTGTAAACTGATCTATTTTTAGTTGTCCTGCTTTATGACACATTGTTTAAAACATACTGGCTTCTGCAATACAGATAGCTGCGTCGTTTGAAGTGTGAGCACTAGCCTTGCTGGGTGCCGTAAAGCCTTGAGTGCCGCCGTAAAACACCGTCTGATGTTATTTGGTGCATTGGCACCAGAAATCAGGCTAGTGTCAACTTAGTGTATTATTGTCAGGGGTGGATTCAGCAAGTCTTATGAGCTCAACACATGCAAATGCAGTACAGTTGTAAACATAAAGATGTGTCAATACCAATACAGGCGTATAAGTATCCCATTACAATTGCATGATTTGTGATTCTGATTTCCACTATGGCGGCCATACAGTTACATTATGAAGATGAAAGTTTTAGTTAAAAATGAATAAAAATTTACGGTACTGTCAGAAAACCGCTTTTGCAGCTTGCACATCAAGGAGAGGAGGAATACAAATTCATAATTGCCATATGTATGCAAATTACATCAATCTGAAGCCATTACTGAAACAATTAATCTTTGGCAATCGCTAAAACATTTTAATCATGATCGTTACAAATGGTTGACTATTCATTATGCCCTCTAATTAGATCATAAATTGTATGAATACACTGTTGTGGGAGGTTTTGAAGGATGTGACACGCTGGGGACAAACACAAAAGCCAGCTAGGACTGATGAAGGCTGCTGCTTTATTGGCGCTGAGAGCCAGGGCTGCTGAGAGGGGATTAAATGCACGTTCGCTCCTGACTTCATCTATGAGTGATTAATTGACTCCATAACAGTGAGTTTGAGCCTGCAGAAGTCTGGTCACGTGATTCAGTTGATCAGGATAAGGGGTCAAATGTTACAGTATGTCATTCAGCCGTCCCGTCGTTGGGGACTATTGGTATTCCTGTTGCCATTGATTAAATGCTACCTGCTGGTGTTAACTGAGCTGAGTGAGCCCTGGCTGGCAACATTAGGTACATTCGTGGTCTGAATGTCATGTGCCACTGTATTTGTCAATGTTGTGAGCAGGCAGTACAGTAAGTGTTGGAGTGGCAACATGACAAGAGGGATGACAGTCACCATGCTAACCCAACATTTCAGACAACGTCTGTCTGAAAACTGTCACAGTAGTGCCACAAAATGTTTGCACAAAGTGAGAGAATTGACTCTGGCTGAGAAAACCCAAACTCCTGAAAAAAAATAAAGTCCATCTTGGTTTCATTCATAGTCCCAAGGTTGTGTTCACATGAAGTCTCAGCTATCCAGAGACAAAATGAAAGCATTTCTCAAAAAAGTCCACACACTCTCATCTGCATTTTGCCATATGCAGATTATTGCAAAACCCACAAGTGAAATTGCAGGTAAATCAATTCAGGCCTGATCTGTAAAAGCTGGCATGTCAACCAGTACATTAGCTCCATTTGCACTCCATTATTTGCACCAGTGGGCACTGCTGAACAGACACCATCAGCAGGCTCCACTACATACAGGGAAAGAACCCAAGTCTCTATAGTCATCTGGGCAGGGGGTAAAATTTGTGTGTGAGGAATGTGAAAGGTTTAGTGGTGATGGAGAGAAAGAGAGGCAATCAAAGAGAAGATAGAGGAATGATTAGGGGGTTGAATACTTGACTTTGATGACGGCCTGGACAGAAAAACAACAGATAATCTCTGCTGGCTGCTGTGATTTTCTTTTCTTACCAAAGGATACAGAAAAAGTAAGAAAGAGGGACTTTTTTTGTTTGAATCTTTGTTTTTGAGTAAAATACTACCTTACCTCTCTCCTTGCGAGCCAAAAACAAAAATCTTGACAATCAAATGGGGATTTACAGATACAAATGTTTTTTTGTGTGTGTATTTTGCAAAATGGAGCTCTGTTATCAGTCATCATGAACAATATCTAGTTTCTCCCGCTCTCTTTTTTCCCTCAACATCTCGAACTTATTATTTTTCTCCCAGCTTCCCTCACAGGGACCTGATCAGAGACGTGAGACTCAGTAGATCTATAAAGAACAACAAAGCTTTCTCATCACTGTGTGTCTGTGAAAAAGTAAATAAATGTGTTTTTTTTTTGTCTTTTTTGAAACTGCACAGCATGTATTTGTGTGTACATTGGTTTTGCATGTAGCTTGGAGCAAGTCAATAGTATTGGAGCCACATACTGTATTTTTTTTTTTTTTTAAAAAAGGATTAAAATACTAAAGTAAGAGTTTAGATCAACTGATCAGACAAAAAAGCAGACGGTAAACTGCAATGAAGTCAGCTTAATATCATCTGTTTACTGCGTTAACATCCATACAAGACAACTTCATCCTTACAAAATGGTTTCATCATGCACTGTTCATGGTGTACATTTCAGAGAGGCTGCAGTAGCTTATTTCGCAGTCGCTGGAAAGTGCATGCTTTACATCACCAAAGGCAGGGTGAAATTTAAGGCTTATTTGCAAGCTGACCGTGGACTTCATGGCAGTCTCACACACAGAAAAACACATACCCTCAGTTTATATGCTGAGAAGACATGGATTTTTTTTTTTTTCACAATGGATACAGACCAATGTGCTGCTTTATTTGATATTTCGGGCTTTCATTTCAGCCCCAGAGAACAAATATTTGCTCATAATGCAACTGTTACTCTTTTGCTTGTTCCTGTTATCATGTCAGTGCTTCCAAGGAGAGCAATTTTGTAAGAAATGAGCCCATAGCAGCTTATTATGACCAATAGCTATGTTTTATTGTTAGGTGACCTCTAGCGGCTGTAGTAATTATGACGAGAGCAAAGGACGAAGTCGGGTGATGTAGCACAAAGGATGAAAACTGTTAGGGGGAGGTTGAGGTGGATGGATGCGTCAACAAAACACGGGACTAACATATGAAACCACTGCTTATTTCCTGTTCAAAACCAATAGTTGTCCGTGTTTCTTTTGACTGTCGACTGCATGTTTATTCTTGTAACCATAACAACAAAGGTCATCTAAGCTTAAGGTAGTACCAACCAAGTAGTATTATGTAAACCTAACCAAGCCGTGGCTGTTCCATGAACTTAATGGAGTGTTTACTATTGTAACCATGACGACGAGGTCCTGCAGGCTGCCACAGTACTCTCCGTGTCTTTATTATTGTAAACGATATTACAAATGTCCAGTCCAGTGGAAAATGTAAACATAGGCCTTTTTATATGTTTGACCAAACCAACAGTGGTATTATATTTCTGCTGAGACTCATACATAGATCATCCCATGTATGATTGACCCGATGCTCCCATCTGTACACACATAAAAACACACTTGCACAAACTTGTACCGTAAGTACAGGCTGTGTCATGCCCTTGCTCCATTTTTCATTTCCACTGCAGGAGGCTGAGCCTCTCCTCAGTGTGATGCAGCAGCACAGTGGCACCAGGGGAATGGGTAGCTGCTGGTATTTTTAACAGGGATGACCAACTCACTTCTCTCCTGTACGTTAGCAGTGCTTATCAGCCAGCTCCATGCCCTGACCACCGCTTCCACTTCACAGGGCCACCAACACCTCGACTGCCACTGGATGTTTACACTGATCCCTTCATAGAGGACTCCCTTGGGCTGCTCTCTCTGTTTGTGTGTGTGTGTGTGTGTGTGTGTGTGTGTGTGTGTGTGTGTGTGTGTGTGTGTGTGTGTGTGTGTGTGTGTGTGTGTGTGTGTGTGTGTGTGTGTGTACACGACTCCCCTGGGCCACAACACAGCTTGTCTGCACTGAGCCTCGTCGAGCGACAATGCAGAGTCTGTTCCTCCAGACCACAGTCAAACACAGTGTGCCAGGGGAGGGGAAAGTGTTAGCAAGGACAAGTGGTCATTCAGGCCCGAACCACCTTGACATGAAGAAAAACTATAAGGAATAATGATAAATTATTGCTGATAAGTAATTGTACTTTCAGAAACTTATGATACACTCTATATACTCAATTCTACATTTTTTATATTTAGGTTTTCTAAGGCTTGCAAATTATTGAGTGAACACATCCCCCACCATGGTTCACATTGTGGTTTGGCTTGAGTATGGCTCTGACCATAGTCTATGAATAGGACATTAAATATCATAGCAAATGACTATGGATTTAACAATTAAACTGCACTTTCAACTCACTCTAGTGAATTTGCCTCTTTGGTTCAATTTGTTTGGGCTGGTCTGAAAGCTGTCATTCACACTCAAACTTGGCATGAATTCAAAAGCTAAACTTTTGTTACACCCGTCTGATTGTGAACGGTTACCTAATTGGTGGTCAATATAAGTGATGTACAGCCTATATTTGTACAAGATTATTTGGTAACCATGGCAACATGTATGGACATCAACACTGATGTATCAGAAAGTGAAAAGGGCTCAAAGTAGAGGTGTGTTAAGCGCATGTCCCACATTGTGTATTTTAGCATTTCCCTAATAAAAGGTGAGTGAAATGATTCTCTCATAATATTATGATTCAAAATGCCTCTGTCCCATTTTCATCCATCCATCAGTATTTATTAGTCCAGCTGCAGTTTTGACACAATCTGTTAATTTTTTCATGAGCTCTATGTGACACCAGAGAACACAAACACAGCCAGTCACTAGGTGCAGGAAAACGCTGCAGGCCCTGCTGTCAATCACCGGAGTTTGATTTGACCACCTGCAGAGTCGATGATGCAAGGTGACACTCACAAACACGTTCAATGAATAAGATATAGATCAGATTGATAACAGGTTGAGTCAGAACTAAATTGCAATAGTGCATCATTTTTTTTTTTTTTTCTCTCCCCTTTGGCCCGGATCCAACTGACATGATCGATGAGTGTGAGAGCTCAGATTTACTCTGGAGGGTCCAGATTCAGAAACACTGCCCTTAGATGTATTTGCTCCACGATCTGCTTTGTCAAATCCTGCAGATGTAAAAAGCTAGAGCTGTAGCTGCATGGGTCTTTGCTGGCTCCAAAGCTCCTGTTAGGAGTGATGTGGGTTTTTTTTTTAATAGTAATTTCTGCAGAAAATGTACACCAGGTAATGATTATTTTTTTGACTACTTATTCATAAGGAAAAGCTTACGACATATAAAAAGGATATTTATGCCAACAGGGTAGTCTGTGATGATGTGGGGTGATGTTTTAGTTGCGAGCCACACTCAACATATCATAAACGTTTGAGGGTAGGGTTTTTTGTTAAACATACTGACATCTGCTCTTGAGTCTGTTAAGTAGCACTTAGCTAAGCACTGAGCAAGCAATCAATATGCTGCAGCCAAAAATGAAAACATTTTTGCTAAAATTGGGCCGTGCTTGAAAGTTCGCCATTAGTCATTCAGCTAAAGAAAAAGAAAGAAAACAAAACACAAGCAGCACACTGAGGACTCAACCAGCCACTTTGCATTTAGTTCTCCCTTGCTTCCTGTTGCTCACTCCACTCGGCTCCATTTCACTCTCAGGTCTTGACACCGGCCAGCAGGAAGTGACCGAGACAGGCCTGTAATTTTCTCCTCTGGCCACATTAATTAGCAAAAGCCTCACGCAAACGGATCAAGATCCAACATCACACAAATAAATATGTACTTTCACACATCTGACATGTTTTTTTTTTTTTTTCTCCATAGTTTCATGACACATTAAGAAGTTTGTGTGCTCACATTCACTAACACACATCTGCAACTGTTTTTTTTTTTTTTTTTTTCACTCGCTCGTTAGAGCAGAAAACAGATCTTGAGCGCTGAAACCTGCAAAGACACCTCCAACATAAAGGCTTTTCCCATCCCAGTTCTGTTGAAACGAGTTGCTAATTTATGCTGGTGTTTGAGGAAAATGACAAGGAGGAAAATACAAACTTTGGATGAGACGGCGGGTGAGGAGGTGAGGGTGATGCGGGGCTGTAAACTTTGCAGAGAGAGCTGAAGGTGAGCAAATCTGTGAGACTGAGGTGAACTTCAGGTGGCTCTTCGCTGCAACCTGATGAACTCAATTATAAAAATAATGCTCCTGGTACAAAGCACTATTTTAGTGTTTGCTTGGCATTTCGGTCCATAATTTTTTTCTTTCAACTTTATCGCCTAACTGTCAGGACCAACTTACCCACACCGGAGCAGAGTCAGTCATGACCCCCAAATCGAAATGCGTCTCCTCGCCTTAACACACACACACGCACGCACGCACGCACGCACGCACGCACAGACTGCTGTTGTGTTTCCAGTGAGTGAGTTTCTCACAGAGCTATCAGGGTGAGCTACATGAAGGTCACTGCAGTCTGGACATGGAGCTGTGACCCTGTCCTTGGAGATGGCTTGTAAATGGACTGAAGCACATTTCGTGTCTCTCATGAATACGCTAAGTAGCAACTAAAGCTGTTGAAAGAAGTGGGGGAATTGATTTGATGTGTTTGTGTGGGTGCACAGTCTGTGCTTTTGTGTCAGCTTGTATGTCAGGAAAGAGAGACAAAGAGAATCAGAGTGAATCCTTGGGGCCACAACACAGCTCATCTGCACTGAGAAAAGTGGAGCGACACTGCCAGATCTCCCCCAGAAAAGGGCCGACTGGAGAGTGAATAAGGTGAAATGGTCATAGAGGACTTTACAAGCCTTTACATAAATGGTAAAGTGTCAGGAGAGCAGATAGAAAACATACACCAGCATTCTGGACTGATGCTCTCCTCCAGGGTTTTGTGAAGCAGCATCTAGTGCCCGACAGAGACGACAGTGGAGGCTCAAAGACTGCTTTGCAAAACACAAAGGGAGCTTCACTCCAGGGTGAAGGCACCGTTTTCTGTTATATTAGAGTTGAAAATGAGGAGACATGAAAAATGTTGTCATTCAGACTCAAACTTTACCATCATCTCCATAAAAGCAGAATTCAGTGTCACACAGTAATGTTTTTTTCTTGAACAAGTTAAAGTCTATCAGCCTGTAAGCACTCATCTCTAAGGCATGCAGAGTAACAGCCAGTTTTTGCAGAATTATTCTCTAACAAATGTTTTCAAGGTTGCCATCCCTTAAAATGAGCTTAATGAAGGAAATATTATCAATTCAATGTGATCTATATTTACAGTTTCAGTGATGTACAATAATTATATTAATTTGACCATTTTAATTAGTTATTCCTTTTTTTTCACGTTAAGCAGCTGCACACAGAATCTGATACCAATCACCATTATGAAGAATAGATATTATGTACTATACATAATGATCTAATGATCTGATACTTAATACTCACCATATTAATAGTGCCTCTCTTTAAATGTAGCGAATTCAAAAACATTTAAAATCCATTAAGAAAGAGAAAGACCATCTTTAGCTTGTTTGAACTTGTTTGTTTGCAGGCTGATCTGTTTGTATAAGGTTAATCAATCATACTGACTGACGGCCCTTTGACATTACATGAACAAAAAACGTCTTTAATCAGGTTTGATCCACTTACTGATCCACAATGAAGAGAAATTCAGCAGAAAAACATAATGAAATCTGTTCATCTTGATCAAATAAGGTATATCTCTTATTTATCAAACTGCAGGCATATACAACTGTAATTATTTTTAATTCACAGGAAACCACAGCGATTCTAGGAAATCTCAAAGTCGTGAAATTAGTTCCCAACTTTAACTTACTTTAATCTTTTACCACAAGGGATAGTTGCATCACCTTCGGTGCATTGTTAATGAGAATTTCAGGCAGAACTTAAAATTAATTAACCTATAATGGAAAATGGAAGAAGGAAAAAAAACTGACTAATAAAACTCATACATCCTTTGTGGATTAAATCGACAAAACCAAAACGGGCTTTTGTTAATCTAAAGTAAAAATCGACACTTACTCTTATCTGGCACAGATTACTATTATTTAGTCTCCTATGCTTCAAATTACTTTCCTCATTGTTGGTACTTATGCTTAGCGCACTACGACTTTTTAAAGGTACTATATGGAGTTTTTGACCTTGAGTAGTGCTATGGAGCAACGTTTGCTTTACTCCATCAGACACCTGTACTACAGAGTGAGTTCAACAAACCCAGGATATTTTTTTGTTTCCTGGCTTCAGTTAACCCAACCACTGCAATCAGCTCGGCAAGTCAACCCAGGCTTTCCTGAGAGCATTCATATACGAGGGGTGGTGTCTGTAGCATATGACCAATCACCAACATGGACAAATCTTCTGACAGCAGAGTTGGATACTCTACAAATAAAGAGTTAACTATAATAGACAAATACAAAGAAGTTGAACACATAATCCAGGCTGAAAGCAACACAGTTGCTGCTGCCAAATCACCAACTATGTGAATGTGAATGATAATAGACTTGTAATATCACTACCCCATCATTAGGGGCAAGTAAATGTGGCTATAATTACATTTTTGTATTTCATTAAATTCATGTGCTTTGATGTATTATTATCGCTTGTATGACAAGTTTAGCCTTATTCTTTCAGCTGTAACCCTGGCAGCGACAAACAGACTCAGGAGCAAAAAAGTATAAATATAAAAACATAATTCAAAGCAATAAGTACTTACTATCGTATCTTATGAGTACAACTTGTACAAGGCTTTAGTGCTTCAATCAGTCTCTGTTGTAGGGTGATATCAGTATAGAAAACCACAATGGAATGGCTTTGACATTGCTTGAAATGAAGAAGACAGGAGGGGGGGCCCTCCCACACAGGAGTGCACTCCTACTGAGGAGCTGGTCCTCTGCAATAATGGGGGTCACTATAAAAAATTGACAGGGAAAGCCAAAGCGGTTTGCCGGTCTCTGAACACTCTTGCCCTCCTAAGGAGGGAACCTCTGCAAATGATGATGCCTTTTTCCAAGAGAATTGATTGGTCTGACGATGATGCTTTTATATGCGTTGATCTGTTATTTCAAACATAACCTGCTCCGCCGCAGGTTAAGTGTGCAGCATAAGTTACCATGGCTTTGTACCCTGGGGAGAAGTAAACCACCATTGTAACCCTGGAAACCCAGGTTTAAACCTTGTTTTCACCAAGTCCTGCTTTGTAGCACAGACCTCAGGTATAGCACCTTTACCATACCCAACATTTTTAATCATAAGGGAAAGTCGCATCATGTTTTTGTTATTCCTGATGTGTATTTCAGCTGGTGCTTGAAAATTTCAGTGATGGAAATAGGAAGGGAAACGTGTGGATTGAACAAAATGATGGAGAGGACACTCATTTTTAAAGTAACTAAATCACCTTAGAAAATGAGCAGCTGAGTCATTAAGTTGAATGGCAGTGAACAGGAGAAACTTGTCACTTGTCAAAGACACCAAATGTTAACATCAGTCAAAAAGACACGAGACACTTTTTCAAAACATAGCCCATAAATTCAAGTCAAAATGTCCCAGATTCCCGACTATTTACTGTCAGCTCTCCATCAGAAATAGATGACATCAACTGTGGTAAACTGAAGTTCACCCTGTCATTTAATCACCAGCTCTCTGATGAAATACTGTATGAATTTCATCTTGTGAGGTTTATTCTCATGTTGCTATTGATTGATGTTTCCTTTGTTAAGTTTGAGTTGTTTTCCAAATTAGTGCACACACAAAATACGTCTAATGAGTGCGTGACGATCAGTTACACAACCTTCACTTTTTTTCTTAACCCGTCATTCTGTTTTCATCTTTTCATTTCCTCTTTTCTTTCTCTCACTCCACCCAGCAGGGCTGCCACTGACGTAAAAAGAAGCGCACGGCGCACACGTACCACACGCACAAACAGAACGTGGCCGCATCTGTAGACCTATGTGGACGCACACGGACACTTGCATCATTTCTCTCAACCTGCGCGCGCACACAGACTGACACACACACACACAAATCCGAACCCCTGAGCAGATCAAGGCTTATCCACCCACAGTGGTGGTAACCCTGCAGGATGATGAAGGCTTGGATCCAAAGTACCAGCTTATATCTGCAGATCAATGGCTGACCTCCCAACCAGCTACAGCCAGACCGACCAACACTACACAGCTTAAAGCCCAGCCAAAGGCACTGCTCCAAGCTGCATGCTGAATATTATATCAGTCTAATGATTCTCCCCTGAAGCCCAGACTCTTGTCAGTTTGTCAGTTTGTTTTTTCTCTGTTGCTCTCTCTAGGTCTTTGTCACTACTTTTTTTTACTTTTTTTTTTTTTTTTTTGTCACTGCCTCGAACTCTGTATTTCTGCTTGAAGACGACCTGTTCTGGGAATGAAAGCAAAGCACATAAAACAGCAATATTTTTGGAGGAGCAGAAGGTGAATTTTAACATTCTGTAATGTAACTATCATCCCCAACGCAAGCGCTTTGAAATGTATGAAACCAGGAATGATACTGTCACTCTTGGAGACTATGGAGGGCTTCTGTCAGATACCGAGATGCCTCAAACCTCTTTGTCCAAAGACGTTGCTGACTGGCTATAGAGTAAATACAATTTGAAGAAAACACGCAGAATGATCACGTATGGCAAGAGAAAATATATGGGTGTCTGATATTTTGCAAATGCTGATTCATGCATTTCAGCCAGTCATGTTAGTCCTGTTGTATGGAAAGGTGATTTAACATTTCAGCTGGCTGAGTGAAGGAGGAGGGGGGGGGGGGGGGGGGGGGGGGGGGGGGGGGCAGTGGCAGTGAGATTCACACATTGTGACATTTTGAGATGTTTTGTGTAGAACATGGACGCCCCGTTGATGTCTCTTAAACTATAAAGGTGCTGGGAGAACAGATATGCTTCAGTTTGAATCAGTACAGGTGTCTGTAAGGAGACTGTCCTTTCTAGAAGAACGCGATCATCATTTAAGCTCACGCCCAAAACACATCACACGTTTACGTTGAAGCAGCAGAGTCCTCTAGCAGTAGGAGTAGCATGCTGTATTAGTGGCACCAACAGTAATACCATAAGGGAACACTAGGCATGAGATCTGATCTATTTTTCTACCGACTTACACATTTAGCTACATATAAAATACATACGACAGTACTGAGGCTGAAAGGATTCAGTGTAGACATTGATGGAGGACTGTAGCTGCTACTGCTGTGCTGATGACACAACACACAATACAGAATGTAAACAACACAATAGCCAGTGAAAGAAAGAGCCAGGTGTCCCGGTGGTGTCGTAATAATTAGATAAAATGCATAGAATTGGCAGGAATTTGGCATCTGATGTCCCATTTCAGGTTTAATATTATTATTGTTGTTATTGGTAGTAGTGGTGGTGGCAGCAAGAGTGTGTAGCATCCGCATCATCATACCTCTATTGGTGAGAATTTAGAATTTTTGGGGGTAGGTCTTGAAAAACATTTCTTCTTAGTCTTTTTCTACCATTATGTCTAGAAGTTTGTACAAACACAGTATTAGTGATATATATCTTTTTTTTTTTGTCTTTAAAAGACAGTGATGTAAGCTATTACAGTATTGGACTCTTTTGAATGAGCAAGAGGTAGAAAGCTGAAGCAGGAAAAGAAAAAGTGCCACTAATCCTCAGTCAACAGGCACAGGGGTAACAGGCTTGCACAGATGACACCAGGCCAACTGCCACGATCAGGCGCTGGTGAGCTCTCGCCTTCCACTGCGCAAACAAATCCTTGCTATTTAGGGACATGACTCCCTTCATTTTTTTTTTAAGCCAAAGCAAAGCACGGACTGTAGTTTAAACAGTTTTTTTTTTTTTTATGTCATCTCGGACAGTGCTTGCCTTTAAATGTTCCCTTCCTTTGTTTCCACACACAGATTAAGTTTTAATGATTCAAATTTTGGGAATAAAACCAGTCGTGGCACTGTTCACATGGGGTAAGTCATTACTCAAACACATTTTGTTCCATGGGGAAAACAACAAATGCTTTTTTACTTTGAATTAACTAGTAGGAAACTCATTTTGGTGTCTTCGCTTGTTTTCCGTCTTTTACACCCTCTCGTCTACTCTGACTCCCTATTTATTGTTTGTTTGACTGTGTTTCAATCTCTGTGTATATCTCTAACCCCACTGTGGGTGAAGCAATTTCTTTTATATCTGAGATGAGTTAGTGCATTTTGTCTGTTTTTGTGGCTGACTGTCTGTTTCTAAAATGGGCTCCCGATGTATGGCAACCACAACATTTCATCATTTCTCTCTCTCTCTCTCTCTCTTTATTTCGTTGCCTCCAGTCCACATTAAAATATGCATGATTTTGAGTTTGTGTTACAGCTGTCAAGTCTGTGGGATCAAACTAATCAAAGTAAATCCTTATGAGAAACATCAAGGATAAACAAGTGATTAGAAGGCCAAGCTTATGATTGTCTGGGAGAGAGTTTGAGACGCCAACCCACAGTTAGCCAGCAGAGCTTATTCTGCCAGGACGGCTTCACTACCTAATCCCACCCTGTTTGTCACCGCCTCTAGCCCCACATATATCATCTTCAACTCACATTGCAGGAGCTGGAGTTATCAGTGTTGCAGAAGTTGGAGTAAAAGTGTTGCCTGGAGATCTTAACAACAGCGTGATAAGTTAAGGTATTGCATCAGCAGTCCCAGAAAAAAGATCTCCTCTGGCTCATGACAGGGCCATTAAGCGGGTACTCCGGTAGATTTCTGATCAAATGCGATATCTATTCTAATCTTAAATGTAGTCCTTGAGCTGTGTCCCATTTGGCTTTAACAAAATTATAAGACTATTCCTAATTGCAACCCAAATTGTTTGGGTTGAGGTTTTAGATGTCAAGGCTGATGTCTGATCATGAGCTGCACAGTACATTCAGAACATAATGGCTGTAATGGCAGTCAAGTCAAATGAAGATTGTTTTCACAGCCCTAAATCATAAGTTTGTCCCAGAGGGCTTTGCAATCTGTACAGCACACACCATGCCTCTAATGACAGTGGTCTGAGAACAAATTTAAGAGCAACCATTCATTATTTGTAATTTGTCATTTCGGTGTTAAGCACACTGTCGATTTGTTTTAAAGCATTACTCTGTGAGCGCCTCATTATTTTTAATAGGAACAATTAGTTAGCATTCAAGGACAATGTGATTCTCAGCCTTATTTGTGCAATCAAAACCCCACGTACAAACTAGTTGTTGAATGTGGCAAAATTTTATTCATTTTATTTTGGAAAAAAAATAACTAGGAGCTCAAATTTTTTATGAATCATTGTGTGCAGTTTGGCTTCCAAAAGTAGTGTTGGAAATTCTCAAAACTGATTCTCAGAACTAATATCAAAGAGGTTTAAAATCTTTAGAAAATTTGAGATATTTTACTCAGGTTTACGAACACATCAGTCAAGAAAAAAAAAAAAGTGGTTCAGTCTGACTTCTTCTGAGAAGCATCTCTATCAGTTAGTGATAGAGATGTCTCGTCTTGCTTTTTCTTGCACTCCTCTTGTCTCAGTCATGGAGGATTTCTGTCACAATGATTAATGAGACCTAAAAGACAAAAGTCAACCTCCGAATGTAATTATCTAAATAGCTTTTCACCTGAATGTGAAAAGAAGCACATTCAAAGATTTTATTAATACCTTTTCAAGTTTAAAATGTGTCAGTACAGAACCATTGATGTTGCTTCAAAGTTTACATTAAATATACAAGTGAGTGATTCCAGTTCTAGTTAGAGCCACTTCAATATAACATTCCTTTCACTCTTTAGTCTCCTCTTATGTTGACTCTATATAAAATTGCGAATCAAGCAGCATTGCCTCCTCAGAATTAGATTTATAGCCTACAAATATGCAAAAGCAATTACATTTTGTCAGAAACTTAATGAAGAAATGTTTTTAATTAACAAAGTCGCAAATTGTTGATAGCCTACTGAACGCATCAACAAAATGTTCGCTAACAACACATTTAATTTGTTTTGCCAGTGAAAAAAAAAAAAAATCCTTTGTCTTTGTTGTTTTGTTCTGACGAGAGTCATGTGGTTGAAATTGATTTTGATAGTTTAGCTGCCATTTGTTGTCTCAACACATAATGGGAGTGACTGCTTTGTCGCTGGGCAACTTTATGAAAAGAGGCTGTGAAGAGACATGAACCTTTCTGGATACCAAACCCACAACCAATTTTCGCAGTGTGAGATTATTTATTGTGGAAAAAATTGCTTGTTATAGTTTTGCACTTGGTTTAAAGCTGAAATATTTTGACAAATGTCAAAAGACAGTAACATTTTTCCAGGAATAACTCATCTATACAGCTTTAGAGTACATCTGTTGCCTTTACCATCTATAGCTGTGGATGTTGTAAGAGGCTCGGTATTATACTCAATGTCAGGCATAAATTACTATGCAGTCATAATAGTATAATCTACTTCTGGGTGTCAAGATGAACAGATATACACTCAGAATCTGATAAACATCATCGATATCAATATGATTGAATATTATTAAACTATATTATTTTGTATCGGATTGTGTGGAGTGTGTATCCGGATACAAGTTGAAACATGTACGATGGACAGATACACTTCCCCACCTACCACACACACTTCAGTAATTCTAACACAGGACCAGACATGGAGCACTGCTCTCTTGGGAAGACCCACTCCAGCTTCCTTCATTCTCTCTGCTGCCCTTATAAAAAAAAAAAAAAAAAAAAAAAGCCTGCAAGACATTCACAAGTTCAAAGCAACCAGAGAGAAAAAGCGAAGCGACCTCTGGCCCTGTCAGTACTCAAAGTCTTGGAGGCATGTGTCACTCTGAATGGTACGGCACATTTGTATGACCCACTGCCAAGCTGTGGGATCACAAAAATTCCTTGGGGACATGCAGCCTTTCCAAAGGCAGATGGACAGAGCAAGTGCAAAGAAAAAAAAAATGAAGACAGGCAGCAGGGAAATGGGAGAGCAATGCATTCTGGGCTTCCAATGTCCAATAAATTCATCAGTTTAGACACAAATTCAAGAGGAGAAAAGTGATGGGAAATCATTATGGTAGAAAATACAAGGATTCAAATTACTTGCTGCGGGGAACTGGTGATTGCTTTGTGGTGGCAGGGCCCAGCAGAGAGTGGGATCCACATTGTGAACACTCTCCCCAGGCCACAAATCACTAATTGCTTATTAATGAGTGAATGAGTGCTATTTAGTAAACACTGGTGAGCAGGTCAACTGAGCGAAAGGAAAGACAGAGCTGGTTAAAGAAGGGGAAAGGAGGGTATGGAGACTCTGAACTTCACACTGAGACAGAATTGAATTTTAGTTGAAGGTACGGGTCTTGTGGACATTTAGATCTCGAAAACAAAGGAGGTTTTTTGCCCAACGTTTCAGCACAAAGTGGAGGAACTGTCGAACTCGAAGACAGCAAGAGAGCATGAGAGGAAAGGAGAGCACATGTAGTGCAAGAGAAAGGTTATACAACACAAGAAACCAAGACAAAGCAGCAGATACAATACAAGAAAAAGTACAGAAATGGAAATGGAAAAAGAGACATACCTATCTTGGTTGACCTTTACCAAGAACTGAGTCACAGAGGAGTGCAGTCAAGATAAGGCTAATACACTGAGGAGAACATCTTTATTCTAACCTTTTCTCCTGCTGATATTTCAACAAACAATGGCCAATAACAATCAGCCGGGGTCACACGACCTGTAAACCTGAACTGTGTTAAGGAGCGATCTCTGCTGACATGAATCACCGCATCACGTCTGCATAACATCTGACGAACACTGAACCGGCCTCAGCTAAATCCACTTCTTTATTCATAGCCCGACACTGAACCTGGCTCCTTCACCTGCTCAATCTCTGAATAATAAAACAACTCATGCTGGCTGTTTGGGCTGGCACAGCATGAAGAATCTCATACTCATACCTTCACACGCTCAGATATTAGAAATTCATTTGCATTCATCAGCAACAGTGGCCCCGGGGGGGATCTGTGGAAATATGTCGGATTGTTTAGTCAAAATTACAATACAGCTGGGGCAATTTATCTATTGAAAAGCCTGTTAATTTGTTCAGGAGGAAATGGTGTTTTCATTTGCATGTTGAATAAGGAGTAGCTGGAGAGCCCTTTCCGAACCTGCTGCACCACTCTCTCCATGGCTAATGAGGCAGGGAGCAGGGAATTACTGATTCCAGCGGGAGCCTTTAGCTTGACAAACACACCATGACTTTACAGTTGGCACAGAGCAGGTCCACATATGTATGAGTGTCAGTGTCAGTATGTGTCTGCAAGTGTGTATATGCAAATATTCATGATTTTGTGTGTGCGCAAATGTCATTTTTCAAGTGGCAGGGATTAAAAGCCCATAATTACATTCAAAATGATTACATTAGATTAGTTTAAATTAGATAAAATACAGCCAATTACACAATAAGGCAGATAGAAGAAAAATGACCAATAAAATAGCCCTTTGGTTAAGTGGTCTGATTTGGCTGCTCAGCCAGAGTGGAGAGCTGGCGAGGCATCGATAATATACTGTATGATAACAAGGACACATTTTGAATGTTATCGTTCACATGTTACACCAGTTTTTCAGCTGGACATTATCATCTACCCTCATAGTTATCATGTAGAAGCAACATAATATCTGATATCATTTCATAATCTCATATGCCAACAATTTCCTTGGAGAATATTTGCTATATTTGCTAAAATCTGAAGATCCAGAGACATGACGGTTTTAAAGAGCTAAAAATAAAAGAAATGTAAGTTATTATTGTGAATTTATCTTATTTCTCTCGTGTAAATGTAACTTTTAACTCTTAAATTATGCACGACTGAAAAGAAAACAATCAGCGAAACAGAACAAATATCAACTGTCTGATTGAGGCCGTTGTGCTGTAATGGAACGACCCCTTAGGTCGTCTGTGTCAGCAGCTTATTACGTCCTAAAGTCCCATTTTATTGTTAGGTGACCCCTAGCAGCTGTAGCAAAGGAGGGAGTCAGGTGATGTCGTGTTAAGAGTGATGAAGTCCATGTAAGAAAAAGGAGGTTGGGTGTGGATGGATGGGTTGATAAAAACACAGGACTTTGACATGTGAGACTGGTGTTTGTTTCCCATTCGAAACCAATTGCCAATATTGCATCTTTTAATCATGACCGTTTATTATAGTTACCATGACGACGATCCTAACAAAGTACTTATTTTGATCCGAACAATGATCTGTCCCTAAAACGAACCAAGTAGGTTCTGTTTCCAAACTTTACCAAACTGTGACGGCTCCACAACTTTAACCTCATCTTTATTATTGTAACCATGACGATGAAGGTCCGGCACTCTACAGCTTCCTGTTTTAATAAGTTATTATGATATTATATAATATTTCAGCTAATTCCAATTCCAGCTAATGAGGAACATTTGAGACTCATTAAATAGAGTCATTAATTCATTGAAGTAAAAACTGGCCCAGTGTTAACTGATCCCAGTTTTAGGAAACACATTAATAGACTTTTTTGCCATGATTCTTTCCTATTTGTCATACCACAGTAGGTTGACCAACGTAACATTAATGTTAACAGTGAGTATGTAGACACAAGTTATAACTAAACTATCTAGAATTAACAGTAAAATAAAAGTGTTTCCATGCATATTGCTTTGACCTGATTTCTCCAGAAAGTTGAGTTACATGATCGGTTTAATCCTCCCGTAAATATCCTGAAAGGACAAGTAGCAGCTGACAGGAGACATCAGTGTAACATCAGAGCAGCGAAGGAGAAGGAAAACTGTTGCTGATCAAG
The DNA here is from genome assembly GCF_002260705.1 of Seriola dumerili. Classification (NCBI taxonomy): domain Eukaryota; kingdom Metazoa; phylum Chordata; class Actinopteri; order Carangiformes; family Carangidae; genus Seriola; species Seriola dumerili. Next base: position 679,930 of record NW_019176070.1, read on the forward strand.
TTCATGGTATCAGTGCTTACACTTATTTATTAACTGAAACATGGAAGCCGCTTTACAGATACCAGAGATCTTTTTTTTCACCAACACTAGCCGAGCTCTGGCTTGTGCATAAAATTACTTTTCTGCATTTGGGTCACTGTGGCCTTTTTGCACAGGATTTAAACACAGAGACATCAGAATAAGGCTCACACTTACCACTGTGACCCAAAAAAATTGATTAGTTATTCAGTTGAATCAAATCACACGAGTGCATGAAAGCCTGCTGATTATATCATAAACAAAGCAGACTAATAAATGATTACATACATTGATGCATCTTTTGAACTGAATTGACGATCATTAGCCCTCGGGAACCATCTTCACATAATCAGTCAAAGGAAATCGCTTGATTTGCCTCACTGTGTTGTCACACAACGCAAGCAGTGATGTCTTAGTTTGCCTTGTCATTCGAGAAGAGGAAGCCAGCTGAATTAACTGTACATTAATTTGCAGGCATGTCATGTTTCACTTAACGTCAACGTTTTGGTGGGATTAATGGACAAAGTGTAGAAAATTCAAGGTGCTCTGTCTGGGCAAATGAAAGTAATCCTTTGTCAATTAATCTGATTGTAAACAATAAATCAAAGAGGATTATAGACTGTGTTATTTCCCCAAAGTACTATAGAGTTTTGCAGTTTTATCAAAAAAAAAAAAGTGAAGAAAAAAGTGTAGCAAAATGTTAAGTATAAAAAAGCCAACTGATTCCATCTGACATCAGCACATGTAGGAATACAGACTGTCCAGAGAGATTCTCAGTATTCTTTTGTGACAAGTTAGACAGTGGTGGAGGAGAGGGGGGGGACACAGATAAGAGGGGGGAGAAAAGATAATGTGGAGGAGAAGGGAGTAGCTCCAGAGAATATGAATAGTTAATGATGCCTTTGCTGCTGGGAGAAACACACCAGAGGTACTTGTAATGTAAGCTGTCCATAAACACACCCACAGACAGTGAATAGACTAACACTGGCCGACAGTGTGCAAACAAACACAGTGAGAGGGAGAGGAGAAGCAGAGCCTCGGCGTGCAAACATTAGCGGCTCAGAACGTCCGTCTTGAACAAGGATCAGCACAGATGCACACACTCTGCAGCTCCCACCTCCTGTGGACACGGAACATGAATTCACAGCACCATCAGGAGGATATCAAATGCTTTAAGGGTATTTTAAAGTGAAGTTTTTGCTTTATCAGGAAATCCAACAGCTGAGACGAGATTAATCATCAGCGTTCGGATGTTCAGTCACAGACTTTGGTAAGCTGGCAGTCAAGTACTGTAAAGTAGCCTGTGATTTTCAAACACTTTGAGGTTTTAATCTTTTGGTTGCTAATGAGGTATTTTGGTTGAATTTTAAGTCTGCGCCATCCCAACGGAAAACATAAAAAAGATGAACTTCTGAACGATCGGGGTGCAACAGTGGTGCAAAAAGGCACTAAAGGAAAAAATACCGCCTTTAAAACCCCCTCCCCATTTACACACATGCTGACAAATGTGATAAACACACACTGTGAACACTAATACTTCGCGGGAGTTCATCATCACTGGAGTGAGAGAAAAAGCAATGAGGCTTTTTGGCAGATTTCCTGCTTACCCAGGGTTGACAAATTGCCAAGGCTCTCTGTCACAGCTCCACTTTGAGGCTGCTAACTGTTTCATCTGCCATGATTTAGATCTCAGGCATAAAAGTAGCCCAGTGGAAATGCATATTGCTTACACCTTAATTTGCATCAAACAACATGGAGCAATTACAGTCTCTTTGAATAGTAATTTGTATGAGACAAAGCTCAATGAATCAATAACTACTTTGCCGTTGTTGTGCGGAATCACCTCAGATAAAATTTTTCCTCAGACAGGCAATTTTGAAGGTAAGCACATGAAACAATTTTCATAAATAACACGAAGCCGTAATTAAGGCATTATCCAGTCAAAACAATCCCCTCCAGACTGTCATAGATGGTGGTTTAGAAGGTATTTAGAAGTCCAATATCCGTCTCTTTCCAAAATAATTTGGAGAGCTACAACAGGCACAAATAGACCTTCTCTACTCTACCCACTGCAATTATTAAGAAATATTTCCTCTATGGCTGCCAGTAAAGCTCTCCCAAAGAAGCATAGCAAAATAAACTCCTTGTTTTGGGGGGTGTGTATTTAGTCAAAAGATTATCATTAATGTGAGCAAAGTTTAGGGTAAAAGTATGAATAGAAAAAGAAATCTGTGATACCAACTCATGAACACGACCCTTCAATTAGTAGCTTGTTCTTCCGCATGCACAAAACTTTTAAATAAATACCAAGGGGCTTAAGGTCTGTCCAGAGCTGTGGTTTGGTGTGTGGAAAGCTCTTTCTTTGTCATTCATTTGTCATATTTCATAAAAAAAAAGAAAAAAGAAATGAAATTAGCATTTGCTAACAACAAAGGAGGTTAAGGATCCGTGTGTTGTTTGTCTGTGTTGTCTGCGCACACAATAAAGCCACAGTAATGGACTGCATGAGGGCCCTGCTGGTTACTTATGTCTTTTCATTTCATTATGTTTTTTTTTCTTCTGATTAGTTCAGAATGACCTAAATAAACAGGCTAAATAACCCGTCTGCTGCTGTGGATGGCAGGGAGGTAGTGTCATGGCAACGTTTTCAGTGGACTGCACTTTGCCACACCGGCACATCAAACGCTTATCATACTTGCATTTTCTAATCTCGAATTGCCAGAGATTATTCCTTAACTTTTCCAAGTGCAGATTAGATTGGATTGAACGAGCTGTTATAGGTAAAGTCACGACAGCGTCTGGTGAGGAAATGCAGTGACTCTACTGCTAATCTGTGTTGCCTACAAACATGTTTGACCAGTCTTCATAACAAAGCTACATACTGTACAGTGAAGTATTTGAGAAACAAAGAGGCATTGTGCTGGATTAGCTATACCCAGCATGATTCATTTCAGTATATGACTCAGACAAACAATGTCTATGACTTTGTTTAGAAAAATTATAACTTGTATGCCTCACTGTAATTTCACACTTGAATGACAGATAGCTATACTGTAAATGTTGTTGTGCATTGACAGATCTCACTGGTGCTTTCTTTAATATCCGACCAATTCTGTCTTTTCAACTGCGTGCATGTATGTCTATTGATTTCTGTTTATTAGTGGAGCAGCAGAGGAAACTGTGTTGTCCCGGAAGGAGGCTTACTCACCTGAGGGTGAAAATTTGCACTGAGGAAAGCGTAGACAGAGCCAGAAAAGTCGAGACAGTTTCCCTCTGACGGATGGGTTTGGAGGGCGCCATCACCACAAAGTTATTGTCCAGCTTGAGCTCCGACAGCGGCTGAAACAGCCTGACACTCCCGATGCGCTGCATAGGCGTATGCCCTGCAAAATAGCCCATTGGCCTCTGCTGGTCCGTGCGAACGGAGCTGCCCTTTCTTGAATCCTCTGAGCTGCAGTCTCCATTGTCTGTGGTTTGAACCATGTAGTAGAGCTCCACGGGAGTGCCCTGGGCCTGCTCAGAGACCCTCTGCCTCCCTGGCCTGACGGTGGGAAGGCTGAACCAGCTGGCCAGGGGCTCCAGCTCGGCGACACATAACCCCAACTCACCTTTTAGCCTGCATGTGCCACGCACCTCTTGAGTCTCATGGAAGGCGAACATCCTGACGCAGGGCAGCTTGTGGATGGCGCTGTAATCGTCCCAGTCCCTGCCTGCGATGTAGAACAACACTTGAACCTTAGGCCAACTGGGGTGAATCCTCTCGCTGATAATATAGGTGTGGACCTTCCAGTTGAATGTAAACAGAGGTGACGATGATGAGGACGCAGATGTTGGCACTGATGATGAAGTGAAGGAGGGGGTATTGAAGGGCCCCGGCAGGGTTTGCAGCAGCTCCAGTGGGACAGGCTGCTGCACAGACAGCGGCCCGTAGCTAGCATTGACAAGGGGCATCTGCCGAGCCTGGTGGATGAAGAAGGACTCTGTGCGAGCCTGCAGGCTGGAGTTCCTCATTAAGTCCTGGTTTGCCTCCTGTAGGAAGAACGCTGACTCAGCGTTGAGGATCTGGTAGCTGACAGGCAGATAGATTGGCGTGGGGCCGTACCTCTGCAGGCCCTCCAGGATCACCTTGCTTTCCACCACTGAAACAGAGAGAGAAAATGACAGTGACTACCCCTTAATCTTTGTCTCAACAACTGAGTTACAAAACCCAGCACACTTGTGGTTCGGCATCATTTTATTTGTAGCAGTATGAGAGAGACTCATTGTCTAAACCATATAAACAAAACCTGAGCCAGGTGTGAAATCAAAGAGCAGAATGAGAAAAATTGGAGGAAATAAATCACGACCTGGACGGCGGCACTTCACATTTAACAGCACATTTGCATGCATTGCCTGCAACCTGAAGCAATCATATCTACAGTCAGTTCCAGCGGTGAATGTTAAATGGTTCGTTGGAACCATTTCCATATGATATCACTTTCATGAGCCGCTGCTCTAATTTAAAAGAATTTGTTAGACTCAATTCCAAACATTGGCGTCTTTCTGAGTCACTTGCTTATCAGGCTTGTCCACGTTCCCTCCTGCTCTCGATCCTTTTCATTATGACGCACTAACTCGATCTGCTCTCTCCTTCAATTTCTCCTTCCTTTTTTTTTTCCTCACACGACTTGATCTGCTGTCTTTTTGCTTCATTCCCGTCTCTTTCAATCAAACCTTCTCTTCGATACTGTCAAGTACGGAAAGTTGTCATGGAATTCCTGGTCTGATTCTTAAGCTGTGTTCTCGGTTCATACATTAGTAATCCTAATCAGGTTTTGTGTTCACACTGGAAAATTGACAGAATCACAAACATTTGTGCAGCTGATGTGCACTTCTGTCCACAATGCAATGCAAATAGGAAAAGTAGGAGCCACACTCAGCTGTAAAACAAATTGTGGATGCTGGTGAGCAGCTCGGGGGAAGATCTCTGAAAGCAATCTTACTTTCTCTGTGTGAAGTTTAATTGGCAGACGCATTTAAATGCCTCTGTTTGATTGATGTCAGTTGGCTCACGTAATGCATAATTTCCTGTTAGCACAGAATTTTATTGCTGCAAAAACATTATACCTTGACATTTAGTCCATAGTATATACAGTATGGAATTGGGAAAGAGTTTTTCTTTTTTAATTCCTTGAACAAATTATTCCTAAATCTACATAAATCAGGAAATCTGGAAACTTTGATTATTTACCCTGTTATCTGTATTCAAGTTCTCACACTGTTTTAGTGTTAAGACAATATTAAACATGATGCGCTGAGGGATCTGACATATTTTGTTTAAAGGAAACAAAAAGGTGTTTAGTCATATTAAGGCGAGCTTTCAAGGTAGTATCAACTACCATTAGAAGAATGCTGAATTAGCAGCTCCTGTTTGTAATGCACCATGGACGTGCACATAACTCTCACTGGATTACTGTCTTTTTTTTCTTGTATGATTTCTAGGTGTATTTATGGACATTTATCCACAATGGACATAAAAAATTATAGTGGTATTCTTGGAGTGCGTAAATCACACTGGATATAAAACTACAGTATGTGTATCGTGTCTGTGTTATGATTCTGAGAAGGAGTAAGAATTATTCTGCTGCAATTGAGTGCTAGGGGTTTTTAAAGTACCGTAATTGCCTCCATGAGCTGTGTGTCACAGCCAGTGTCGTCTGGCATAGTCAGACCTACGTCCTCAGCTCTCTGTCAGTGCAGGAGAATGGTTTGGCATTATCATTCAAACGCTCTGGTTTGTTTGTGTTTCATTAAACCAATTACAGTCGTCTTGGGCGGTGCTGAGACCATGCAGGATGCAGTGATGGTGCAAAAGCGTGTCAGGGGTGGGGGGATTGTTTTGCTGGAGCATTTATGCATGGGGAGGTGATCGCTGTCATTAAAATTGCTAATTCACTTCAAAGAAAACGCCACAATGAACGGTAAAATGTATGCCGACTGTGGGATTGCATGATCCGAATCTGCGTCAAAAAGCTTTTCAATTTTCAGCGTGAGGGGCTGCTGGTTCAGAGGTTGGTGCTGCTGTTTCCTGTAGCGAAGAGTGTTTTGAAAACGGTAACTGGAGGCTGGAGGCAGGGAGAGGGAGGAAGGGAGGGGATACACACAGCCGGTGAGTCACACACCAGTGTTGCTGCTTCATCTGCTGACCTTGTTGATAGGCCGGAGAAATTAGCGGGCCAAGCTACATTGACGAACTCCCTATTGTTTTCAGAACACACTGGCATGCGCCTGTCCCTACCATCTCATGTAGCGTCTTGTTTCCCCATTCAGCTCTGCAACCCTGAGGAGACGCGTCAGACCCTGCATGGCTCGGAAACCCGCTCGCATCCCTCCCCCTCTCCATCCTGCAAATCCTTCTCACGGCCTCTTTGCCTTTGCCATCAAACTCCAGATATTTGGACCGATGGAGTAGCCCATGAGAGCCCATTGATTTTCTGTCCCGAACCCTGCGTGCTGTGGGGAGATGTGGCGTGGCGGTGATTTGTGACAATCCGTGGCAGCAGAGCAATGACCAGCTGCCCTGATGGACAGAGCCAGCATCAGGCTCAAGAGCAGCACTCGAGACTGGACCATCCCAACTCTGACACAGCGGAGGGAGGAAAGGAGGATCGCCCCAAAACCCTGTTTTATTCAGTTAAGATAAAAATTGTGACTTAATCTCAAGATCAAGATTACGGTACATACAACAATATGTATACATAAGGTTTACTATGATTAAAATGGCGCTATATATATTGATCTAATAATCAATACCTCTTGTAAGGAGACAGATATGGAAAGGGATACCGTGCCTTATACTGTGTCATGCACCAGACTGTTTAAGAATAATGGGTTTTCATTATCCACTTTTTATTTGTATGTGTTTCAGAGATGTCTTTTATCAAGAGGCGCTGTCTTTGACTGTCACCCAGGCTAATGGAGGGCCTAATGAATCCACTGGAGGGTTAATATCTCATTCTTCTTCATCTGTTTTAACTTTTAAGTCTGGATATAGAGGAGCAGCGAGGTATATTTTGGTATATTACACAGGTCAGGACTTTTTACGAAGGAGTATTAGGGCAATGGATGACAAAAAAAAAGGGGGAGGAGGAAGATTTTTTTTCATCGTGGAGAAAAAAAGAAATGTTGAGAATATAGTCAAACTGAATCAGAAGAGAAAGATTTTTATTTTTTATTTTGCCTTTTGAGAATAAAGTCGAAATGTCGGGAATAAACTTGCCATTTCGAGATTAAAGTCGACCTTTTGAGACGATATCAAACAGCACGTATGACTGCCAATACAAAATGCCTTGTATAGATGAACTGATGAAATTGTACTTCAGAATCGGCTTTAGCAACAAAAAAATTCTCTCTTTCGGCTCTTAAGCACAGTGTAGTTGTCAGCATTAGGACTTTGAAGAGATTGTGCCGAAAACTGCATCTGTTCAGAAGGAAAAACCACACAAGCTTGGGAGAGGTGGCTGCATTCGTGCAAACTGAAATAGGGGGTAATAGACAAATGCAGGGATATTGTTGGTTACACCTGCGTGCAATTCAGAGGGGATATGTTGTATCACAAGACACAATAAGACAACTGATCAAGTTGTTTGATCCTGAAGGTGTGGAGCTCAGGCGGGTGCGGCGTCTGAGACGCAGGCATTACCGCAACAAAGGTCGCAACGCGCTGTGGCACATGGATTTGTAAGATAAGCTGAAGCTGTGTGGCATTGCTATCAATGGTTGTGCTAATGGTTTTAGTTGCTATGTAGTGTGGATGGAGGTCTACAGAACAAACAACGACCCCAAAGTAATAGTAGTCTATTCCTTCACATCCATTGCGCGCTTGGGAGGATGCGTGGAGCGACTGTGCGCTGACAGAGGCACAGAAAATGAAGGGGAGTTGATTTTGTCCTCGACATTTCTACTTTATTCTCGAAATGCAAAATAAAAAAAATCTTCCTTTTCTTAGTCAGTTTGACTTTATTCTCAAAAAAATCTTCTCATTTTTTTTTCTCATCCATGGCCCTAATACTCCTTCCTAGGACTTGGATTGAAGCTTCAGTTGCACAAAATCAAAAATCAACCTTCCTCCATCAAATTCCATTTTGTTCAAAAATAAATAAAAAAAATATTAAATAAAAAATATTAAAACTATTGCCTGCGTCTCCACCACAGCTATGAAAATTGTGTTGGCCGCTCAAATGAAAAACAGTCACACAGCTGAACCTAATTACAGACCTCTCTGCTCTATAATCATATGCATTAATAGTGAAATGTCTGACACTGATATGGGTAACAAAGCCATGGAAATAATAAGAATGAATCATAAATATGAATTAGTTGCATTATTCTCTAAGCGGTTGCTTTTATGTTTGTATTCATGTTGGGCACCTTCTTCAAAATACTCGGACTCCAGAGTTAAACTGCATTTTCATTCACTGCTGCATCCCTGATGAGGAGGTAGGAATACTAAAGGATGTAAAGGCCTTCACTGAGACAGTATACAGTGAGACTGCTGCTGCACAGTTCTGACTGAGAGACCAGTTTTTACCCTTAAACATGACAAAACAGAGAGTAATGTCAGGGGAGCAGGTGCTTAGTTGCTGTTGGATCATGCTTACAGTGCAGTGAGAGGATTTGCTTGTCTCTTTTTCTCTGTGGGTTGTGACACACTGTCCTACTTTCCACTTACCATGACACAGATGAAACTAAATACCTCATTACAGCCAAAAAAAAATGCTGTAATTTGTAACTTCAGATTTAGAATATGTCCCGTTCTATGACACCAATAGGACGTCGTAAATAGAGAGGCAAAGCCAGTGTGATTTGTAGCCCTGAGTTGCCCTTGGATTTCATGTCTGCAGCTACTGTACTTGTAAATCATTTCCGCAGGACTGTTTCTGCAAATGAAAAGGGGAATGATTTGCGCAGATAACTTAACCCCTGTGGTAAATCCTGGCTGTAAACTCTTGTGGAGGATTTCTTGGCGTTGCCAACCCCTCAGGATGCGGACCGAGGAGTCAGATCACATAGCAAATGTGCAGCTGAACCGGACTGGCCTCATCATTAGACAGATGTTAGATTCGGGGTTTAATGTCTTGATGTTATATTCATGTAGCCGGAGCCAGGAGGCCCGCAGCAGCATGGGACTCCAAATAAAAATGCATTTAAAGCATTTTCCATGACGTTCCTACAACACGCAGAAAGCTACTACTAAAATAAACTCTTAAAATGGCATTAAAGCATTTATATCCCCAAGAGAGACATTTGTGGCTTCAAATCAAACCCTTTTTTTATTTTTTTAAATAATCACCTGTTCTCTAAGTAGAACTTCACCCAAGAAATGTAATCCCTCCCTCCTACTAGTCCTCCTCCTCCTCTCATCTTATCTTTATCCTCCACCATGTGTGCATCTCACAACCACTCCCTGATCAAACATATTAAGTTGGCTCAACTTCAGTAATACATTAATCAAACAGATTTTTTTATATGAGATCTATAGGGGGAGAGAGGGGTGATTGAGGAAGGAGGTGGGAAGAGGAACAGCAACAGGGGATGGAATGGGAACGTGTAAGGTCGTGATGGTGGTGATGCTCAGAAAAAGTCAAAGATTACAGCACAGCGAGAGATTATGTGTATGGCCCACATGCCTCCTTCACTGTAGGATTCAGTTTAAAATTAGACTTGTTTTTCTTGCAGAGCCATCACAAACATGGCAGAACATTGCTCTAGCCTGTTTTAGAAGCACCTGTACAACAGTTCACAGCTTTCCAACCTGCTGATGCTACTTGGTATCTCTTCTGTTCCCTAAAAAAAACACAAAAAAACAACCACAAGTTGCCACTGACGGGGAAGGCATCTAAAATTTAAATCTGGTCCATCTGCCTCTCCATCAATCATTTACCTCAGTCTCTGTTTTGGTCCAAGATAGGCTCGAAAGAAAAGGCTGGATACAGTCTATGTTTGTCTTATTGTTAAGAAATCCCTACAAACAGGCAGAGTCTGGTAATAGCTGATTCATCTGTGTCCTAGAGCTTCAGTGTTGTCCAGAAACACATCAATGTGCCACACCTCTGCACTGGGTGACCTTATTACCATGAACATTGGCACTGTAGTTTATTTAGAGTCACTGCCATAGACGCAGTCCTGGTGCCCAAATAAGTTTAATCCACAGCTGGTAATAAATTTACTATTCCTGTTTGTTTTGCTACAAATAGGAAACTCTCAAACCTTTTACCCGCAATGATGTTTGTAGTTTTGTGTGAAATGTCTTGACAACTTTTACATGTTTTGTCATGAAATTTGGTACAAACATTCATGTTACCCTCAGGAAGAATTGAAGCAACTTTGGCGATCCCTTGTCTTTCCATCTAGCGCCACCGTCAGGTCGAAATTTTAATTAACCAAATACATTAAATCAGCATTAGCATTCTAACACTCTGGACTAAGATGGTGAAGTCAACTCAAGTCAACTTTATTTCTATAACCCATTTAAACACAGCTTGGGCTGACCAAATTGCAAACAAAGAGCTATAAAAAATAAATAACTAAAATACTTGGTATGTGTGAACATGTTAAACATTACTGTATACCTGCTAAGCATCAGGATGTTCGAATTGTCATCTTGAACATTTTGATTTTGCCATGCTAGCATCACCATCTAGCAACGTAGGTTGTACATACGTACAGTCTCACAGAGCTGCTAGCATGGCTATAGGTTGTTTCAGAATGAAGCATTATATTTGTGACTTGTTGAGGATTTTGTTGGGCCCAGTGGGCTTGGTGGTGAGTTGGTGGCTTAAAGTATTACGAGACAGTTTAATGCATTGTAACCTCCACCAAGGAGGTTTTCACCTGTGTCTGTTTACTTGTCAGCAGGATTACGCAAATAGTACAGAGCTGATTTGCACTGAACTTGGTGGAGGGATGGGGCATGGGCCAAAATCCATTAAATTTTAGGGCAGATCTAGATTATTTACTATAGATTAGATTTTTTTCTCTGAAGTCTGGTTTATGTTGTTTGACATTGGCCTTGCGGAGGTCTGAGTGCCGTACTACTTTGTTGGATTGTTTGTTTGCCAGCAGGATTTCGCAATAAATGCTGAACCAATTTGCGCCAAAGACTTGGTGGAGGGATAGGACATGGGGGAAGAACCTGTACAATATTGGTGTGGGTTTGATTAAAGGGTCAGCTACAGGAGTTTTTTTTAAATTTTCTATCACTTTTTTAATAATCTGGATTTAGTGTAAAAAAATGTTTGGCGCTCAGTGCCACTCTAGTTTTGTCACTGAATTCTAACATTTATAAAAAAAAAATATAGAGTAACACCAGCCCTATCATTTAAATCAAGGTAGTTGTTTCCAAACCTAGATCATTTTCACAAAGATTGAATTTGTGAAAAATTGTCTTTATTGCTTAAATTAAACCTTCAATATCTTACAAAACTGTGTCTTTTCAATTTTCACTTTCAAACAAAACTCGTCCTCTTTCCAAAAGCCACTAGGACTTGCAAGGAAATGCTGTTTGATACTTTCATTTGTTCCTCTCTGCTCCCACTTTTGTATCAGGTAGTGCTGACACTTTTTAGTGTGTTCTAAAGAGGAACAGCACATCTTGTTTGGTGACTTCTAATACTGACATTTAAAAAAGGTTTTGAAATCCCAAATTTTCCTAAGTCCACAAGGTAAAACATTAAGATGTGATCTTTACGTGGCATTTTCTTTTGTTAAACATGTGCTCTATGTGGTGGGTTGCTCTGCAGACGAACTGCTTTGGGGACCTTGAAGTCACCATCAATGGACCAACTGTCGGTCAGTATGAGAAGTAACTTTTCCATTTTCGACCACAGAACAATGAAATGAAAAGGGTATTTTGGGCTCTTGGAGGGCTGAATATAAATGTCAGCTGCTGCTCAGATGAAGAAAATGCCATTGGCAAAGTCAAGAAGTTTAAAAACCTTATCAAAGACGGCTTCTGATAAAGTCTTGTTTTGCACACGAAGGGGAGAGTTGGCTAAATGTCTCCAAAGCCACCATGCAGCATGGCAATTATCTAAGCTATTGAAAACCCACAACAATTGAAATTACTGGACTGACTAAGGACTGGTTTAAACACATTTAGCTGAGCATTATAGTTTTATAATAAAGAAAAAAAAATACTTGCCATCACTGTCCATCTTTTCTATCCAATACGTATATTTTTACAATCTGTCTCAAAAACACAATAATATCTTAAGAATTGGGCCCTCTTAAATTCATTGCAGACTACTGGGTATGGAACCATGTTCAGTGGCCAGCAATATAATCCCCTGGTTAGTGTAATGTTCTAGGTGATATCACAACACAAACTAAACACACGCAGGAACACTAATCACTCTAAGTGCCCATCACATGCACCCTGACACCGCAGGAGAACCAAGACAGAGCAGAGAGCCCGCTCCCAACTGGAGGTTAATCGGATCGCATAAAAGCAAAGCACACCTCATCTTTCATCACTAGGCAACACATTTATGCAGCAATCGATAGGTGGAATCATATTTTCCCCTTTCAGAGAAATGAGGGAAAATGAAGTATTGTGACCCGAGCGAGATTGATGGGGCACAGCTTCATACCTTACGGATATCAGCAATAAGTCTGGGCCTTGTGTTTGTTCAAAACTTGACTTGTTTTCATCGCTGACAGAGCTTATGGCCTCTTTAGTTCCAAAATGGCCTCTGGGTCATTTCTGTCGATAAATTCCCTGAGTCTGAACATAAGGAATTTACTACATGCTGGTCATCTCTCTTTCTCCCAAGCACCTGCCTCTTATCTCACCTTTCAAACCCACATCACACACACACACATATATAATCACATCAATGCACATATATTAGCAGGAACATACGCTGAATTCCTTTGGGACTACTATTGGGACAGTGAACGGCACTCTCACATAGGCTGTGACAATCTTATAAATGAAGCCGCTGGCAGAAAATGTACATTGCTTAACAACAAAGAATGATTCATTACAAAGGCATAATTCAGCATTTGCATATTAAGAATAGATATTTCAACATGTTCTGAGATTATGAGTTCAGCAGGGATAATGTTGAATATGGCCAAGACACAAAGAAAAGTGATGGCTTTGTGAAATATGCTAATATATTTGATATTAATGATCATTTGCTGCCTGTTGCATCCTTCAATAATTAAGTAAGATAAATGAACTAAAAGAGCCTGAAAAGAGAATTAAAATGCATCGTTCTTTGATCGTTCTCTCCACTATTTGGTGGTCTCGAGTAGGAAACCCTTGTTTTTTTGTCTCGGACAAATTGGAAACTGGAGGTTTTTAAGCTCTTTGTAAAGAGCAAATCGAAAAGTTCAACATTAACATCAAGGGGCACAGAAAAAAAACAAAGAGCTGAGGTTTCCTCCTGTTCTCTGCGTGAATGGAGATGCAGAGAGTAATTATATATTACACGGTCTAAACAATGCTGAAAATGAGTTGTTTGTAAGCTCTGTAAGCTTTCTCAAACAGCCAGCGTGTTGCACCACAAGCTGCCTCAATTAGATCTGAAAGGTAACTGCTGCTAAGAATGACATTTCCAATCCATCCTCCATCTCTGCTCTGCAAATCTTAAAGAAAGGCTAATGGAAATAAAAAAAGATACACCTTCGATCTGGGCATTAGCTATGCCCGACTGGGGAAAACTTCTAGCAGCTTCCAAACATCTCTTTGTCTGCAGAGAGAACATTTTCTCACACATTCTGCAAGGCGCCACGTCTCCCTGGTGGGGGTACTGAGCAACAGCAGTGAACAGCACTGCACCAGTTGTACAGGGAGGAATAAAAACACTCAGAGCTTTCTACCTTGAAGACGCATTTGGGACATGAATGGGATTTTTTATGACACTTCAATTCTGTCCATTGCCTGTGGGGCCCAGTGTTGTGCAATGTACAGTGTCAGGGAGGGAGGGAGGAGGTGAATAGAGGAGCAGGGAGTCGCTGCGGAGCTGGTGGTTGTTTAGATGAGATGAACTAGGAGATGGGAACTCTTGAAGGAACGGGGCCAAATGTGCTGAGCAGAGCAGAGCAGCAGTTAGCCTTCCTATGAGGACACCCGCAGGGGTAATCGAAGGCTTCAACTTTAACTATGTGGGCTCTGCTCTTGTCATTTAAGAGCGTGTATTGCCTCGGCGAGCTCATGAATGTGACCAGCTCTCACTTTTGAAGTGAAGTAACCGCACTTTGAAAGTGAGTCAAATAAAAGTAGAGACAGTGACCGATGATGGCGTTCTTAGACGCGGGCGGAGGGGGCGGACCTGTCTCATAAATAACAACGACTCTTGGCACATGGTAATCATATCCAAGTGAATCCATTTCAGCTATACTGTGTATTATACACTGGGGAAGTTGTTTTTTTTTTTCTCTCCCTTTGTGCAAATATATGAAATCAGATGCAGTTAAGTGGGCAAGAATAATGCAGTGTGTTGGCAAAAAGGAGCAGGGTGAGTAATGTCCTGGCATTTTCAGCAAGGTTACATTGTAAGAAAGTCAATGGGCCCTGGACATCAGGCACTGCAGCTGCTCCATGAACTTTAAATACAAATCTAAGCATGGAGAAATAGTGACAACGTCTTGTTCCACAATTTGCATAAATCTCGCATGAAAGTATCATTTTAATTTTAACAAGTCAATGAAATTAATATCAGTTAGATGATTTGATATGCTTTAGGTTACTTGGCTACATTTAAAACATGGAAATGTGTTAAAGATAATGAGAAGAACATCCATAATATTGAATATGAATGATTATTGTCAATATCATGGTCAGTTATGTTTAATCTCCTCAGCTACTGATAAGAGATTATTCCTGCCAAACATCTGCAAGTCCACAGCTGATAGGTCCATGTAAATATCTACATTAATCATAAGTTTGATGTTTAGAAATTACTGCCCTGGCCATTGAAGGCTTAGGAGGAATGATTTCATACCAATAGCTGAAGGCACATTGTCCAAGTAGTTGAATAGGGGACAGAAAAAGGATTAGGAAAAGGAAATGCAGGTGAGCTGTGCCAGATAAATGTTCAGAAAGCATCTCCACACTCGAGGATGCGATTTTGAGACTCAAAAATAAAAACACGCGCTCAAATGTGAAGAATAAAGATAACAACAGGACACAATAGGAAACTTGACAGTTGTCTCTTCCCAAATGTGTTCAGGTCTAACTTTATTTATCCTATAGAGAAGTAGAATAGTATAGAATGACAGTCTGTTATTTCATCCTCCTCTATAAAAGTGTTTTTTGTTTTTCCTCTTGTCCTCATATCACACAGACAGAGGGCCAACTCTGTAATAACAGGCTGTAGAGATGTAAAAACAAATAGGACAGTCAAGGTATGTGAATGTGACTTGAGCTGCAGACGGTTTACATTTTCTACATTTTCAAAATCTCCACATGCCAGCACATGGAGAAGAGCAATGTAAAAACATCACTACATAGTTATATTGAAGTATTCAAAGATGTTAGCGATGAGGTCTCATTACAGCTGAAGGATCTGTTATCTGGTGCTTGGCGTAGAGGGGTGGAGGGGTGGGGGTTTGAGCATGAGTCGAGAGAGGTGGGCAGGTGGGTGATGGGGTTGTGTGCTTCAGTGAAATGAGCGCTCTTCGTGTGACAGCATATGTGTCGAGGTTTATGTGGTTTGGGAGTAGAAAATCCAATGATCAGACCATGCAATGAAGATGTGCGATGAAAAAAAAAAAGTCCATGAGCGAGATTGTTGATGTGCTGCGTGTGTGTGCGTGTGCATGCCTGCGTGTGTGTGTGTGTGTGTGTGTGTGTGTGCGCATGGATTTCTGCTTGTGTGAGAGTGAGTGAGTGAGTGTGTCTGCCTAAGCGTGAACACATATAGAACTCCTTATGGACGCCTGTGATACAGCCTCAGGCGAACAGCATCAATAGAGGTTTAGATTTAGAACCAGCATGCACCCCACTGGTCAAACTATAGATGATCAAAAGTTTAGCCTCTGAAGCTGTAAGTGTAATATCTGTAAGTATAGCACAGATGCAGTGTGTAGTGAGCCCCTGGCACAGATGCAGTGGACTGCGTTGATCGGTGGCACTGGTGGAGAGTTGTGCACCTCTGACGGCGGCGAGGTGGTAAACAGCATGGAAGAGAGGAGCCTGGTCTCATACGGCCCTCAGGACGTCT
This sequence comes from Seriola dumerili, assembly GCF_002260705.1. Taxonomy (NCBI): domain Eukaryota; kingdom Metazoa; phylum Chordata; class Actinopteri; order Carangiformes; family Carangidae; genus Seriola; species Seriola dumerili. The sequence continues at coordinate 696,159 of NW_019176070.1, forward strand.
ACTGCACGCTCCAGCAGGAGCAGAGGGAGAGAACAGACAGTCATTTCGCTGCTGCTCAGAAACTCTGAAATGAGATGAACTCAGAGGTCTCTCCCCCTAGCAAGCAGTGCTCACGGCATGCATTTCTTTATCCATATCCTCCCCCAAAAGTGCCACAGAGTATTTTGAGTCTTTGAGTGAGCTTAGTGGTTAGGGGAATAAGCGGGAAATGGAAATAAAGATGCCAAGAGAAAGGCTGTCTATCATTTTCACTCAATGCTCAGACCTAGTTTTATTTGTCAGCCCCATCCTTCTCTTGCCAGAATTTGTGACTAACAGAAGCTGTTAAAGGTTTAGTCAGATAATTACCTCGCGATCGCCTTGGGTTTTTGCTGAGAAAAAGCTTTTCAGAGAGTTTCTTCATGTTTTATAGCCGGTCATAAAATAAGATGCCACGCATCATAAAATGTCTTTACATCACTGTGGCAGTCTTTAAAAAGCTGTCTCTCTTTGGTACATCACTCATGGTTGAAATATGCACGAAACAGAGACCCAAGGTTACTCATCCTATAGGCAGGTAGGATAAATCTGGAATCAATCTAAGTGAGAGATTGACAATGTGTGATTTCATCTTCTTTTATGTTGTAAAACTATGAGAGTTTCCTTTTTTTCGCTCCTCATCTCTATTTCACACGAGCAAAAGGACAACTCCAGGGGCCCCCTCCATAATAACAGGTTGTGGAAATCACAGAAGAGAAAAAGGCTATTGAGATAGGAGAATCTTAAGTTGGAGACACACTCCGGAGTTGAGCTTAAATTTCCTTGAACAAGGATGAGAAGTCTGACGGTACAGTGAGGTTGGCAAAAGTAAATTACCTTGTCGAGAAAGAATAAGGGCGTACAAATGTGGAGCGCCTTGTGCTTCAGCAGCAGAGTAGAGAGAGGATGAGTGGCTGCACTGCTCTCAGTGTGTCCTCTCACTGACAGTGTGGAATAAATGAATGAATGAATAAATGAATGAATGTGTGAGGAAGATATGTTCTCGATCTACGCATCTAAAAAATGTTCCTTTTGTAGTAGGCTTGAGAAAAAAAACCCTCGAAACTTTCCTTCAGCCACATGTTAACACAAGATTTTACTTAACTAGTTTGAATATCTGTCTAAGCCTTGACACACTGAGACAATAACTAAATGTAAGACTCCTTTCTGAGTGGAAAAAAAGCCATTAAAACTCACTTCTTCCAAGATACTTGAGAGCCCATTGCCAGGTGAATGCCTTAAATAAGTCTCATCACGATGCATTACATCAGCGGGATAACCTTTAACACCATACACTCAGGTTTTCTCAACGATAGGTCTCTAATAAAAGTGAGTGGGCAACAGCACACTTCTGTACATCTTGGACAAGGACAGAGAGAGTTTTCCCTGCAAAATAACACAAGGAAAATGCACCGTTAGAAGAATTCAAGGCAAAATCAAATCAAATTGTCTCTTTACTTTTAAACCCGTTTGTATATGTGCGCTTTGATTGCCGGCTGCTTAGGTGCTACACACTGTATATAGATGGGCGCTATAAAGTGAGGACATGTGGTCATACATCACAGCTGCAGGATATTAAAGCGTTAAACTACAGCAGATCTAAACTGCAGCTTAGAAAAGCCAGATGTCCTGATCTTTACTGGGTTTTTTCTTGTGTTTCTTTAGTTTACAAGTATCGACTGGAGAGTTGTTGTTTCCTCTAATGGAGGTGATATTGTTAGAGGTTTTTTAATTCTAAAAATGATTATGTTATTCCCTGTATCCTCATGCTTTGGTGGTGGTGGTGTGTGAAAGAAAGGAATTAACATGGACAATTATGCAGGTAAATTGCACTAGACCTAAAATAGAAAATAAACACATATTTGACTCGTGTACTACGGAAAGGAAATGTCTTTCAAAAAACTTTGTGTTTGATTTTTTGCTTATTAGTAGTATCATGCTGGCTCTTTCAAAATAGAGAACATTGGTTATTATTTCAATATACTGTTGAGTATCTTTGAAATTACATTGACAAAAAGTATGCATGCTCAGTTTAATACCCACACAAAGTGACCAGAAAAAAAAGCAATATAAGATGAGGATAAGTGGTCTGGCAAATATCTCTCTGGATTATAACAATGGCCATAATTGAGCTATAATGTTGAGCTCTATGCAGGTTATAACCAAGCTGTTGTTTTGGGCTTCTGAACTTTTACAATGACATTTTACTTTGCAAAGTAAATTTTCAGCAACCTCCAAAATGTCCTCCTAACTGTTCATGAACTCATTAAAGAGAGTGTGTTAAGCACTGACAAGCAAAGCATTGGTTACACCACGAGTTTCTTTTTCTGTCACAGTAAGACTGGGATCAGAACATACAGCCAACATTTGACACACTATGACATCATATATTGCAACAAGACTACCCTGTAAAGGGTCAGCATTGCCATCATGGCTGAAAGCTGAATCCAATATGAAAGTGCTTCAAGCTGAAAGACAACAAACATCTTCTGATCTTGAAAGTCTCCAGCTTCATTAAAAAGATACCAACTGGATCTATGTTCAGTCCAAGTCCAGACTGCAATATCTTAACTATTGGATGGATCGTCATGAAATTTTGTAAATACAGTCATGGTCCCCAGAGGATGAATCTTCCTTTGACTTTTCATCTAGTGCCACCATCAGTTCAAAGTTTTCAGTTATCCAGTAAACCATTCATGGTTGCCAGATGATGCAGGTTGACATTTGTGGTTTTGAGTGAAATATCTCAACAGTTAGTGGATGCCATAATTGCCATTATTCATGTTCCCCTTTGGATGAATTCTAATAACTTTAGTGATCCCTCAACTTGTCCTCCAGCATCATTATCAGGTCAAAGTTTTACTTTGTTTATTTTAGTTTATGACAAAATACCTGCAAAACTATAATGACAATTCCATCAGTCTCAGCCTTACTTGTTACTGTGCTAATTAAGTGCTAATTAGCAATGTTAGCTGTTATACTAACATGCTAAACTAAGGCGGCTAGCATGGAAATTTTAAAATAAATCTTAGCAAGTTAATATTGTCATTATGACCAAGGTGGCATTCTGACTTAAGCATTTAACTCTGAGCGTTGTAGCTGCCCAATCCATGCTGGAAACCCGATTTGCTCTACGCATGTGCGGAAATGCGTATATTGGTTGGGGTTAGGGATAGATGTTGGGTCAGGCTTAGCGTTTATGTGCTCACCCATTTGTGATTTGAGATGCAGATTGGGCACTGATTCAAATCAGGTAAAGGCAAGCAAACTGTCCTGGCCTGGAACCACTGATGTGTGGATTAAACTGTTATTGGAATACAAACTTGTTGTAGTTGGTTGCCTGAAGTTGCTGTTTTCACATCTATTCTGAGCTCAGCTGCCACACAGTCACATCGGTTTTTCATGAGCTTTCAGGTCTCCACAGTCTCTGCCTCTCCCACTTTGTGTAGGCCATATGCTTTCCTGACATATACCAACATGTAGCCACAATGACATTTATGTCACAGACGGGCACTTCCACATCGATTGGTATCCCTGGAAATCAGTAAAAAGCATGTACAGACACAGACATATACCTTTGTGTTCCCTGTAGGGGTTGTTCTCATGCTGTAGATCATCCAGATGCCATCAAGCTAGCAATCTGGGGATCACTTACCCTCTTAGCTGTTCTCAATATTAACAATAACCTATTTATCAGAGGGGTAGACGATGTTAGTTCTTTTATTCATGGAGATTAGAAAACTGCAGTTATGAAAATTAGCATCATACAGCTATAATGGCGTGTGGTTCACCAAGAACTATAATGAGTGCACTTATACGTCCTCTCTTGATTTTCTCTATTAGCATGTGCATGAGTGCATTTGTGCCTCCATGCATTAGTATTCACGTCACATGTCTGGGTGTCCAGAAAGCAGAGAAGGCTCTTAGAGAAAAGCAGTCTGTTGATGAGGGCAGATCAATATCTAAGCTGCCTATTATCATCTCCAACCAAACTGCAAACCCAAAATGATTCTCTATTCACAGTTAATGACGGTTCCTAAATACCAGCACAGGTGAACTCGCTCGTTTATGCTAGTTTGCATCGATCTGACACAGAGTGTGTGGCCCTGTACAGATTCATTGTATTCACACCGGCCCTGTTTAAACAAAGACTCTGCCTGAGTTTGATCATGGCTCCCAGGACAAAATGTAAACCAGCGTGAGTGGCCAGCCAAGCAAGACAGGAGGTCCACTGAGGGGGAAAAAAAAACAACAAAACAAAACAAAGTAGGTATTATTTTTTTCCAACAGTAACTGCAGCTGATTTACCAGCAATGTCTTTACTTAAAGCTCACTTTCACTGGCTTTCAGTAGTCATGGTTTTACAACCCAGCTGAGCTGCTCATGAGCATCATATTGGGCATCATGCCTTGCAACTCTTGGCAGCTTGGCACCGCTCCCGTGGCCACCAGCAAGCTCTTGTTGTTTTTATATTCACACTTCAGCAGCAAGAGCCATCAAAGATAAAAGCACAGTCGGTCTTTGTCACACAGAGACAACAGTCATGAAATTTTAACAGCTAGAAGTACTGATCGAGGAGTGGAAAGAGAACTAGTCCCTGAGCAGAACTCCAATCCAGTGACACAGATTCAAGCAAATGAAATGCACGAGTCAGCCTGTTGATGGAGGGATAAGGCTTGTTATGACGTTTCCCGGGAATTGAAATTGTGCAGGGGGTTAAAAAATAATATTATGACAGTGTAAATAAATTTTAAAAAGCAACAACAACGACTCATTCAGCTGTCACAATTATTCCTGTGAGAGATTAGCCTACGGTGTGGATCAGTGTCTTGAATGGGGCTACATTTTTTTTCTCTATTAATTAATTTACTGTTTGGTCTACAACAACTAAAAAAATGTCCATCAGAATTTACCAGAGTCCACGTGACATCTTAAAAGCCTTTGTTTTATCCTACCAACAGTGAAAAACCCAAAGACATTCAGTTTATATTGACATAAAACAGTGCCAAATAGTTCATTTTTACATTTGAGAAGCAACAGTTTGGCATTTCTTGCGTGATAAATGACTGAAATTCATAATCTATTATAAAATGTGGTTGGTTAATTCTCTGTCTGTCAGCTAATTTCACAATTTATTCAGCAAATTAATTTGTTATTATGGAAATGAAAAGCAGAGACAGAAGAAGAAGCAAACAAACAAAGGAACAATACAAGAGCTTTTTATATTTATATTTCATAAAAGCGGCTTCAAACTGCGCATACCGTCCAAGCCGCCCATCCATCACAGAATATTACAGTCTGTCGGCGGCTACAGAACTCTGGCCTGAAATCCCCCCACAAGGATGCCGCTCATAGCTGGGCAATCTCTCTAGGGCTCTCATTCTCAAGTCGGTATAACTGTGAACTCATTTCTGAGCCACACAGGATGTTTCACGTTCCTCATTCAGTCAGAGATGAGATGGCTTCAAAGGTCACACTGCTTTCTGTGCGAGGGCGTCTGCTGTGCTCAGGAATGAAGTTTGTGTGTGTGTGTGTGTGTGTGTGTGTGTGTGTGTGTGTGTGTGTGTGTGTGTGTGTGTGTGTGTGTGTGTGTGTGCGTGCGCACACATGTGAGCACACATGTGAGCCTGTGTTTTTTGTGTAAATATACAGTGCACAGGTTAGTGCATGTACCAAATGTGTGGCGTGTGTCAGTGTTTGTGTAAATGTGGGCGTAGATACCTCAGAACGTAATATGGACCTGTTTTATAGGAATTGTGTGTGTGTGTGTGTGTGTGTGTGTGCGTGTGTGTTCCAGATCTGTGCTCAGCCCCCTGTAGAGATCAGTGGGCCATGTAGAAGAGTGCCTGTTCCTACCAGTACACACTGCTGCTGAGCTGACAGCACACACTGTTCAGTGGCTTGGATATGAAAAAGAATATTGGGCAGCTCAGGGGGGGGGGGGGTCTTAGAATCCCACACCCACACACACACACACACACACACACACACACACACACAGTCCCAGTGGCTACAGTGTCTCTCTTGATCTTACTGGTGAGACGAAATTAACAGTGGACATCTCTGGGGTTTCACAGTCATTCAAAAGTAACGATACAAGGATATTAGCTAAAAATGACCCAAACCTGTCTGCTCACATTCTGTCTCCCAAGTTCTACTTCAAAATCTCCCTCTTTTTCTTTCATGCGTCATTTACTGTTTCCTGTTAAGGAATTTTTCAACTAGTGTATGTGTCGGCAGCTATTGCGGAAAACAGTAGAAGAGAAAGCCTGATGAGGCCATGCTTTTCTGGTGCAACATTGATTTGAATTAACTGCATGTGTGACCCCAGTCTGTAACTAATGATTATTTTTGTTATCTTTTAATCTCTCAATTATTTTTTCATTAATTGAGTAACTGTGCATATCATGAAAATGCTTATTACAATTTCCTGGAGGAAAATGATGTCTTTAAATCAACAGGCCCCCTAACCCTAAATGAGAAAGTATGCTGTTTGTTAATGGCTTCAACTAGAAATTACTGCCTCGTGGTTGTATGTCTCCACCATGATGGATGGATATGTGACAGCCACGTCAAGAGGCATTGTGTTTAAGGGTCGTCCATCCGTCCGTCCTTCCGACCATCCGTCCCATTCTTGTGAACGAGATATCTCAGTAACGCCTTAAGGGAATTGCTTCACATTTGGTACAAACATTCACTTAGATTCAAGGTTGAACTGACTAGATTTCGGTGGACAAAGGTCAAAGTTCAAGGTCACGGTGATCTCACGTTCTTTTGAATGCAATATATCAGGAACACCCAGCGGGAATTTCATTACATCTGCCATGACATTCACTTGGGCTCACTTGGAATTTTGTCAAAGGTCACTGTTACCTCACAAAACACGTTTTTGGCTGTAACTCACACTTCTGGCCATTATTCAACACTGTAACTCAGGAAGGGGAGATTGAGACCATATTTCCTGCAACATGGCTGGTTGGGGAGGCATACAACTGTGAGGCGGTAATCTCTGTAATAAATTGATATAGAATTAATTGACAGGTCTGTTTTCTGACCTGCCACCTGTCTAATCCACTGATTCAGCATTGGACTTCAGCATTGCATGTCGCACAATGGACAGTTTAAAAAAAGTAGCAGAACGAATGCATTAGAAACAGAGATATCACCTTTTTTATCCCACGCATTCTTCTTCCTCGTCAAAAACCTGATGCCCACAATGCAATGCTTGCCCACCGACAGTTTGGTTGGAGATTCTGGTGTGTTATGCTAGAAGCCACAAACTAGACCTCGAGCTGCTCACCTCAAGCAGAGATGAGGAACGGGCTACAGAGGTCTGGTATGCTCACTTCTTTCTAACTCTGCAACTATGGATTCACTTTCAAACTTGTAGTCTTCAGCTACAAACAACTCTGACTCAAATGACATAATTTGAGGCAATTTATCAGACTTCATACAGTTCCCCCTGGACCCACAAAAAGCTTTATAGAACTTTTCACATATGCAGTAGTCGGACTGTAAACAGACTTTGATGTGTAAAATCAGTGAATTTACCCTTGAGAGTATTTGGGAAAGATGAACAACGGTATTCTATGTCAACGTTAGAAAGTGTAATATCACACTACATCTACCTGGAGAACTTTGTCAGGTAAAGATTAACATGGATCTTTTAGGCTTTTGAACTGGCAACTCATGCTGCTTTTTTCCTGCAGCCTGTTGAAGCAGCTGTGCGTAAGTTCAAATGTAGCATATGTTAGTGGAGGAGTTCTGCAGTTTGCACCATAAAAGTTAGTTACAACATAGAGTTAGGTCAGGTAAGTGAGATGAGAGAGAGCCAGTAAAGAGACTGATAGGATCAGTAAAACCTTCTTTGGACCAATGCAGCAGCCCCACTGGGATTTGTCCGATGGTCATTTTGACTGTGGCTGTTCTTGTTCTAATGGTGTTGGGGTGCTTGCCGGCTGCGCCTCATTGATCAAAGGCTGGGGGGTTAATGAAGCGCTTTAGCCAACAGATGTTGCTGGTGAGTTTTTCAGCCACTATATCCATGTTGCCGACTGAGCCGCCCCAAATTCCCCAAAGCTTAGGCTCGGCGGGTTTGGAATACATTGGTGAAAACCCTGGAGATAATGGATGCATCGTATCGTATGATCGCTAGGTCACATGTGGAAACACATTACTTTCTCTCCTTTCATATAATTGCTATCACTAGTGGCTTTCTATCCCAAAAAGACCAAGTGCAGCACTGGATGAATCCCTTTTGATCCCACAATCTCGCAATTAAAAAAAAAAACAGAATTACATTCATTAAATTGTAGAAGGTGCAGCTGAGAAAAGGGGTGAGTTTAGTCTGATACTAACTAGTCTCATTGTAGCAGTTTCAGTGTTGACTGATCTTACATTCAGCTGCATGTCCTGTCTAATGCACAGTCTAAAACCCAAAGCCATTAGATTTACATTAACATAAAAAAGAAAAAAGACAAAATCCAACAAATTTAACAACAGAAAATGACTGAACTCATTAACCTTTTATCAAAATTGCTGATTTGTTTTGTTAGACTAATTAACAAATATGATTAATCAATATACCCTTTCACAACTGTGACTCTCTCTTTCAAGTTAAGTACACATTGTAAAAAAGTATAGGCTATTATTTGCGATAACAGTCATTATTATAATAATAGGTCCTGATATCTAACTGCAATAGCTTTTATTCCCTTGTGAGTTAAACATTTAGAAAATACAGTGCTTGCTGACATCAGGGAGAGACTGAAGAGTGCCTTCACTATTCACCATCAAGAGGATAGGCTTAATGAAGATACATACCAGGAGATCAGATTAAGACCATCCGAGTCTTTAGTGTGATTGATTATGGCAGCACACCGGCAGCTAAATGCAAATGACAGCTCATGAGTCACGCACACATTTTCTCTGCCTTTCAGGTGCCTCACTGAATTGAAAGAGCTCATATTCCAGTGGAGTTTTGACATATAAATAATACATGGACAACTTGAATGTGGATGTTTTATTTAAAAAAATATACTTAGTTTTGCAGATAGATTCAGACAGGCCTCTGGTTTGGCATTTACAACCGGGCATGGTCTTGAGCAGCACCGGTCTGTTAAAAAGAAGTATAAATCTCTACACTCTGCCGGTTTTACAGCTGACACTTAATTAAGTCTATCTCAGTTTATTTCGTAAAAGCGCATTATTTTTTTTATCCATCTTGAGATAAAGTTCATTTGGTGAGTTTAGGCAGAGTAAATATGCACTTTTGATTAAAACAGCTTTTTTTAATTTATCCGTCTCTTCTTTCTTCCTCTCCTCCCTCCCTCCCTCCCTCCCTCCCTATGAATCTGATTCATCCATCTTTTTCAACTTCGCCTCCTCCATCTGTCTCTCGTCCTCTTCCTCGTCTTCTCTTCGTCTTCCTTCTCTACCTTAGCCTGCAGCTAAACCCTGGAGAAACAGGAGCCTGACTCCCTCAGGTCTCCTTCAACACCACATCACAGAGACTTTGCAGTGACACCCTGCCAGACACACACACACACACACACACACATTCAAACATAGAAACATGCACATAGAGTCATGCATGTGCAAGCATGTACATGTACTGTGTGGAAACAGATGTAAAATGTGCACAGAGACTTAAAATGAAACACCGCCAGCGTTCCCATGCAGCCACTCTGTATACATACAACACCAAAGAGGGACAGACAAAGGCAAACACACACTCATGCATACACAAACACTCACAGCGGCTCTGTCCCCAAACACAGGCGACACTGACTCTGTATGGCAAGCTGAGAGGAAGTGTACAGCGGCTGTCGCGGCTCCTGTCACGGTCAGCTGCCTTTCCCCCGCTGCACCCTGCTCACTACGCCCAATCTACAACAGTCAATATTTACAGCCCGCCAGAGGAGATGCTCCCCGCTGCCAAAACCAACCATTTTACTGCACCTGCTGCCTGGATAATTAGACACATTTGTCTTTCATTTAGCCAAACTTGAAGTGTGGGAAAGGCATCAAAGGCGTGCAGGCAGCATCCCTGATTTCCAGTTTCACTCAGAGCGTGTTCCAAAAAAAGAACAGCTTTGTTTAGCAATTTCTTCATCTGTGAAGATGCAAAGGAAAAGTTGATACATGGGTTGTTGTCTTCTGTCTGTTAAGATTATTAAATGCTGATTATAATGCCACAAATAAGCTTTCAAATCTCCATTATCCTTTTCACAGTGTCCCTGTTTGTGGATTGCTTGTGTTCTGGTAATCAGACAGCATCCCTTTGTGAGCGTTCTTCAGGAGTCTACTTTCAGGTCTTATTCATCAGATTCCACCACTCCACTGACATTGCAATTCACTGATTATGTAACTTTGACAAGAACAAAAGGTGTCAGGATGTGATGGATTGCCTCTGACAAGAAAGCTTTTTTTTTTTTTTTTTGTAAATCTCCAACTAGCTGCTTTTTCATTCAGTGCATTCTCTTCTTCATCTCTTGCCCCCGCGTCTAAACTCTGATTATCTGTTGTCGATGCTGCTCTCTGATTTCAGCCCGGGTGAGTCTGGTGCCACTTCACACTACATGAGCCAGATAAAATCAGACATGTTTGAAAACATTTTGTCAGCCCGCAGTGCTGCACTCTGCAGTCCTGAGCCTGTTCACACTACAGGGTAATCTTCCCAGGATGCAGGGATGGTCAAGCCAGTTGCAAAATTACTGTTAAAATCGTCTGGTGTGACCTTGGCTCTGAGCACAAATGGGATAGTTGTGTTGAGGGGTAATCACGCCAAGACTGTCAAGGCTACAGTCTCCTTCTCAACTTTTTTTTTCCATCTTTTTTGTCTCTGCTATCTCTCCTTGTCTGGAACTCCAACCCCAAAGCTCAAATGTTTTGTTTGTTTTTTGCTTTTTTACTTTTACATTTCAAATTCATTTTTTTTCATACGGAGTCCAGAGCTCCGTAGGAGTGGTGGAATCTGATGAATAAGACCTGAAAGTAGACTCCTGAAGAACGCTCACAAAAGGATGCTGTCTGCTCCGTAGAGCACCAGCAGTATATAGATGCTTGAGGGGAAAGTTGGCCTTTGGAACAGGCCTTTGGTCCCTCAGAATTTATCTTATGGTCATGGCAAAAAAATAAAATAAATAGATCTAAATTGAATTCCTCATTATTCATGTTCTATGTGTCCATAAATGAGCAATTAGCACAGGCTACTTACTTGCTGCTGGCAATTAAAGCTGTGGAAATACTAGTTCAAATAGTGTTGGGTAGTGGGATCAGGCTGGGGACATGATTTAATTTAATTGCTCATTATTGAGGAAATTATCGAGTGTCTCAAGGTTATCAGTTGGTAAAGATATGTAGGTATGGAAGAACAACATTTTATATCAACTCTAAAGAACAAGCTACCTTTTTGCTTTTATAAAATATCTGCCTCTTCCCATTATTGTTCCTCGAATATTCATTTATTCTAATTGCGTGGCTGGCTGTAAAAGTTGCTAAAGTTCTCAGTGGGCGATGGATGCTTGCAGAAGGATTGGAATATACTAATGAAAACACAAATCTCACACAGTCCCTGCAGCTCTAAAACAACACTGATGAGGGTGATATTAATGGAAAGCTAAAGAGAAGACAAAGCGTAGTCGTAAAGTGGGAAGCAGCAAACGAATGATGCTGACCTTCCGTAAAACATTTTCCGTCCGTGTGATCTTCAGATTCCGAACTAAGTCCGAAGAGTTTTCATCACTTTCATTCGCATTTGTGGAGAGCATACGTATACACTCACAAACACACAAGCACATGTGAGCGAAGGAAGGAAAGATGAAGGGAGAAGGAGGTGTGGCACAACATGCTGCAGCCGCACTGACAGAAACGAGCAGACAATCTGTTTAAGATACAGTCTGTGCAGCTACAGTAAACTGACAGCACCCCATCCTTCGATCACTGCTCCTAGTCAATATCACAGTCGGCCCCAGAAATATTTATTAAAGTGGGGGAAGAGCTGATTTTTTTTTTTTTTTTTTTTGCTATGTGCACGATGGAAAAAGAGAGAGGGTGGGCGAAAGAAATTGGCACTCTCACAAACCTGGATGGATTCTGCACAGTTAATTAAGATAAAACGATTCAATTCAAGAGAGATCGAGGCAGCGATTCAGTGTGCGCGGCACGTGGAGGCCATTCTGATTAGTAGCCAGCCAGCGCATTCCTCGACATTTTGATGCGAGACAATCTTTTGCATTTTCAATTACACACTCCAACAGCCCTCTAACTACCAAAACCAAGCTCATTTGCATGATTGAAATATAATTATGGTGTGCCAAAAACACAGTTCTGTTGTGGTTCCTGTTGGAATCCTTTTCACCCTCTCCTGTTTTCTGGCTGAAATCAATCTCCAGTGAGGGGCCTATAAGCAAATACATCAAGATAAAAGTTAGTCTGGAAATACTTTTCCCCTTTTTTATTTATGGATAGAGCTGATTATTCTACTTTTACTATTAGTCTCATTTTCAAAATCTATCTCAACAATTCAGCTTTTCATTTTTTAACCTTCCCAAAGTTTGGTCCACTTGTTTGATTTTGTGTCCGATAACAAAACAGGGGTCTTTTTTATTTCTTTGCTGTTAAACAAACCCTCAAAATCAAAGTGGTGCAAGACAAAAAATATGAATTATTCATAAAAAAATACTCCAATATTTGAGAAACACAGAAGGCGTTCTATTCTAGATATTTTTGGGGAGCCAGCCTCAGAGTGGAGCCCTGAGTCATCATCAGTGCCTCTGTGGACGAACACAACGCCTCAGCATGCACACATGACAGCTGGTGGGAGAGAAAGTAAACGTGTGTGTGTGTGTGTGTGTGTGAATTTGTGTGCGTGTGTGAAAAGGAGAAAGTATGAGAGAAAATGAGGAAGACAGACGGAGAAAAAGTGTGAAAGAGAAGCTTTTGACATGTAACTCTACTGCATGCCCCGCTCTTCTCATCCTCTGCTTAGTCAGGAGATTTATTAATAGAACCAATAGAGGCAGAGCAGATGGCTGTTATGACACTGTCATATCTTTTCACGGGTCACTGAGCAGCTTCTGGGCATTAGTCTGTTGTCTGTTAGCAGCATGCCGGTCATTTCCCTGCAACACACACTCGTTGTAAAGGTGAAGTTTTCTCACCTGACACACAGATGGTATTTACGCATCCTCTCAATGATCAGCAGCTGGGACTGCCGGCACCACAATCATTCAGCAAGTGGATGCTTGTTTATGTTTTGTGTGTGTGTGTGTGTGTGTGTGTGTGTGTGTGTGTGTGTTTGTGTGTGTGTGTGTGCGTGCGTGCGTGTGTGTGCGTGTGTGTATATGTGTGTGTGTGTGTGCACTCACATATTTTGAACATGCCGGGTCAGCTCTTGTTTTTGTTGTCTAAGGCTATAAGTATACGAGCAAAATAGGCAACCAAATGCTGCTTGTAGACCCCCTACTGGTGACAGCAGTGACCTGTTATAAAAGTGATTACCAGACAGCAGCATTAGCAGATAGCATAGCAGCATGTGAAATAAATAGGCTCCGCTACATCCTCCCAGATGCCTCCCAGAGCAGAATCAATTGTTGGGAGTCCACAAAAGATGTTTTCTCTGTTGTGGATGGTTTGAATTTTACTTTTTTCACATTGCATTGTGGATTGAAATGGTTTTGTTAGCACAGCATTGTTTGCTGCTCTTTGTTTATGTCTGGCAAGTCAATTTGAAGGGTGTTCTCTGGCTGTAGCACCTGAAGCCAAGGATACTGGTGTGTAGCTCATGCTACCTGCTTGATTTCCTGCTGGAAGTGGGTGATGGTGATATTACTGCAACTGCTGCTTATAATACAAGAAATTATAATACGCCCTATGATCAGCACTACATCTTGGCACAACATTGGAAGCTACAGCGAGTTGCTATCGCAGAGTGAGGAGACGAGCAGGGGCTAGCTGGTTAGCATGCTAACTTCAGTAGAAGAAAAGACATGATAGAGACAAGAGTTAACATTGGTGTTGCTTTCCACCACTGGAGACAAGTTTGATGCAGGACTCACAACGTTTCTTCTAGACTTGTAAGTAAACAGCTGCTGAAGCTAACGTTGTCTATGTAGCAATAGCAAAACTAACAAATAGCTCCTTTAAAGTTAACAAGGTCCAAAAGCATAAAAAAGTCTACATGTCTACACATGGTCTTCTCAAACTGTCCATAAGAAACTAAGAGTTATTTTTCAACTCCAAAATAATCAATCATCCACAGACCAGATGCTGAGATTCATGCATCCCAAGCTGCTGCCTGCGTTTTCTGTAATGCTGTTGAACTCGATCACCGGCGAAGTATGTGCTAAAATGTGCTAAATTTGGCAACTTAAAAACCCTACTCACTGCTAATCTGTTACCACAAACATGCTGTTAAGATCACACAATGGCCCAACATTGGAAAAAAAAGTATATAACATGCATATGCTCGGCAAAATTGGCCACAACATATTTTATGACAACCAGTGCTCAGCAGAGAATGAGCAGCTATTGGCTTGCAACAGGGTTAGCAGGTGCTCCCACCTCATGTTATATCCTGGCTCAAATAATCCACAGGAAGCTCGTTTTTTGCTTAAACATATAAAATGCTGTGTGTGGTGAGTCACTCCTTGAAGCAAGCAATATCTACTTTCACCTTAAAACACTGGATAAAGCAACTGTTACAATAGTTGTAGTTACAGTCGTGGTAATGTGCTGAGTCGCAGTTGGACTGTGGTAGTTTGCCATCTGTGTAAAGTCAACAAAGCGATAAGAAGTGCTCTGACAGGAAGTAGTGCACAGTCCCTTCATTAACGCAAGAACATCCTCCATATTCTGACTGGATGCCCTCTGGCGATCCAGACTGACCTGACTCAGCAACAACAGTACGCTGTGATGCCCCATCACTCCAGTCTCAGCTGCTCCACTGTAGGGAGAAGTCACAGCTCATTTTTCCTGAGAGATAAAGGGAGTTAAATCCTTTAAACAGTTACATAACAAAGTTATTGTTTCTTCAGATAATGAAATACTTGATGAGTAAATTTTCTTTGCACAGTATTGTGTTATGTGCTAGATGTGGCACTTTTAGATTTATTCTTTGTGGCTTTTTGCTGTTGGTGATATACTATAGTTGGACAGTGAAGACAGGGCAAAGATCCAGGGGATGACAGCAAATGCTACCGGCCAGATTTGAAATCGATTATGACTTTACTTTAACTCTGGCCAGAAGCCTTTGTCTAAGGAGTTCACAAACAGTTTGTATGCCAAGGACACCCAAAATGCTTTCAAGGGTGAAACAAAATAATACTGTGGACAGCACATTGCAACACTAGTTTAATTTCCAATCACCATGTTCAAACAATTCATTACTGAGTTTTTGTCTCAAAATTCACTGTCCTCAACATAGGCTGCCTCTCAGTGAAATCAGACCTTAAGCAGTGTTCACGCTGTCTTTTTAGTCCACTTTCTTTCGTCAGATTCTCTTTTGCAGATTGTTTCTCACACTCAAAAGTAACAGCGACATTGAATATTTCCATACGCTCTGTGCTGCTGCTATTCAAATCATGTATGTACCTGAATGAAGTGGCAGGAGGAGGAGTTGGATTTAGAGCAGACTGTGGAGGACTTCACGGAGCACAGGACTCACAGAGTGACGTTCAGGAAGTTGAGTGCAACAAATGACTGATCGTTGTAACTCACTGTACAGCATCAACAATTGCTGCATTTTGTGTCTGTTTGTCCGCTGTAGCCACTGTGGAGTTTATGTTACATCTCCTTTTGGACACCGGCTATGGTATTCAGGTTTTTCTGTCATTTTATCCACCCCATGACTCTAGGCTAAGTAACCTCTCTGTATAAAGCAGCACAGCTCAATAGCAGCACACACTACATCCTCCAAAATGATCATACAGTTGAATCAAAAGCTCTGAACACAAGTACACAAGTGATTTGAGTAAAACTTTGTAACAGTACTTTTACTTGAGTACAATTTTCCAAGACTCTCTCCATCTGTGTTTGAGACCGATAGAGGCAGAGGAGTGTATGTACAGTATGTGTGTAAGGTGTTTGTGTATGGGATGGGATAGCTCAACAGACACCAAATGCAATGAATGTGGCCAGCTTACCACATCCTACGCCATGGCACTTATGTGGCAGGTTCATATTTGTTTGTCTGCTTATTGGTGCTCTAGCGTGTGTTTCGTGCAGCTGACCCAGGTTGTTGTTTTCATCAAGTGTTTATACATCTCACATTTCATCCAATCACCGAATACTCTTTAGTTTCCAACTTAATTGCACCCTGCTTAATTATAACCAGCTGAAGAATGTGATTCAGGAGGAAAAGACACTTAAAAATTACAATAGGAACGACGTAGTGTCAAAACAAAATTTTTTCATCTGGTAATGAGATTTATTTCCAAGTAAGTTTCATTTGTTTCTCTATCTGCGATTGCACAAAGTTAACCGGCCTCTTCAGTGTATTTCACTCACATTTTAAAATGCAAATCAGAGGCGAATAGTGGCTGAGATCTAATGGTCTCATTTGTTTGCATTAATGTCTCAACATTAATGTGGCAATGATTTACTGATGCTAAAATTGCTAAAAGCAGCAGTTTCAAAGTTTCCAGGTTCATTTAAAGTTTCAATTTATGCTCGTTGACATCGATGGACACACACGAGCAGTTTCCTTTCCCTCCTAGTCCATTAGGCCGTCATGTTGTTTCAGAGGTGAGCAGAAATAAACCCCCAAGTTAAACTCAAAAGTTTCGCCTGTGCTTGGTAGGAATTACTTCAACGAGTGAAATATTTAACACACGTTTTACGTATGTTTGAGATGCAAAAGCAGTTTTGTGCACATACACATTTTCCCCACAAAGTACACCCTCTTGGCATCTATTATTGTGGCATTTATGTATACGTTAGGAGTGTGTGTGCGTGCATTTATGTGCATGAGGTGTCTGAACGCTTGAATAACTACGCAAGACTGGGCACATTTGTTCATATGAGCGTATTTGTATGCATGTGTCATGATGTTTGTGTGTCTGTATTCGCACATGTTGCGTACACTCAATCAGCAGATGTGTGCAAACACATCCAAACTCACATTAATCATTACTTGTTTTGATTGAGCCTTACCCATTATAGACTTATTTCCCATTCAACAGCGAGCAGAACGTGCCGGGGGCATTTTAATGTTCCACCTCCTCAACATTCCTCAACATTCTTCTTCATTACAATGCCACAACCACACAAACATGACCTGCACCAATAAAATGTCCCATTAATTTCATCACAGCCCAGAATAGATTTCCCGCAATCCTAGTGCTGAGGCAGGGATTCGGCACAATGCGATGTACTGTAGCTGGCCAAAATTATCATACAAAATAAAAAATATTAGGAATAAGATTTCTTTATTTCACGCAGCCCCTCATCAGACACTTGTGCACGCAACACAGCTGCATCAAAGCAAGAAATCAATTTATTTTTCTGCTCTGCCTTATTCAGTCACTGCATGCAGTCCCCAAGTTTATGAAGACACACATTATAATTAGTCTACAAAGACTCACTGAATATTCAGTGGTCCAGATCCACTGTCTTATTTTACCACAATGTGGAATGAAAATAGATGAGTACATAACACAAGTTTGGGGCACTGTAGCACAGAAATAGATTAGTATACATAAAGAAAATAGATGAAAATAGATTCATTTCACCGCAGTGCTTTGAAGGATGATCCGTCTAAATGTATTACATCACTGATAATATATAATGAGCTTGTTTGAAGATAATACTACATTTGGTGGGATATTAGTTTCGGCCACACTGAACCCACCATCGCAGTAAAATTATTTGTCTAAAGCCTTTTCTCCTCTAATAACATTATCACCATCATTTGTGTATTTCTTTTTCTCTTTTGTCTGTGTTACTTAACACTGAAAGGAAGAAGGAAAGGGCCTTGACATTGGCCCGAGGAGCATCTCTCCCTGAGCCACAGCAGCATCACAACCACACAAAAACACGACAGGCACTCGTGCCCCCCCCCCTCTCAGTGGCCGCTTGTCAGTGTCACACGGCCAACAGAATGTGTGCCCTTCACTTTGTCCCAGCTCCCAGTTATGGGAAAGTGCACTGGGATTATGTACAGAATGCTCTGCGCAGTGCAGGAGCTTATACTTCACACCACAAGTCTGATGCCCATTGAGAAGCCTGTAATACCACACCTGCAGAGCTAGATAAGCCCTCAATCCTCCCTTTTATTCTACCACTATTATTCTCCTGTGTAATATCACACAAAAACAAAAACAATCAGCTAAAAAATGATAGAAATCATTAAGAAAGAAAAGCTGCGAGCAAATGAAAATACGGCCACAACTTATGGTGTTAATATTTATAAACATACTGTACCTTATCCTGCATGTTTTGCATGCTGTCTGCACTGCAGGGTCTGCGGCAGCTTATTCATGCCTACGCTTTGAGCGGTGAAAGTTAATCGGTGTACCACAACACTAACATCATAATCAACTAGCCGATCATTCCTCTGACAGCTGGAAAGATAAAGTGTTCTTTTCCTATAAAACTGCAGTCGGGGGTGGCGTGATGCTGCAGAGGTAATTTGACAGCGGGAGAAACGGGGGTTTATGATTGATGGCCACCTCTCTAATTTTTTTTTCTCTCACGATTAGATCCACTGCTTTCTTTAAACAAGCTAACCTAAAACAGTCAGTCATCCTGCAGATACATCCATAGACAGCCCAGCTCAAACCCTTAAGCAAAACAAACTAAAACAAACAGAAATTGTGATGCAATGACTTCATGCTTCTCTATGAGAAAGTGAAGATTCGAATTTCAAAATTCAAAATTTCAAAAGATGTATCAATCAATTATTCATCAATAAAAAACAAAGATCATTGCTCGAAAATCTAAGCCTATGAGTAAAGTCTTCCATCTTTGACTGACTGACACAAATTTGGTGTCTTGACTCTACACAGGTCCAAAATACTGAATGTATCTACCAGAGGCCTTTGATCTGCTCTCTGACCCACTTAATTAACCGGCTAGGCCCATTACAGAACCATGAGAGTGTTTAATATAGCAAAGTGAACCACGAATTTGAAAACAGCATGGTGCCATTTCCTAGCTTTGATGAGCAGACATGACTTTGTGAGTGTGCAGTGCTGCGGCGGTGGAAAAGCTGGCCGGGAAATGTCAGGTCATCAGAATCCTATGATTGCAGTACTCGCGAGAGGTTTCGGGAGGAGGGGGTGGGAAGGTGGGATGGAGCACAAAAAGATCTCTAAATGTAAATCCAATCTAATGAGCTCACCCCGGCATAATTTAATCAAATCTACATATGAAAGACCATCTGCCCTGTACGACATCGGGATGGAATTAGCTTTACAGATTGGAGGTATATCCCACCTTGTGAGGAAATCCAACCTAAGAATGGCAAGATAAATATTTGCAGTGCGTATGAATACGCATTGTAGATAAATCAAACAGCTTTTAAAGACGAGAAGAATACAGAGAAGTGTTTGATGCAAGAGCTCCAAGTTACCAGGCTACAAGTATGGAGCAGCAGATTTCCTCAGTGTGATGAAACGTGATCTGTGCTTTGTTTTTCTCAGGCTGATTTCATTTGGTGCTTTTTACTCTCTCACTCCTTCACTTTTTATCCGCCACTGATGATACTAAGATTCAATTCCTTTTGTTTTACCTGCAGTAACATCTGTCCCGCTTTAATTTTTCTCTCATCCGCAGCAATTGAATAGGATTCCAGGAAAATTCCTCCAGTCGATTTCTCCATATAGATTTTGGCTTTAAAGGATTTGCAAACATTTGCTTCCTCACTGCACTCTGGGATATTTAGACAGCGATTCATAACACACATATACATGAAGTGCTGTGTAAATACCCTTTATATTAGTGCTGGAACTATTAGGCGATCAATCAGTTGATCAACAACAGTTTAAAAAGTCAATAAATTAATAAATGTACCACAGATTTTACAGCCTATGCTAGTGGCTGCAGTGGGGCACAGCAGAGCTTAATACGATTGTCAGCATTTAGGGGATCACAAAAGTTCTTCAACATCATCTGGGAACCATGACAAAATTTGGTGTCAACTCATCCTGTAGATGTTGGGATATTTTGCTGGATAAGTGAAAATGTTGACCTTCCTGTGGCGCTAGAGGGTGAGTCAGGGAGTCATCCTTTTCATCCAGTGGGGACCATGAATATTTGTGGAAAAATCTCATAGCAATCCATCCAATAATTGTTGAGATATTTATAGT
Organism: Seriola dumerili; assembly: GCF_002260705.1. Classification (NCBI taxonomy): domain Eukaryota; kingdom Metazoa; phylum Chordata; class Actinopteri; order Carangiformes; family Carangidae; genus Seriola; species Seriola dumerili. The sequence goes on from NW_019176070.1 coordinate 716,486, forward strand.
CTGAACCAAAGTGATGGACTGACACACTGACATTCTGCTAGCATGGCTGAAAACAATTTGCAAACAAACCAAGCTATTTGAATCCTCAGTTTGTGCTCTGGGAGCTTGTGATGGGTATTTCCTGATATCCTAAAGACTACATTAATGAACTAATTGAGAAAAATAATATATAAATTTTGAATATAATCACTTCTGCCACATTTAACAACCCCTACAATGTACCAATGTGCCTCATACTGAATCAGTGATATCTGTCTCCTCTAATACTGTTGTGAATTAAACAAAGCCTGCACATCTGCAGTCGCTGATAACTGTGTATGCTAGGCAGTCACTGCGTCGAGAAAAGCTATCTGATCCTGCACCCTGCCTGGGAAATATAGAGCAAATATTGTACTGTATCACAAGGACAAACATGTAAAATACTGTAGTGTCAGGTCTTGTTTACTCAACATCAGTATATCAGTATATCAGAGGATTTCTCAACATTTCTGACTCCCGAGACTATTTTTCTAGTCCAAAATATATCATGACCTAAGCAACTCAAGAGTTGGCAAGTTGTCAAGTGGATGTGAGCTTGGCATATTCCTGTTTTTTTTGTTTTTTTTCTATAAAGGATGGGGGAGCTCGACAGAGATTATGCAGAGACGATGATATACCAACCGCAACCTATTTTTATATGAAATTATTTAAAGTGAAAATCAGTATCAGTCTTTGAATCTCCTGGGAATCCACGAAGCAAACCCACACGGGGACCTAACCAGAAAGATGAGAAGCTAAAGAAAATGAAAGTGCTGATGGAAATCACACCTCAGGCTGTGAGTGATAGGGCATACACTGACTGGACCACATCAGTCCAGCTGTCTACCTCATCAGTTACCCTAAATAAAAGCGGCATGTGTCTTTCCTCGTCTACTTTGGAAAGGGAGGGGCCTGTACCCTCACTGTATTCATGGAGCTCTTGTGCGCGCGCACACGCACGCACGCACACGCACACGCACACACACACACACACACACACACACACTGGCTCAGAAAGGCCCAATTACCTGCTGGAAAATGCTGGCACCCGGGAAGCCCAAGACTGGTACCAGGAGCCCACACAAGGCTCACTCACTCAGCTTCATGCCCACAGCGAAACAAAGGGGATTTCATGTCTCTGTTTAAATCCTTGGGCTTTGGATACATCTCGACTTCCCTCTATATGGACCTTTTAAGAACTGATTTATCATCTATTACTGAGGCACCAGGCCCAGATCTGGCCCTGGGCATGCTCAGAGCAGCACAGTATATTGCTCATGTGGGAAACGAGGACAGGATGACTAAATAAGAGACATCGTAAAATCACTGTTATTGCCTTGGATGGGGTGCAGGCGCGTGCTAAGCATAGATTAAAGCACTGAAAATACAAATTACGGCCTATAAGTGATCAGATATTTGGGGTAATCTGATCAAATGGTTTTACAAAGCCTTCAAATCCCCTGTGTGCTGACGAATGTTGGAGTAGCAGCCAGATGAGGGAAAAGCTTCAAAAATGGAGGCAGAGATTTTGTTTCCTTACGTAGCCTATGACTGGATAGACCTTCACTGGAGCCGCATTGGGTGGGAAATTGCAATATCGGAGCTCAGGGCCACAAGCTCGTCCCTCTTCACTTTGTCTTTTGGTTGAGCCAGCGCAACCAGGCAAAACAGGCGGCGGATTGCCCATTCGTCTTCTGTTTAGATTGATTCTGGTGACAATTCATGTTGGTTGGTCTGGTTACCCATGGTAATTCAATTCTGCCGAGAAGTAAAGGCCATGGATGGTGCGAGAGTGAAAGGAATGAGTTCATGGAGACTGATTTGTAGATACAATGGGCAAAGAGGGAATGTGGATGAAAGATCTTACCATGGATTACAAAAATAAAGCATGACCAAGAGGTCAGTCGATTTTGGCCAGTGAACTGCCCTGTAAAGTGATAAAATGAGGGAAACTATTTACAGCATGGCTGAAACGGATCATATAACAGTGCTGGGTGAAGACTATAAACACTAGGTCGCTGGTGACAACAGGCAGAGAGCTGCTGATGGGTAACGGATAATTTAAACTGGAAGATTTCAAAAGAGTGAAAGAGAGTGTTTTGTAGGATATGGTTTTATAGCCAAGTAAAACCATATACTACAAAACAAACACAAGATACACAGAACTTTCATCATATGTATTTAAAATACAAGCAGACTTAAATACATAACTCTTAACTTATTTGTTCCATTATGTGAAGTAAAGGAAGTGAGTTAAAAAGAAAAACAACAAAACAAAACATGTGCTCTCTCCCCAAGAGATAGATGAGAAGATTGATGCCACTCTCATGTCTTTATGCTGAATATGAAGCAACTGCAAGCAGTCAGTTAGCTTAGCACAATGACTGAAAGCAAGGGAAACTGCTAGCTAAGCTAACTGGCTGCTGACTGTAGCTTTAAATTTACGTCTATTAAGTCTTGCCAAGAAAGCTGAAAAGGTTATGACCCAATATGTCAAACTATTCCTTTCATTCATTTGAATTCTTATTTGGTATAAAATGTATTGGAAGGAGATCATAACAGTAACTATTTTTTTTTTTATCTTTCTGTTTGGTAATATTCCTAGATATTATACTGTTACATAGAAAAACAGCAAGCAAAAAACCTTGCTGCCAAATCTGTCTCTTAAATAAATGTGATATTTCTCTATTGGTGTATTCAGCTTCACTCTGTGATGAAAGAAACCAGAACATGTGAGAATAAGAGATGAAAAGAAAAAAAAACAGTAAATGAAGAGGGAAAGAGAAAGGTTGCTGGAGATGAGAGGGTGAGAAGAAAGATGATGAAGATGTGAAGCTGAGGGAGAGTATGGTAGGTGGGCAGAGGAGAGGGAGGCGGTGAATAGATGAGAGGGGGAGAAAATGAGAGGGTAAGAAAGACCATATGTGTGGAGCCACATTTCTGATTATCCTGAATTTGATTACAGATTTTTTTTTTCTTTTTGGCAGGCTACAGCACAATTGAGGAGCTAACACTTTTTATGTCAACACTGGTAATACACACGCATCCACAAATCCACACACACACATGCACACGCACGCACACGCACACACACACACACGCAACACTCAACTATTGAAGCTCAAAAACAGATTTTTCTCATTTCGTGCTGACATCTGTTCCACCGCTGCGCAGATTGCAATTTTGGGACCTAATAGGGCCTACCAACTGGTCATCAGCAGATTTAATGTTAACTAGAAATTGACCAATAACAGTTTTTTAAGGCTGCTCACAATTTTGTGCTCATGTCTGGCCTGAAGTCCACAGATCGATCGATAGCTTCTCTCGTTCTCCTGGCCAAATAAACCAAACATACATAGAACCACTGAAAAGCAATCCACAAAACCCTGGTGGTGTATGAAGCTGAGTCTAACCCTATAGCCTGCTCCTACATCAGTTGGTTATATATACCGTTACAGTGTTCTGAAGCAGTACGTAGTTAGCCACATTAACATATAGATTACGCAGTAAGAGCTTTATTTGGCATCACCTGTTAGACATTACATGCACATCTGCAGATTTCTGATCATCTTTTTTCATCTAGTTTGAAAAGTGCAAAGACTATTCCAGTCCATTTATCACTACGGCTGAAGTGCTCTGAGCCTCACTTGGCTTACTGCAAAGTATTAACACCTATACAGATATAGGTTTTGGAAGATGGAAGACCTATTGCTAATACATTTTTTTATTGGCTGGAGCTCTCAGCAATGTTTACCTCTCTTGAGGCAGTGTTGCTGAAAATTGGTAAGGGAATTGAGTCTTGGTTTGGGAGCCACATTCCTAAAGGTGTGGAATAGTTTCCCCTCAGGTTTCAATTCTGAAGTGTCTATCAAGTTTGAAATTAAAATTCACCTGTCTGGGTTTTTCTTCTTTTTTTTTTTCCTTTTTTTTTGCTGTTGTTGTGCCAGACTGAACTTTTGATATAATAACTTGATAGTTTCTCATCTCTTAACACCTGATGAACCGGGTGGTAAATCAATCAGTGAGGAGCAGCTCTTAACCAGAGTCAGAACCGCTGATGAAAACCAGGCAATTACGAGAAAGATAGAGACAAGACAGACCGAGAGTCGGTTGCATGCTGTGTCTGAGGAGAGCAACAGAAACAGAAAAAAAGACTACACGACAGTGCAGCCCATCGGGGCCATTTCCACCGTTATCAATCATGTTTTCCTGCTGGACAAAAAATACATAGCTTCCTCCTGCTCTGACCTGAGCAGATAACATCAATCCCAGAAAACTCTCCCACTGTCATCATCTCTACCTCTGTACCTGCAGCATTCACACACAAACACTCACAAAAAAAATGACACAAGAAAAAGGTTAGTGACTTTCTCCAACAACTTACTGCAAAACTTCTGCACTCCTCCTCTGTAAAGTGATGCAGCGCGAGGCCAGCTCAGCGGGGGCTTGAAGCCCAAGTGACAGACTTGTGAGAGAGAGGAGCACGTACTGTACCTCCACTGACGTATGGGACCGAAACTAGCGAACAGCGATAAACGTGTGATCTCTCCCTGTCAATCTTTCCTACAGGAAGTGACAAAAAAAATGCTGTTAACATTCTTCGTCTGCTCTGATTGTGTAGCTTCATTTTCATTTCCCTCTGATTTGCTGGGTGTGCACTGGGTGTTCTGTTAGTTATGCTAATTGTCTCTAGACCTCCCGCAGAGTGCGATCCTTTCCCCAGTTGGATGGCTGTGAAGTTGTTTGCCCAAGGAGATGAGTCTGTGTGTGTCTCTCTGTGTGCGAGTGTCTGTTTACAGTGTGCATCTACAATGTGTCACAAAAGCTTTAGCGATGCTGTGCACGTGCATTTGTGTGTGATTATGTGTGTCGGGGTGCATCAGCACGGATCTTCATGCGCCAGCCATGGTTAGGCGCGCTGTATTCCCAATCCTCCAAACGTTCGGAGTGAAGAAGGAAAGCGGGGCAATGTTTCATCCTAATGCTGTCATATATCGATTATTCTCCTTTTCATCCTTCCCAGCTTTTGATCCTATTAGTAAAGCAAAACCTGTGGGAAAAGAAAGACACTCTTCGCATTTCTTTTTCCCCAGTGGATTACACCCTATGAATTTCTGCAGAAGCAAATGACCATGTCCTATGACTGAAGAAATAGTTAAGGAGTAAAATTCCTTCATTTGTCATGCTGTCTAAAGCCCACGCCTCTCTGAATTCTCACGTTTAACTCAACATATACCTCTGTATTTTCATAGGAGTTGAGCAGCCCAAGCCATCCTGGCTTCTTTTAGTCATCATTATCAATAATTGCTATGAATTCATTTTAGAAAATTAGTTATTAGAAAATACAACTAATTAAACAGTAACACTGGACACACTTTGCTGGCTTGGAAAAAAAAAAAAAGGAAGGTGCTTCATTATAACTGTGGTTTGAATTCCCTGCACAGAGACAAGCAGTGGACCGTCCTTGTGTGCTACAATCACTGTGCAACATCAAAGTCAGTTCCTGTCAATCACTCAGCTTCCACGACTAATGACATTAGCTAAAGCCATTCGCTAACTAAAGAAAATAAACCCTCAACATGCATTTCAGTTAAAGCACTCCAAGCTTATGATTTTCTCCACTGATGAAACAGACACCTCTTCCAAAATGTGTGTGGTAATGAAGATAACGCAACCAAGGCCATCCTGTATTTGTGTCAAATTAGTTGCCAAAAAATAGAAAAATAAAAATCCCCTGAAGACATGACCTGTGTTTCTGCTAGTATTTGAAGTTTGGATGCTCAGAACATTTTTCCAGAGAGCCTAAGTTGTGGCAAGTGGATAAAAAGGGTGTATCAGAAACCCTTCAGTCCAGTTAATCAATTAACAATTGTTCATTGTCATTACCCCCACGAAGAGCAGCTGATCCAGGCACAACTCATATACTGGATTTTTCTCTGATTAATATTTCACTTAAGCTCTTTCCTATCATAAAGATTCAAGGATGTTGCGATAAACAACTGGAGATGCTGCAGGATGACCCCCGCTCCACCCGACCAGTTCTCTGCTACGGTGCTGGAAATATCAATGAGTCCAAAATGACAGAAACACTTAGATCTATGCAGTGTCTTCACTTTTCTTCCTAAGCTCCCGATCTATCAGACCTTCATTAGAGCAAACAATCTAGAAAATCTTCCCTATATTTGATCAAATATTGAGTTTGTTCTCTCAGTCGCTGCAATACTGTACTTCCACAGTTGCAATGGTAAGGCTTTTTATGTGAGCTTTCTGTTGTGATGACAAGGGAGATGACATTTTAATACAACCCTGTCATCTCGAAATTACTTTTTAAATGCAACCAATTTATACATAATTTTGCTTGGATCATGTATTTATCAACATAATAAAATGTTGACAAGATTCAATATTCAAGATTCAAAATGTTGTTTATGAACTGCTACTTTAAAAAGTGTTCATAATGTTTAAAAGGTTATGTTGACGCACAGCGCTTGTTTATTCTTGGAAGATTGCAGTCTTGCTTTAATATTGAAAAAAAAGTGAATAGTGACTTGAAGTATGCATTTTCATATTTAACTAACTATTCCCCCCTAACCTTTACCAAAGTGCTCTTCTACTTAGATGTCGATGCTGGACAAATGCACAAGAATACAAGTTTAATTAACCAACAAGGAGGAACCACTCCTGCTGGGCTCTCGAGACTCTAACCAATCATCTGTTGCCATCAGCTCCCTCTGTTGTATGCTGCTGTGTTTATTCGGCAGCACCGTGACTAACTTGATGTATAGTTGCGGGTATGGAGACTAAGAAAGCTCTGCAGAGACAGCAGACCGCAGTACGAGTAAATATCGTCTCATTGTCTGAAGAAACGGCACTTGAGTGAGTTGGTTGATATTGGGATTTGGCTTTTGTGCAACACGCTAAATTTTAATTGCCTTCCTTAATAGAAATCTGCCATTTCCCAAATTATAGTTCATTGGCTGATTCACATTTTCCCCTCTTTTCACAATCGGTTATTAATACCAATACATCATAGAGAAAAAATAGTCCCCTTTTCTACTTCAGTATTGCTTGACTCCATCATTAAATCAGCCGGTATAAGCTTTCTTCATACTGACAAGGTGGGTTTATAGTGTGTGTCTCTTAGAACTACTAGCGGCTCAGTCCATTGAATCTAATTCAATTTACTTTATTCAGGACCATGGGAGCTTTTTGAAGCAATTTTGTGGGTTTGGACTCCAAATATTACTCAACATAACTTTGCATTACCTTTCACTTTATGACTTGTGTCTCTGTGTTATGACCCACATAATATGACATATGGCTCCCTGGTGCAGCGTTTCCTTCTGCTGCTCTCTGGAGCCTTGTGTGAAATACAGTGTCACACAGGGCAAGCCAGGCTTCATCCATCACCTCCTAATAAAGCATTTCATTCAGTGATAGTACATTTTTGCAGTGGATTTGGCGAATTGTGTGTATTTGACTGGAGGACTATTGCTTTACAGGCAATATATTGTGTTTTTTTTTTTGTTTTTTTTTCAGTGTGATAAACTTTGACTTTGCCACTGGAAATTCAGACACTTTGTTCTGCTGCGGGGAAGGACCCACAATATTTAAGAGACTGACTCAATTTCTAGCTTCCTGGTCAAAGCCTCCTGTAACAAGTACACCAATGCTTGTATTATGGTAATGAACATTACAGCTCCAAGAAAAATACCTTTTGAACCACTTAAGGAGAAAACGGGTGCAAAACGAAGCCAGAGAGGGGAAGAGAAATTTTTCATATGAGAGTTTTTCACAAAGTCATCTTATCGCTGCCCAGAAGCGCGCAGCCCTGCCAACCCCCTCCCAGAATTAAACCAAGAGATGCTTAGAGCCAACAAGTAATATCCCATGAGACTTTGCTCTCCTGGAGGTAGATGCCAGTTTAGATTTCACGGCCTTAAGCTGTGTGCAGGGTCACTCTGGGCTCTTCCTCTCTCCTAACATTGGCACAGGATAATCTGTTTTAAGTTTCTCAGTCGTTTCGTCAGTAGAACTGTTAAAAGCTTATTGTGGCAACTGCGGTAAAACAGTCGACAGAATGACTTCAGAACTGTGAAATCCACTGCAGCCTCTAAAAGGGTGTAGATTCTGATTGCAACAGCTCTGGTAATTCAAAAATATATACTTTTTGGTAACCTTTTGAAAACCAGATCTGACCTGTTCCCAGGTGGAATCAGCTTGCTTCAGTATGAGTTCATTATTTGCGACTTTCAAAATGATGAAAAAAAGCTGTAACAAAAACATCCATACTGAAGCCGGGGATGTGATGCTGTTATAACCCAGTGCAAGCACTGTAAAAGCATTGCCTCTCTCGAGTGACAAGGAATTCATCAGGGTAACAGACAGTGCTGCTGAAAAGGTGAATGGGAGCAATTAATTTCGTTTCGTTTGTTTGTGCCAACTGCACTCAACAACCTCCAACATCACTATCACGACAGCCGATAGATGGATAATATGGAAATAGCATCAAAGCTTACTGAGCTACAGTATACAGGGCTGATGTCGGCCCTCCGGGAACTCGTCTGGAACTTGTTAACCGGCCTCATTAACTCTTTCTCATTTAGGAATCACCCATCAAACATAAACTCTCCACTGTTTATTGCACCGGAGCAGTCACGTTTTGCATGTGTAGACTGAAGATCTGATCCAAACCTGTGGCCAAATGACCACTTAATAGAAATCACTGGTGCGTAATATTAGTTCTGTGCATTAGCAAAACACTGCACATTCCCTAACTTTCACCAAGTGTTTTAGTTAACCACGCCTTAACTATAGTGTATTTGCCATAATACCAACTTTTTCCTTAAATGATCGGCACTGTGGTTTCCATGCATGTTAGAGAAAGCAAGAACGTGAAAAAAACATTGTCATTTGAACGTAATCTGTTGCTTTGCAGAATCGTCCAATATCAAATTTCTTGTCTGGCAATAAACAGTGGTTACATTAGCATCTCCTGCTATCTGCAGCACTCTGTTTGAATAATCAACCTGTGATGTGTGGATTGTAACAATGTGTGCATGACCCCGTTACAGGGATCACATATCCTGAAACTCCAGGCGTGTTCTCGCTTCCTTGCCTGAGTGTCTGTGGCTTTTGCGACTTTGGTTAGGATTCTGTGCGTGCTGAGGTGAGTATGTGAGAGAGAGAGAAAGAGAGAGAGAGAGAGAGAGAGAGAGAGAGAGAGAGAGAGAGAGAGACCAGGACAGCTATTATTAAATTGAAGCTAAATGTGTTTTTGGTTTTGCAACTTTTCAACTTTCCATCTCAGTCCACTCTGGCACATATTAAAGGCCCACACATACATAGAAGCGCAAGAAAACTCAGAGTGGGAATCCTCCCACTCTTGTTTAGCACACTGCCCTTTATACCAGGCATTCAAGCACTTTGTGGAACAAGTGATGAAAACTATACTGTGAGCACATAGGACAATTATAGAGATATAAACAGAGAGATATATTTGTTTTTGGTATTTCTCCAACCATTCAGCATGACTTTATGGAGGTTAAAATCAGTTATTAATGCTTCACAGATCAGCAGTAAGACTATTATAGTATCATACTCACATAATATTTATTTGTTAATAAGAAATTCTGCAACTTTTGTGTTTCCCTTATTGTAAAATGGTAACTAGGCAACACTTCACTCCTGAAACTTTTTCTAACAGTCCTCCAATCTGTCTTGTTTTTAAAAAAAAAAAAAAAAAAAAAAACTGCCTGTATCACATCCTATAGCATGCCAGGATACACCGAGTATTTCCAAATGTCCTGATGGCCAGTCTGACAGCATGTGCGTGTGTGTAGGTATCCTCTACAGTATGTGCCTGTCAGTGCGTGTGTCTCAAAGAGACAACCCAGAACCTGTTCGGTGAGAGCAATCAGATGGCTGGAGAGGTATAATATCCTCTGAGACTCTGCACACCAGGGGGTTGACTGACGGGATTTCCTCCTCTCCACTCTCACCTGCACCAAACCCAGTGAGATATGGATCAGTCGTGGGGCCTACCTGTACATTTGTGGAGTGGCTTTCTCCAGGTGAACACAGTTACATGGCTGAAAAAATGTTATTTTGCAATACAAACTTAAAGGAAGATTGTACTTTTTTTCCAAATATTTCTACTAACGTTTAATCTGCAACTTCATTGTGGATATTCACCAGAAATACTTCATCTGACTAAACAAAATGAGCAGTGAAATGATCAGACATGTTTATCTTGAAAGTTAAAATGAAGGTGGATTTACCACTCAACTTTAAAACTGTTTTGCAGCTTATAGGTCAAAGGTGAACCAGGAAGTAGCTCTGATGAATCTGAGGGGTGTTTGCAGCAGAGGGTCTGGGTATTAATCTCACTCTGCCCACCTCTGCAATACAGTGTTTTAGATAATATGACCAAACTGGGCGTTTGTTTTGAATCTGTCTCATCATCTCACTGCTATTGTTACTAATGGACCCAGGTTTAAAGAGTGTCTAGACACGATGCCACATCCCCCAACATCAGCAATGACATTTTTAATGAAATATTATTATAACCAAATGGAAGGATGAAGAAAACTACACAAATACAACCCAATGTTTTTAAAATATATAATTTCCCTCTCAATCCATAGCTACAGTAAGTGTTTCCCCATCATCTGTAGTAAATCTGTAAATCTGTAGTTAAAAAAAAAGATATATCCTTCTTCTAGTTCCCACAACCAAGTGAGAGAGCGTGTTTCACACATGCCTTCAGAGTGAGGATGGAAACACACAACGTAGTTTTTTCCTATATATGCATTTTGTTAATTACAGGTCTGCATAAGCCCACTTGACTTGCATAAACGAACACATAACACCCAAACGTCCACTCTCACAGGCAAACATGAACACTCCAGCACCCCAAGAATGTTATTTTTGTGAGTGTGTACAAAAACACTCACACACACACACACACACACACACACACACACACACACACACACACACACACACACACACACACACACACACACAGTCTCTCCAGGAGTAGAATTGCACAAACTTGGTGAAAAGATGCACTTTCTCCCTCTTTCTCTGGGTTGTGTCTGCAGCCTGTTGTTACTGCTGGTGCTCTGCAGTGCCACGCTCACACACGCTGCATCCCAAATCAGTGCTGCTACAACACCCCAAACCCCCACGCACACGCTCTCTCTAGGCAACTGTCACAGTTCATTCATGTTAATATTACAAGTCATTTTGTATTCTGCCACAACAGCTTACAGCTAATTATATGTCTCATAAATTATATATGTCCTCTTGACTGAAAGGAAATCATTTGCATTTCATTAAATGTTCCACGCTGAATGGAGTCACTCTATAGAGGTTGATGCATTTACAGGCGTCTCTTATTATGTGACCATTGCCTTTCATTTCCATAATTCTTGTTCAGCTGTGTGGACGCACTGTGCGCACTGACATTGGCGGAGGTTTCTCAGGGGTCTTACCTGCGCACAGGAGAAGCGCGGTGAGTCCCACGCACTGGAGCGGCCCCGTGTCTCGCCGTGGACTCATGTTTATTCAGGGACGGGGAGGGGGGAGGGGGGTTGAAGCCGCAGGATAACTCCCTCAGCAGAAAGCCGCACAACTTTGCACGCAATTTATCCTCTCTGAGCAGTCCCCCGTTTAAAACAAAACTGTTGTATTCCGTGCGCCACCACCTGCCATCACAGACACAACACGGTCAGTTAACGCATCATCCCCCACAAATACAGTTAACAGCAGATTTTTGATCCTAAAGAGGGCAAATCGGGGGTGGGGTGGGGGGCAGTGAAGTCCTCATTTGTCGTTCTCACTCCTAAAAAATGGTGAATTTACACAGCAGATACAGTGGATCAACTTCTCGCATCAAGCCTCTTTGCTGCTGCGCTCAGTCTCCACAGTACGTGCAGTGTTAACTGTTCATTTCTGAGGATAAAACAGGTGCCTCAGGGTGTGTGAAAACAAACCGCCTGTCACCAATCACGCCCTACAGCACCCAGGGTGTTTAATGTCTGACAAATGTGTGCTGGACGTGTCAGGGATTTATTAATCGTCTTCCAAAAATAAACAGCTATAAAGTAGCCAGTAAGGAGGATATATATACAAAAAAGGAACATTTATAAACGCCCTTAAAGTATAAGTCTAAGAAACTGATGCAGTGTTGGACTGTTTCTTTTGCTTCTTACCATTTCTGTTATTGCACAGGATACGGCGCTGAGGTCTCGACCAATGTTGGCATGTGACATCAAAAATAAATACGTCTGTTCTTTTACCAGGCTGCGATATTTTTCATCAAGTATGAAAAAATTAAAAAACCAAAAAAAAAAAAAAAAAAAAAAAAAAAAAAAAAAGGAGGAGAAAAAAAGTCCTCAACAATTTATGTTTTCCAGAGAGATCTCATGACACCGCGCAGCTATGTTATTTTCTTCTTCTTCTTTCTCATAGAGTGCCGGGGTTTGCAGCAGTCCAGATCACCTGTATAAGGATTTTTTTCTTTTTGCAATATCTAACGAATGGTCCTCCAACTTCAACTCCACGCGACGAGGAAGCGTGCACACACCAGAGGCGGATGGTGAAGTGGATCCCGAGCTGTTGCACTGAGCAGCTCTGCGCCCTGTGGCTGTGGACCGGAGAGTGCTGGTGCAGAAACTGAGGTTTGGAGGAGGGGGGGGTGGGGAGTCGGGGGTGGTGGAGTGGTGGTGTGGTGGGGGTGAGACGCGCACTCCGGGCTGGATTGGCAAATTAGAGGGTTTGCGAGTGTCACGTCAGCAAGTATTGTGCCATCCAATTCCCGGCTCATATCACATGGGGATTGTGCTTTTTTTTCCGCCCCAAAAGTCCCAATATCGTTAAAAAAAAAAAAAAAAGAAAACAGAAAAAAAAACCATAAAGTTGACGAGGAATGAGACAGGAGCTCCACACCACACCACGGAATATGTTTAATTACATCGCTGCTTAGGTGGTGAAAATGAGCATAAGACTGTTGCTCTGCAGGTAGACACTGATCTCAACTCAAACAGTAGAACATGAATGCAGCAGATTTGCATCTTCATCAGGTGTAGTCAGACTGCATGAATGTTTGCAGCATTGTTTTAACGCTGTTTTAACTGCACCTAATGAGATTCTTGGCAGGTGGAGCCCCCTGTAGTGTAGAGCTACTCTTCCAGTACAATCCACAGTATTGCTACAAAACACAAATGTGAGAGGTTTGTTATATGCAGTGGAGTAAAAGACACACATCTGTATTTTGGGGATTTTCATCATAAACTCATATGAAAGTGGTTAAAAATTAAACAAAACAGCACACCAGACATTTTCATTTTTACCATCCTCACAACCTCTGTGAGGATCATTAGTGTCCAGTGAGTGAAGACTGGAGTTGAGTAGTGCAACCTGTTGTTTCCATGGGAGGTTCATGAGAACCAACAGTGCCCCCTATGGGGCACCTCTGACTGCAAGCAGCTCCCCTCTGAGCTTCATGACTCAGACATCAGGAAATGCTGCATCAATCTGAGTCTTCCTCAGAACAACTGTAGACTGAACACGGAGGTACACGTAAAGAAGTAGCACTCACGCCTTAATGTAGGCTCTGAAAAGACAGTAAGTAACAGGAAGGGTATATGCACACTTCAACAGTAATCACTGAGAGTGGGTTCAGAAAGTCAGACATTTTAGTGTTGCCATGTTTTCCCATTTGACTGGAGAGAACTTATACTTTGTTGCCGTATGGATTGTATTAAACACTTAAGATCAGCTGATTGTAGTAGCCTACAATTGGTTAAAATGTTACTTTGAAAATCACTGAACTGTGTAAAAGCATTTAAATATTATTAAGGTTCTGATGAAGGGGGTCTAAGTTTCCTATAGCAGCAACAGATGTGGCAGTAGTGAGATTACAACATAGGGTAAATAAAAGTTCTATCTATCCATATATCTATTATCTAAAAGCACCATGGAGCACAGCTGTGAGGAGTTTTTCTTTCTCTGCACCCTGCTGGGTGTAAAGCCCAAGCTGCCAGTGTACACGCTCACTATACAGAGCGAACAAGCCATAAAGAGACACACAAACCAGTGACATGTTGAAAGGGAACCGGAGGAGCCACCCTGCAGCTGAGGCCTCTCCATAACAGCGCTAAACACCAATTACAGGCCATCAGCAGCGAAGTGAAGGGACCCTGTGGGTTTGGAGGAGAGGAGCCCCCCCCCCCCCCCCCCCCCCCTTCATCCTCTCCTCTACTTCCTGCTTTCTGCTCAACCGGCACCATTCAAGTAGAATGAGATATCAAAAGAAAATCAAAATCTGAATTTCCCTCTCAAATGACGGCGCTCAGGGACAGCTTCCTATAACACACAAGAGCCGATTCGCTGGGTTGACATGAAATACGAATTGTACATTTTATTACTGCTGATTTACATACTGACTTCCATGATGACACCCGGCTTCAGCTGCTTTCTGGATCTTGGCCTGTCGCATTTTCACTCAAACTGAAAATCCAAACATATAATTATTATTCTTTCCCGTCTGATATTTGGGGAAATCATTATGTGGCCTTCAACATGTTATTACTTAAAAGTTGATGCCTGAATAATGGTAAATTAATGCTTTACAGAGACACAAATGACAGAGGGTGGGTAGCTACTAATGTTTATGTTATAACAGCAACAATTAAGTAGTTTTTGCCAGCTGAAAGCTTACTTTTTTAAATGGTTTCCTTCATCAGGCTCTCATTAGGATATCACTGGAGCTTAACTTGCTTAAAAGTGTTTTTTTTTCCTCTTTCCTTTATTTCTATTTCTTTTCACAAAGCTTCTCTGTTACGTGATGATGAGTATTGATTTTATAGTCACAGAAATATTCCGAGGACACCGTGCCACTGACCTTTACAATCCTTACTGGCTGCTTGTAATGTTAGTGATCTAAGTTTATTATAGTCAGTATAAGTTCCACTGATGAGAACATTAGCTGCGTGCCGAAAATACAAAGTGTTCAATGTCTTTCCCGAGCAACAGAGGAGGAGCATATTATTCACCTTTTTCTCCTTCACGTTTCTTTCTTGCTTTTTCTTTGATACAGAAATCAGGAGGATCATTTGTGTTTTGTATCATTTATGTACGTCATGTTGGATTCCCTGTCTGGTGCTGTTTGTCTAATTCACATATGAGGTACAGAACTGCAGTTCAATTAATAAACATACTGTATATGACTTCTTAGAAGCTGCAGTGGATTTCACTGGGCTGAAGTCATTCTGTAGCCTTTTTCACCTACAAGTTCCCACAGTGAGTGTTTAATAAGTGACTGATGAAAGAGGCAAAAGTAGACTTAAAACAGATTATCTGATGGCAGTGTCAGAGGAGGGCAAAGACTCTGTGCTTGACCCGGCACAGACACACATCCCGGCCCAGCTGTGAAATCTTCTCTGGCGTCTACGTCCTGGCGAGGACTTGGCAGAGTCCCATGGGAAGTTTTGCTTGTTCACTTGGCTCCAAGCGTCTCCTGCTTTCTTTCTGGGACAGGTTGCTACAGCTGCACGTATCTTGGCAGCTGCTCGGCTTGCAAAATGGTGAGAAGTTTATAGAATGAGCTGACTTTGTAGAATTCTCTCATATATAAAAAAACAAAACAAAACAAAACAAAAAAATCTCCTGTTCTCTTCTTCCCTTCAGGGGCAGTCCTTTAGATTGCGATGTTCAGTGTCCTGCAAGAGACGTGACGCTGTGTGTGGCAGTGGTGACATAACCGTTTTATGTGTCTGTGGTTCATCCGAACTAATTTGCACACACCAAGAGGCTGACATTACGTAATGTGTTTCTTTCTTCAAACAAGCTACAGAGGCAGCGAGTGAAGTTGTTGTTTTCTCTCTCAGATACTGCAGTTTTGTGTTTGTAAGGGCTATGCAGGAAACCTAACATAGTACTGTATACGTATCCTTTCTTGAGCTACTTTCTTGTCATTTTACTCTTGGATGCTACTTTCTAGGTCTTTGTTCAGCAGTTAAAACATGCATCACTAATATCTGAGTTGCTGAAAGTGTCATGCCTCCTTCACATGGATTTATTGTTGGTTGACTACAACAGCAACCATCATCTTTCTTGTCCTTTTTTTATTTTGTCCTTAAATTTCTCTCTGTGTTACGGGCTGTAAACCCCTTACTAGTGAGCACTGATCCTGAACATCAAGGTGCAACTATTCTTTTCTTCTTGGCCAGTCAGATGTCAGTGACTTTTGTATTATGGGGACTGTTAGGTGACATGGCCCAGCAATGTTTCCTCCTTTTGTCCAGTGTGTATCACAGGCTTGTGCGTTTGTACCTGCAGTATAATCTTGTGTTTTTGTAAAGGTTGTAAAGGTTAGCCCTGTTAGGGGCTTTTCTCATCACTGTGTAGAGACAGCCCTTGGTGGTTACCACAGAAAATCTCAAGGAAGCAGTTGTGTGCTTCTTTTTTTTTTATCAGAGGTGGGAGTCTTCTTCAGCTTGTTCTGGTGCCAGTTCGTTCAGTGCTGATGGTTAGTGAGAACCACAGTGGATATTTTATTTCCAGCGCCAGCCGCAATGGGCAGCAATGAGCTCATTCCACACTCAAAAACAAACTTTGACAGGCGGCACAAAGGTAAGGTTTCTGCTTTATCAGAAGTGTTTTCAAACAATATTTTTCTGTTTTACCAGAGAAAAGACTTCAAGGATGAACACTAACTGTGTTGCCTGGCAAATGTACTGTATGCCTGCTTAACTTGCCAACCTCTGATGAAGAGCACATCTACTCTTATTCCTCATAAGAAGAACTTTTCGATGAGGCTTTGTGCCTCACCCACCACCATGGCTTGTGCTAGGTTGACAGATGAAAAAGCAGTGCATATCAAGATGGATAGTGGAGGAAACATCAGAAAGACTCAGCTGCATGTTTGAGCCTTAGTCAGACACAGTCGCAGGGGTTTTTGAGGAGTTTGTTGTGCACGAAAATCGGTGACAAGAAGAGGTATCAGAACGGTAAGCATTGTTATTTGTTTATGTTGTTTTTAAACTGGAATTGGCTTACACAGTTTTAGTGGTTGTGCTAATTGAAGCTCTCGCTCTCTACTGACGAGGTTTTGGGTTAATTTGTCCCACCCCCTGTCCCAGCAAGTCGATGGGATTGGTTCCTTAGTTATACTGTATGACGTATGAATCCCAGGCTGTCTGAATCTGTTTTTATGAGACTGTCATTGCTTCGCTGCAGTGGAAATACTCAGTCATGGCGATGACTGTTTAATTCATTCATGATATGTCTTATATTACATAAAAAAACACCATATGGACATGTTAACAAGGTTAAAAAATGATTTTCATTGGAGGGGCTCTTTAAGTGGGAATTCAGAACAAAAGCAGCTCTGCGTTAAAACAGCACAGGGAAGCTGCCTAGGTAGGGGTGTGTTGTGATACCAGTGACATAATGACATACAATCCAGGAAGTCCGGACAGTTCTGAAGTAAAAAGTTGAAATATGTTGTTCACCTTACAAAGTAATTCACCAGGAATAAGTGCTTGCATGTATCTGATTGGCCAGTGCACTGCTGGATGATGTTGTGTAATGTAGTTATGCAGGAGCTGAGCCTAGTTCAATTTTTTTGCTGGACGACAATGCATTGTTTGGTGTCAAGTACTTCGTCTGTGCATGTTGTTGCCCCTTTGCTCCATCATTATTATCTAAGAACAGGAAATTGCAAAGAAATCTAATTTTGGATTGTGGTTTTGATCTACTGTGTGTTCAGACATGCCAGTCAAACTTGTCTAATCTGCAGTCACGTGATAGACTGCAATTTTTATAAATCTTTTGGGATGCTTATTTTTGGTTTCTGTTTCCTGAGGACCTTGCTAGTCAAGTCTTCTCCCATCACTAGTTTACAAGCTCCTCCATCTGTCATGGACAACATTAAAATGAACAGACTTGAGGTTGCACTGGGCTTGCAAGCTCTGTATTTCACAGCATCCCACCAGCCTTGGATAACATACCATGTTCGATCTGTTTGCCGTATACAGCTGGCATTACAACTAAAGAGTCTGTGTGCAGAGATCTATGGGTAAACATCTGCTATGTTAATACCTTGGGTGAAGTTCACTAAAAGGTGTTGTCAATGGAGCTTGTCTGGTCACTTATGCTGCACTGGGATGAACAGAAACATCCAGTGATACATCATGTGGTGACATGGAATGAATCTTAAGGGTTGAAGTATAAAGGTTCAAGGCTGAGTTAAGTATTAATCACATTGCTCCTTCTCTATAAATGTTAAACGCAGGTTAGCTGGAGGCCCAGCTGCACTGTTAAGTTTTTACAGCAAAAGATTTAGCAGTTAAACTGTTTTCTTCATAATGTAGTAGGTACTGAACGCACCTACATGGAGAGAGCAGAGAAAAGAATCAGTAAACGCACCACTGTTATAATTGAATCTTTTTTTTCTCTCCCTCGACATACACACGTACAAACATACAGCACATACAAATATGGTAATTAATTACCAGAGGCTGACCTGATTAAGGATTTAAGAAGAAAATTGTGTTGAAGTTCATCGTGCAGCAGGAGCAGCACAAACAAAACAATATCATAATGTGCTGATGAATTAAAGTAGAAAGGCAGACGCACAATGACAGCAATACGTTATGAATAAAAGATCAGATGCTGCTGGGAAACACACCTTCCTTCACAATGTGATGCTGCTTTTAGATATTGCTCCACACACACAAAAGACCCAAAGAGGTCAGAGACACTGAGTGTTACTGAAATTCACTGAGAAATGGAAGCAGTTGGAGAAAACCATTAGTGGAGTAAACAAGTTGTCAAGCATGCTGATTTAGCTCACCTCAAAGCTCTCTATTAGTACATTACATGCAATTTATTTATAAGACAGACCTGTAAAATGGAGCTGAGAAAAAGCCTGCAACTCGCCGATAAACTGGCTCATGTCAGGATTGTTGATGGTGTTGAACAAAATCAGTTTCCTGTTGACCCATCGTCAGAACAATCACGCCAACAATCAAGCAGTTTTGTAATTGCAGATCTATCGCATGTTGTCATCTTCTTGCCAGCATGTATTTTGCAATTACTGAAGGTCCAAGAAGACAAAGTTCTCACCTGCTTGTAGCAGGGCCGCAGAAAATACATATTTCTAACAGGCTGGCAGGTTTTCATTACAACATGGCGTAACAGTACATATTAACACCAACTGGGAGAAGTTGCCTACCAGCATCTCTAAAGCTCACTAATTAACACCTTATATCTTATTACTTTAATTGGTGCAGTAACTGGAATGTAAAAATAGCAAGCATGACATATGATCGTGAGACGTGGTGACTTTATGGAGCTTTGGCGTCATTGTTGGGTGCCAGACAACAAACGGCAACAAAAAAATAAGCACATTTCCCAAAACAGCTTTAAGCTTGGTGATTGTTTTTTACTGAAATGCTCCAATGAGTCATAAGGCTTTATATGTTATACTGTACAATTTTGGCCTGTAAAGATGTTGTTAATGTTAAATAGTCGCGAGAGAAATGCGGTAATATCTGTGGTCATCAATCCAACCCAGTACCAAAACCATAAAATTCTCAGTGAATGCTGCTACAATCCACATTTACGAGCCAACCTATAGACTTGTACTTGACTACTTGACTTTTATGTTGTCATATTTTCCTGGCACTTGTTGCTCATCTGTATGAATGATTCTGCAGTGAGATTCAAGTTCATTCAAACCTCGGAAGTTCTTCATCAGTCACCTAGAATTGTCTATATGCAAAAATGGGACCTTTATTTTCAAAACACTGAACACCCAAGTTAACACTTCCCAACTTATGCTTATCCACAGGTAACTATAGCAATAGTAACTTTGATTATTTACTTAACTGTGGGTTAAACTGCCTACAAACAAATGTAACAAATGGATTACAATTTGAACATATCTATTTGCCTGTGGAACAAACGTGGTAATACAAGTTGTACAAGATAATACAAGAGTCCTGATATAAAAACTAACTGACTGTGGTGAAAACGCTACTTCACTTATTTTCCATTTCCAATTTGTTTGATATTTTCATACATCGAGACACTTTGTTGTGTATTATAACCTACCCTGTTTATGAAAAGAGGCATTTGGAAATTACTGATGACAACCTGATTGGCACTATAAACAAATTTTTACCAAAATTGGTCTCAATATCACAAAGATCTATTTACCGCAGATAGTAATTTTGATAAACAATCATATACATGTGTCTATAGTAATGACTCATCTTTTTGGCTCCCTGTCCATCTCTATCACTCTAATTGTATCTTTTACACACACACACACACACACACACACACACACACACACACACACACACACTGCTGGCTGCATCAGACTGTGAGATAATTTGAAGAAAAGATTTCTCCTCTTGTGATGCTAGCTTATCTCTGATTAGTATTTCTTGCGGCTACATCAGCTGGTTCACACACAGAGCATGTGTTCTCTTCCAGGCAAAATCACTGAAGTATTGATTAGCTGTATTACATCCTTGCAGCAGCCATTGGGAGTAGCAGACTTGGAGTGAGGCTGTTAGCTGATCTATATTGATTAATGAGAACAAATGTATGGCGGATATGCTGATACACCGAATAAAGACTTCTTTTGTTGTCCTGTGCACGTTTTCCTCAGTCATTCACTTCAGTCAATCAGTTTTTAAGTTTCTGACACACACACACACATTCCTGCTGCACTTCTTTTATGATCAGTCTTTTAATGGAACACAGTGCAGAAGACAAAGTTGCAGACAAAATACTAGGAGAAAAATCGACAGAAGGAAAACAGTGATATGCAATAAATGACTAATGACCAGATAGCCAGATACAAGCAAACGCTTTACTTCACTGGTCCGTCACTGCTGATTCAATGCATTTATACTCTGAAAATGATCAAAATAAAAACCACAGATGAATTGCGGTGTTTAAAAAATAAAAGGTAGAAAGAAAAGCTCAATCGGTAATTTCCCGCTCGCCGTCACCAGACCCTCATCTTGCTGCCTGGGCTGCATCCTCAGCTTATGTCAGGGTAGAGTAATTAACATTTATCAGTCTCCAAGAGAGACCTTTCCCCCACTAGGGGAGAATGATGTGTAACCTGCTGTGGTCTTTACTTGCCCACTGCAGCGCTCCCTCAGCCATTACCAACAACAAGGCAGTCAAGGGGAAAGAGTAGGATCGAGGCCAAACCGTCATCAGCTGTCATTATACGCTTCAGAGCAGGTAATAGTGAGTAACTGGCCGATTTAATATGGTGATTTCTACTTGGAAAGTTCATGACCAGTGATACAGCCAGTAGATCTAATGTGCACTGACATCCTGTGATGATATCTGTAATTTTAATAATAAAAACTTGGCTCATCATTACCATACCTGAACACAAATATGCTTACACTATTGTCAGTGTAGTTAATGGGTCGACCACATTTGCTAAACTGTGGTCAGCAATAACAAACATTTGAGAATAGTACAGCTGTGAACTATGCTTTATATTCTTATGCATATTTTGTGTTGTATAGCTGTGTTTGGTTTTGAATAGATGAACCATACAGTGTATAAGTACAGCTTGAGCAACTTGAAGTTGATCACGCACAGTATCTAATTTGGATGCAGTTATATAACAATATTTCAGACAATGGTGATCGGTAGGCTACTCCTCATTTCTGTAGTCTTTTATTTTTCTTGATGTTTTTAAATCAACCAATCCACTTGTGCATGGTCAGAAAATTGATCAATTTTGTTTGAATTGGAAACTAAGATAACACAGGCTTACAGTGACTGCCCACCAGTCGCTGGCTGTTTTTTAAAAATGTTTTAGCTAACGCACTGTTTTTCCTCTTTAGTTCCACTTATAGTTTTATGGTTGTTAAAATAGTCTTCTTATTCTTATTCATTATTATAGATGGTAGTTGTTAAACACCCCACCTGCTAAACATCAATATGTTGTCATTGTGAGCATGTTAGAAGCATGCTAATGTTAGCATTTAGCTCAAAGCATCTCTGCCTAAGTACAGCCTCACAGAAATGCTAGCATGGCTATTTACTCATGTTTATTACTGCATGTTTTCATCAAATGTAAATATTCCAGAGCTGCGGTGCTACATTTGCGCATTTCCCCGAAATTGAGCCTGACACAGTTGTATTAGGTAAAGAAGTGTGAGTTTAAACAGCGTTTGGCTTCACAGCTTGAGTTTGTAATCACTGGTCCACTGGCAGTGCCACTGCTTGTTAAGGGATCAGATACAACAGAGAAATACACACAGGGCTCCCTCCTCTAATTGGCCTTGCATATTGGCAATTATGAGAAATTATGTTATAACTGTGCATGTAGAATCCAAATGTCTCTGACATAGTCATGCAACATGGTACAGCCTTCATGTTGCAATTCATGTTTCACTTCACTTGTTGTGAAACTCGTGTAGACAGCACAGCTGACTACATGACAGTGTAACAGTAGTTACACTTTTTTTTTGTGGGCCTGAATGCTTATTTACAGAGCTGTAGAAAAGGTGCAGAAATCTGATTTCCACTGTTGGTTAATGAGCACAAAAAGGTCAATTCAAAGCTCTTTGTCACATTGATTAGCACAACGGAGGTGAGCTGCTGGTTGAACCCGAACAGATCATTAAACAGAATATTTAGATGCTTCTCTCACTATACAAACAACTGTATATCTGAATTGAAGTGCTATTAAAGTGGCAGCATTCAGACACAATGTCCATTTATTATTGTAGTGATTACTCTGGAAATGTTATTGCTGAGCAAGAGGGAGATCAGACTGAAGTGTGATAATCGTTATCACAGGTTTTATTGTTTTCTCACAGGCCTCCAACAATTCGTGCAGAACTCTAATTTACATCCAAGTGATAACAAAGAACAGCATAATAAACTTTTGGTGACTTCCACAATGAAAAAGCCACAAAGTAATTTGATGAAATCTTCACATTTGCGTTTAATTAACGTATATCCACCTGAGGTTCACCTAGCTTTGTCTAAAGAAATTAAAGAAAAACTGCATTAATTAACCAGACTAGCAAGGGTATCATTTTTACACACAAAGTACCCACCACCTTTTGAATTAATTTATAATCTTCAGTTCCAGCCAGGAAATTACGTCTCCAGACTGATGCAGTACACCTTGAGACAGAGACAAACACTCCTCTTAAATTAAGAAGTGCTTGATGAATCATTGTCATGAAGTGATTCACAGATTCATAAAAGGAAACCTAACATTTGTGTAACATCAGACATGAGGAGATATTCATCCCATGTTTGATTTGCATGCAATCAAACATGGGATGAAGTCAGACACACTGACAATGTTACCGTATCAACAAGGGTTGGGCAGATACCTTGAATGTATGTTAATAATGTTTCAACAACCTGACAGCATTGTGGAAGTGCTTGTCCCTGCACAGGATGGAATTCTGAAAATGGAGGGGGAAAAAAATTGGCTGACATATCTGGTAATAGATCAACAGAAACATTTCTGCCTCCGTTGGTGGTGGTGAGGGAGAGAGGTTTCTTTTTTCAGTCTTGTGACATGGAGAAGAGCACTGTATTTGCCCAGGTGGCTAAAGCCCCGTTCAGTATCTGTGTAATCCTCCCCTTTGCAGCACCGCCAAACATTGGCTCCCCATTGCAGTCCCTGGCTAAGTGGAATAGACAGCAACAGATTGCCCTGCAGCCCATTTACCTCCAGTACTAAAGGCCACTGTGATCCACTCAGAGTCTTTTGGAAACCTCACTGCAACACCTCCAGTGCAAATCAGGGATGCACTCCTAAAAACTTAATCAATTACCTTTTCAATTACTTTTCAGCACCAGTGGTAATTGGTAAACATTATCTCTGATATTACATGGGGCACCTCGATTCCTGGGCCAGCCATGAGTAATATGCATGCATGCATGGTATGCTAAATAGTTATATTAGAAATTAATTTGTAAGGATTATTATATCATATTATATTATATTATATTATAAAACAGATATTGAACATTTGTCTTTAATGTTGAATGTTCATCACTAAATATGAAATAGTCATGTTTGATCTGATCTGGGGTATGTTTCATTGAATTTCAATATGACATATTTTCTTGTTCCATTAATACATTAATAATCAAAACAACTGCCATACTTGCAACCCATGCATCAGCGTGCAAGAGCCTAGTAGAGCTAATAAATTTATCTGCAATGTGTGAGTAACAGTGACGCTGCTCAACTGTTTGCAATCTGCGACATCACCTTTTTCCAAATGAGCCTTTCCCACTTAAAGCCAAGGAGAAGAGCACAGGGGGGAAAGAAAAACAGAAACCTGTGATGTTAACAAGAACTGTTCTAAATTTGGCACAAGATAATGTGTTCATGTAGGACCCCATCACTCATAGTTAGAAGGTGATTGAGAATGTTTTCAGGGCCTTTACGCCCAGTGTCATTACGCATCTCCATTGTTTTCCCTGATCTAATCATGATCCAATCTCAAATAACAGCCACATATAACACCAGTGTCTTCACATTCTCTTCTAATTTGTGTCCACTGAAAGATAATGGTAACAACATATGAGCTGAGTCAGCTATTGAGCTGATTTACAAAACACATCCACTCATTGAGACATGCCTATTTACAGATTAGAGCAAGAGGCCCTCATAGACAAAAGCAATGCTAGTTCAGTTGTGTTTTTATGTTCCTTTTATGTGGAGTGACAGCACATTTGTACTCACAGGGCACATCAAATATTGTCACAGTGTATCCCTTACCACCTGGCAGTTTGTGCAGACGGATCACAATCTGTGCCTTGGGTGCACTTGCGGTTCCTCTTTTTATGATGTGGTCACATGCTGATTGCAGTCCACTCACCTGAGATACATGTTAATGGTCTTTAAAATCATTTCTAGTCTCGTAACAGATGTTTGGGAACAAGCAAGTCTGAAAATGTATCGCAGCTGCAAAAATAGAGCAGAAGCTTCACCCTTTGAGATCTAAAATGTGTCCAAATAGAAAAGAAGATGTTAGTGGGAAAAACTGTGGTGCCGGGTTCGTGTCAAGTGTGTCAAGGCAGGCTGATACAAGGCCCTCTGTCCACCACACTAATCATGACATCAGAGTCACAGTGTCAAATGAAATGTCTGCTGGTGAAAGCAATGGCCTGTCCAGGTGTTTACCCTCCAGTCCCTGGACATGTCATTGTGACATATGAAAGTGCTTAAACCCCGTAAAACTCAAGGAGGCAGTGGCGCCATACAAGAGGAGGTTGGGGAGGTGTTCAACTGCAGGACCAGCATGTTTGTAATGAGAGGAGAGCGGAGCTCACTGCAGCAGCATAAAGAAAGAAGAGTTCTATTGCACATTAAAGTCTGGAATGTTTTACAGAGGGTAATAAAGCCCCCGGCTAATCACATTCACCAGAAGCACACTATCCTTCACCCAATGACCATGTACAATCATCGAGGTTTACCTTCATAAACAGTATATATCTCTCTTCTTCTTCTGGCGCGGAAGAAAAGGGAATGAGCAGGGATTTCGGTATTGCAGTAATAGATTTTAAGTGCGTCTCTCATCTCGGCAGATGCAAATGCAAATTACTTTGATACAGTCATGCTTGATCTGCAGGAAATTTGCATTGACTGTTGCTTTCAGAGGCTAGTTTTGTCACAGGATAAAAGGAAACATCAAGTAGTTGTGCAGTGTTTTAGGTGTCAGAGATGAAGGGAATATTATATATAAGCTTGTTTAATAATAACACAGACGCTGTAGCTGGTTCATCTCAGCTCATCGATCAAAGCCTTAGTAAGTTAAATATCAGCTCAAACGTCCTGTAACCAGGATAAATACCCATCAGCTCGAACGAGCACAGAAACACAATCCAGTGACTGCATACTGAAGAGGCACCGTCAGCTCATTAGCTAACAAGTTACTATGCAACCACTCACCATGTCACCATGATATAAATGCAGCCAACCTAGCCTATTGTTTAGTCAGCACAGTGGTGACACAATCACATATGGATGTATTTTATAATTCATTTGGCTCTGGAGGACGCGGGGCAATTAAGAGTCTCATTCATTACGAGGAGCATCCTGCTGATAGTAAACAGAGGCTCTTGGGGGAGAAAGATGAAACAGGTTCCCTGTTTTAGACTGACACAAACACAAGAGCGAGATTTAATCAGACAGTTTATTCAGCATCCTGTGCAATTATCTCCACTGGTAACACTTTACTTTTCACCAGCTCTTTTCAATTACTTCAGCTTGTGTACTAACTTATGGCTTTATGTACTTGCTTAGTTTCATATTCTAAAAGGCAATAACATTCTTGATCAAACATTTCATTACAGTACACAGCATATTAAATTTAGTTGGTTTTTGCCTTGGATATAACTTTAATTAAACCACTGTTTCTCTGTTTTATGCTTTTTTTACGTTCTTTTGTTGTGTTGCATTGCTTCTAGGGGTCTCTCAATCACAGGACTAACGAAAGATGGATTTTAGTGACATCATGAAAGTAGCGTGGGATCATGGGATTTGCTGCCACCACCATCGCCATCATTGCAGTCAGCCTCTCCTGGTTTGGATTCCTTGGAGGTCAGTTGTTCAGGAAGTTTTTACAGGGACAAACAGACCAAGTGATTATAACTGGTAAAAACAATGAAAACAGCAGGTTCATGTTAAAAATCAGTGTTTTTCTCTGACGCTATTCAGCGGACACAAGATTTCTCAGTGGGGCTGTGAACCAAGGTTTGCCTAATGTTTTCTCAGCTTGTTTCTCTGATGACTTATGTCCAGACGTTCAGGAGGTTTTTACTGAAAGCTGAATTATCCGCAGAGGTCTCCTCCTCTCCAAAACAAACGGACCTGGTGATTAAATTCAGGTGAAACACTGAATAAAGTAGTTTCACATTAAAAATAGCTAACGGCTGCTCAGCTTGTTTCTCTGATCCAGACATCCAATGACTAAAATCCTTCATTCTGTGGAAATATAAAGTTAAAGATAACCAAATTCTAAAAAGTGTATCATAAGATATGGTTTAAAACTGGATAAAAAGTAAGTTTTGACTACTTCTGGCCGACAACCGTGATGCAGGTCTTTTTTTTTTTTTCACTACACTGAGAACATACCGAACCCTGGATTCAAGACTGAGGTATGTACCGAAATGTGAGTTTTGCGTACCTTGACACTGCTTGTTTTGAGTGAAATATGTCAACAATTATTGAATAGATGGCCATGAAATTTGGAACAGACATTCATGTTCCGTTCGCGATGAATTGTAACAACTGCAGTGATGCTCTGACTTTTCATCTTGCGTCACCATCAGGTCACAGTTTTAGATTGTCCACTACAATACCTGCCAAAGCAATGACATTCCCGTCCAACTCAGCTGTACTTTGTGCTAATTAGCAAAATGTTAGCATAGCGACATAGTATATTTAGATGGCAAACCAACATTAGCATTTACCTAAAAGCACCGCTTTGCATAGGTACAGCCACAACAAGCTTCTACCATGTCTGTAGTCTTGTTCAGGACATGTTGTCCACTACCTTGTCAAACTTCATAAAATCTTAAGATTCTCTTCTGTAGAACTTGAGATTTTAGATTCAATTTAATGTTAGTGTAGCATCCTGAGCAGGCTTTCTCCAGAAAGGCTCTTGCTTGACGTTGAGTACAAAATTCATAAAGTTTCAAATTTATCTCTATCCTCTTATCCATTTATCCATTTTTCTAGATGTCTTTTTACCTTGTCATTTCTCCTCTGATGCCTGTTCCCTCTGCCTCCCCTCTTGCAGGACAAGGCTTTCAGTGTCCGAAGCATTTCATCACCTCTCAGTTTTGCGCAAGTACACATCTTTGTTTGTTCCTTTTAAAGACATAACTGAAAACTCATCTTTTTAAATAAGCTCTTCTCTGTGCTTTTTTAATCTGCATACACAAAATGCATCAGGCCAACCTTGACAGATCCAATCGTCTTGTTTTCTGTGTTCTTCATTTCATTTTTGCATTGTTTTCTGCTGCTCGTACATATTTGTTGACCTTTAATTGTGATTTGCACATTGTTCTTACATGACTGACTTAAAATAGGTTTTTGAATAAAAAAAAGTGTGAGTATTGTTCTAAACTGCGATGTGGAAATGTTTATGTTCGCAACCTTCAGTTCCAGGACACTGAGGGACCACGATGTAATGTTTTTTCATAAGGATTTTTGAATTGCAGTGATCCATGACATGTTCCAAGGCAAAACAGCACCATGCATATTCTTGTCCAAGGATGTCAAGACATACACTACACAAAGAAATGATTAGTTGCAGCATCCAGTGCTGCTACTGTATAATTCCAAGCTAAAAATGGGAGCAACTAAGCAGACAAACTGCAGCTGGAAAAAAAGGTTTTGAGTATTATACGGTCAGATTTTTACCAGATACTGTTCATTGGTAGGTTGACTTATTCTTACTTATAGAAGCAAAGCCATGTTTCATTTACATTAAATATGCTTGTACATAAAAAAAAATAAAAATGACCCCTGTGAAATTGCACCAAACTGTGACTCAACATTATCCGTGCAAAAGGAAAGAAATCCCACCGATGGAAGGTCATCAAATTCATGATATCCACTCAAGTGGAAGAAGATATGCAAAATATGTTTAAGTGCGTCACCAGCCCCAAGCCAAATGAAGTCCTGTCCCACTTATGTAAAGCAGAGAAAAATAAGTTGAGAGTTTTATAGACGCCTATAAGGTTAACATAAAGGAAGATTTAGTTGTTTATTGTGAGGAGCAGGGGTCACTTAGGACATTTGATGATAATATGAGATGATGCACTTTGGTGCAGAGCAACTGTAATTATGGATTTCGGTTCAATGAATAGTGCAAAAAAATTAAACAGGTTTATTTTCTAGAATTCTATATTGACACATGAAGCACAGAAATGTGGCTTTGTGCCAAAGTGGAGGAAAGAAATCTTCACGGCGTGAACTTGCTAATGCCTTCAACTCAGTATCACATATCGTCTTGAGGGAGGGTTGGCCTTCTCGTTAAAATGAGTAAAGGCAGATCATATTTAAAAAAAATATTCAAATGTGCATCACAACAACAGAGTTCAGTACAGAAGGGCAGCATCTGCAGATAGGCACTATGACAGAGTGAACAATCTACCCTCCAGCAATCATTAGGGCATCACAGTGGGTGCAAGGCGGGGAAAAGGCTACAGCAAGGATTGCACCTTCCACCCAGCAAGGCGTATATGATTAAATCATATCATATGCAGAACCTTGTACAAAAGGTTACTGAACAAACTGGCTGAACACTGGATGTAAATCAGACCTAGAAATTGGATCACAGCCTAAACCTTTCTCGAACGCTAAGTCGAGGAGAATGAAGAGAATCTTTATCTTGTCACCTCTAGTTAACAGGAAACTGTCAAGACTCTACATAGAAGAGAAAAACAATTCCAACTGTCTTAGAAAAGGCAGTGTAAAGCTTAAATGACAAGGAGAGGCTTCGGGAGATCAGGCAGGAGACAGTTTGAGGTAGAAAGGGATAATTGAGGGCATGGACATGTCAAAGCCACCTGGCAACAGGAATTTTTTTTTTTCCTTTTTTTTCATAGCCTGGGTCTTTTGTCAGTAGTTGCACATCACTGCTTTGAGTTATGTAACATGTTTATGTGGTGATACGGCACGGTTGCTAAGTCCAACTCCAACAAGGGCAGGGAACACAAGTGATCAGATAATCAGACAAGTTATTTAAAGTTGTGGCGCTTATCAGTAATAAGCAGTAAAGAGGGAGAGAGAATAGATATAGCTTGGAAAAGCAGTCACTTTATAGAGTCGGAAATGGTGTGAAGTCCAATCTCCACAGTGTCTATGTTTTGGCAAATGACCAAATATCTACAGTAACCTGAAAGAGGACAACAGTAAGATTGAACACGCAGCAGAGACAATTTAAAGACCGAGCTGTCATAAGAGTAGTCCAGTGTGTAAACAAGGTCGGATTCAGCCCGCTCTGATTGATGGGTGCAGTCAAGATGTTTTGGGAGGGGGTGGTGCGGCAGAAAGAGAGAAAACAGTGAACTAACCCATCCAGGGTCCTGATTACAAAATACATTTCACAGAGACCACATCAAAGTGGCCCAGATGTGTTTGGTCATGAGCCAGCAGAATGGATGGGGCTCACTCTGATGTGCCACAACTCAGTGGTGAGCTTTGCTTTAGAGTTGGCCAGGCCCCAGTCTCGGCTCCAGAGCAACTCTGCCCTCTAGCTGGTGAAGCTCTGAGCCAGACAGACCAAGTCCAATAAAACTAAGGCTCTTATTTTGAAAACAAGACTAATGGAATAACATTTCATGTGGGTCATGGGTGATTCAACCGTATTACTAGTTATTTATTTATTTAATAATATCTATTTTGTAGTTTCATTCCATTCTCTTTGACGGTAACATGTGTACTACTTCATCAGTGTACTACAGCTCTCGAAAGTTATATGATTTTTAGACTGAGTGAAATATTCAAACTCAATATAAATCCAAAAGTTTTTATGGCTGCACCATCTCATTGAAGTCATAATATTCTAAATGCCTTGTGCATCATTTTCCATACATTCAATTCAGCCTGAGATGTTTGGTATTTTTGCAGTGTTTATTTTCTGGATCTGGAATTCTTCTTACCAACACCACTTTATGTCAATTAGGAGTAGGATATTAAAAGTTGTTTTCACTTGAATGTGGTTTACTTCGTAACTTCAGGGTTTGACTGAAGATCAATCGTATCATAAGTGTGTGTGTGTGTGTGTGTGAGAGAGTGAGACCAGCCCTACTAATGAACAGCCAGATGTGAGGCAGACTAAGGCAAAGTGTGACAGACCAAACTCCAACATGAACAAGTGTAGCCTCATTAAGAGAAGTGCAATAATAAGTAGGTGGTCAATCTACTGACATTGTTTTATACATAAACTACATTCTGTCAGTTGTAATGAGAGAGATTCTCCTGCCAAGGTTATTTTATTCTGTAGGAATATACTTGAAGCAACTTCAAATGAAAATCTAAGAGATAACAAGGCTCCATGCAGCCATAACATTAGTTAATATGATTTCATACCATGGCAATATGGTCTGAATGTGCGCTACTGAAATCTTGTTTTCAGTCCAATGAGTGGATATGATGGACTTTTGTGACTACATTATTAATGAGTGCCATCAGAAAATTATGTCATTCATACTAAATTCCAAAGATCACACTGGCATGGTAAGGTGAAGTCCTTCACGATAAAGAAATGCATAGAAATTAAATTGTGTGTATTCAAAAGACTATAACTGTCAGATTGACCCCACAACAACTGTCTGTGACATGCTCGAGTAGCACTTATTCAACTTCACTCAAAGATCAAGTTCCTTCAGAACTACTTATTCATTAATCGTTACTGAAGTTGACCGTGAAATGCATGAATGAAATTGTATTTATAAAATGAATTGTAGTAACGTTGATGATCCTCTGACTTTTCACTTAGCGCCACTTGCTTCCTATTCATGTCTATGTGGAAATGGGCAGGACATATTTGCCTCCAGTTGCAAACTGAGTTCCTTCACTTTGCGCAGTGTTAAATCTGATTGAACTTTGAACTGTGAAATCACAGTGCTCTCCGGTTTGACGAAGCTGGGTTGACAGAGGGTGTGGGACGGACCTCTCATTCAGGGAAGAACATTATATGGATCAAAATAGGCACATTTTCAGATAGAGAAATGGAAGGATGCTGATCAGTCTTGCTTTCCTCTGAATCCTCATACAGTACAAGCTGTCTGTGCTCCAAGTTAAAAACGCAAACTCTTTCATCTGTAACATGTCATTGCCTGAGATGGATGACTTCTGCCAAATACAGCCAACCCCTATCTGAACTATGGCCGAGATCCCACCTGAATAACATGAAAGTACAGAACAACACCCCGTACTCCTCATACGTTCTCATTTTTCCACATGGACACATCGAGCCCCTCCCTGATTCCATCCTGACAGCCTTCATGTCTTAGCTGGGCTGGAGCCACCGAATCCATCATCCATTTCCAACTCTGCCGCTGCGGCTGTCTGATCAATGATACCACTAATAATAACTGCCACGCTGTCACCTCTGTCTCATCATCCCAACTGGCACAGCCAGGGGCAGCTCTCTGCAGATTGCCTCCACAGATTAGGACTCCATTAGAGAAGCTATTTACCCACCTTTCCTTCCCTCAGGCTCCCCTTCACTTTGTTTGCCCACCAAAAGAGCCCATGGAGGACATCATAACCTTTTTCAAAGTGAAAAATAACTGCTTCATGTATATTGCTCCAGAGGCATCTGATAAAACCGGACTCTGGAGTTCTGTTAGCATTGTCTTGAAGTTTCAACTTTGGGGCTTATGGTAAGAAAGTGCATCCAGTTTTTCTCTCTGAGAACCATTCGTCATTTTGCCCGGGCACACCTCCATGCCATTACCCACACTCTCGGTTAAAGGTTAGCTTGGAACAAGGCCACTCCTCTGTCTTTTACTCTGTGCTAAGTATGCAGAACCACACTTGGCTTTGCAGGAATGAAAATGAGTAAAACATGCATATATATATATACATATCTATATATCTATATGTCTTGTGTTATTCTTTCAGATATTATTGCAAAAGAATGGCTGTACTCTGTGGTTAGCCCCTCCAGGCTGCCTCAGTGGCATGACGACAGGAAGAAGTCCCATAAATCAACGGCCGTGGCACCCCAGCCCATTACAGCACTCACTTAAAACAATCATTAGAGAGAGAAGACCTATTGCATCCCTGCCCTCCTCTGCCATTACCACTTCCATATTAATCATCTGCTTCTGTGCAGAAGAAGCAAAGACAGAACAAAGGTCCTGATTTGCCCCGCAAAACAACAAGTACAAGGTTCTATTGGCCTTTTTATCTGCTTGAGTAAGACGGTCGGAGCTGTGGAGCTGGAAAGCACTGTTGCTCAGAATATATGGGCCTACCCATGTAATACATTACTGTGAAACCTTAATAATAAGTGAACATATATAACTTTTGGGAATGATGAACACGAGCTCTCACTGGCTTCTTTAATTAAGCGCAATGAGCCTTGTAAATCCAATATTCATACGGAATGATTTGCGGAAGAATGGCTTCTATTACACAATAGAAAAATAGGTATTTAAGCAGATACAAATGATCTATTATGATAATGTAACTCCCCCGTCCCTCAAATTTCCCAAAAGGCAGTAAAAGTGTTTTGAATTTCCAATACCAATCTGCCCTTACGAGGAGAGAGAAATTACCAGAGTGAATCTCGTCTCTGCCAGTCCATTATCGGACCAGCTTCTCTCCAGGTAATTTCACTGGCAAGCGAGTATAGTCCCGATAGACCGAATGGAAAAGAAATGTCATATTTCCTCCACCACTCTTTAATTCATGAGTCCTCTGCCTTATCAGACCACTGGAGCCCTGACCTGTTTTACTTTCTGCAGACGTCTATTGTGTGTGTGGGTGTTCTTCCCCCTGAAGACTTCCGTTTTTCCCTTCCTTAACACTGTGCAGGCCAAGGTTCCCCTGCTTCCCTCAAGGGACTGATAACACCTCACACATACTGAGTCAAGGGGATGGGGTGGGATAAGGCTTTCAGAATTCAGAATTGGTTTTCCTAAATTTGATTAGCATTTCATGGTGCTCTATTTTCTTGCCAAGGGCAAACAGTGGTATTATGCAGTGTAGGCTACTTCATATGTGTCAGTAAAAGTAGCGGTCGCAAAAATACTTTTCATATATTTTAAACTGCTGGTAGGTTTGTGTTTGCCACACTGGACCATTCAAGTGGAATCAATCAAAGTTTATCACAACTAGGGTTTCATTGCTGACAAGTTGGCCGTCATTTCTGTTTGCGGTAAAAATACTAAGTTAACTTCTAATTTCAGAACGCTGCAGCATCGCCAAAAGGAAGTCCAGTGGGACGAGAAGCACAAGCAGTCAGATGATCTCACAGGTTTTATGTCATCAGGTAAGCCAAAGTCACTTACAAAAAAAGCAATGGTGAATGGCAAAATTACAATCCAAATCCACAGTTTACAAAACGTGTTTTGCACCCCATCAGACTTGTCAATCACTTTGGTGAGTATGATGTTATCACAGAAATGACAGCTGAAACCAGTCGTAAGAAATGATCTTCATCTTCAAACCTCATGCCCGCATCGTTCCTCTGTCTTGCGCGACGCCTCTGATGCCTTCCAGGCAGGCAAATGCCGCAAAGCGGGATTATGTTAATGAATCTGCAAGTAAAGATAATATCCCTGTCTCTGATTGAGTATGAATAATAAAATCAGAGTGGGTTAATTGCACTGTGATTGAATCTAATCAAATAAAAGCAGAGTAGTTAAAACACAATTAAGAAAAGGATTAGATTGTGGATGGGCTTTTAGTTAAACCCATAAGTCATGAAATTGATCAGACAGGATGAACAGAGACGCCGGATGTCGAGGACGGGTGCCAGTGAATGATAGATCACGGGTCAGACCGATCACTCTGTATCGCTGTCATATGCACTTCTGTGATCAAAACTTGTCGACTGGAAATTTGCTCATAACTTTTGACCTATTGGTAAATGGATGTTGTTGTCAATATGAGTCAGTAGAGGCGGGGGGGGGGGACCATTTCATTAGTTTACTGTATGTATTTACAATAAAATATATGTTATTTATGCCGACAGCAACATGCAGTAGGATTGTGCTCGACAGGCAGTCTAGATATCTTACCATTATGGATAGCTGCTTGTGTGGAATATGGCAAGAGTGAAGTATTACCTGAATACAACTTTCCATCAATCATATCAGACAGGATAATGTTTAAAACTTGGGAGGCACAGCTGACAGTGCAGCATCCATTTGTCTTGCCCTTCATTATGGCCACTCTCTATTTGCATTGATTGGCTGCAGAAAACAAATGTGGGCAGTGAGAGGAAAGATTTGGGGGAAAAAAATGCTGAAAAAGAAAAGGAAACTGTGTGCGTGAGAGAGAGAGAGAGAGGGCGCAAAAGAAAGATTGAGAAAGAGACAAAGACAGACGGACAAGATTAGGAGGTTAGAAAAACTAGAGCTAGAACAGTAAGAGTATGAGCAGAGAGGTGGAAAACAGACAGCAAAGGCATGTCAGGATTGCAGCGGCGGCCAAAGACAAAGAGTTTCTGAGTGAAACAGACTCAAACACATGCACGCAGCCAGATAATGATCCAGGTTAAGCACAGGTTTGGCCCGTGTCCAGCTGCTCCTGGTCACAGAGAGGTCAAGCAGGCTACATCCATCAGCAGAGAAATGCAGGATAGACTCTTAAATGGCCTGGTTCCTCTCCTTCCAGCCGCTACAGAGTGATGACGGCCTTGTCTGAGATAAAGGCCGATCCATTGGTCTGATTTGTGGCTGGTGGGGCAATTTCAATACCCGTCTTTGGCTTGATAGATGAGGCCCCTGTTTGATAAAGGGCCAATTTGCCACGGGGCCAATAGGGATGAAATTGCAGCAGTCGCCTTTATTTTGTCCTTTCCTCAATCCACAGCAAAACAAGGCTGGAGGGGAAGAACCACATAATGCAAAGTAGGCACAGTAAAAACAGAGCTGGATAGAATATTGCTCTTTTCACTTGTAGCGGAGACTGAGGCTGTCTTTGATCACGAGCACACATCCTATTTCTTTAAACAGCAACAGTCAGATTTTAACATATGAATCTGAGAAAATAAAATGAAAATGGCTTTGGGAAAGGACTGCTCAACAGTACACACGGAATATTAACTATCGGCCCGATTCAACTGCAGTAATATAAAACACAAAAACAATTCACTTCAGCCACCTGTCAATCCTCCCTATAGACCGAAGCTCAGGATAACTGTTAATGACAAGTGTCAAACTCAGTCAGAAATCTACAGAGTCGATTCACAGTGCATCCTTTGTGCTGCAGCATGGCAAGTACACCTGCCATTACTGCTAAATTACCTAGATCAAGCTCCTGCTGGACTCGCGATTGCACTAAAAGCACCAGCATATTGGCTGTGATCTCTAGAGAAATGTATAGTCTAGAGGCTGCATATGTATCTTTTCAATTTCAAGAAGTCAAGTGCCCAAAATTGCCAAAAGCCTTTGGGAGCAATATCTTCTTCTTTGTTCAGTCCCAGAATGTCTCTATAGTAATTAGGACCATATGTGCTTTAACTGGCAGAATTGAGGACAAGCAATTCTGGTAGGACACCTTAATGTCATGTTTCATGCGAGTGTGCTTGGTACCAGACCAGGAGAAGAATACAAAGTATGAGAGGCCCACATGTTTATATCTGCCCTAAAGTTCCCTTTTCTCACCTTTTGAGTTTCTTCAGGGAGTTACAACTCCACCTACACCACAGTAGACTATGTAAATCATATCTTGGGGCACACGAGCGTCTTGCTCTTGAGGAAAGATGCTGGCTGACAACGTTTTGACATGAGAGGAAGAATACGCACTTGATGTGGTTGACAAGGTTCGTGTGGAATCTTTTCCTGCCAAAAAGAAAGAAAAAAAAAAAAGAAACACAAAGTTGTGTATTGAGTTGACTGCATATGGTAGAGTCAGCTGGAGACTTTCCAATTTACACATTATTATTGGTTTTAGTGTGGCCTTGGGAAAAAGAAGAAAACAGACAACTTGTTTGTTTGTTGTTGTTTGCATCAGTGGTTCCCAACCTTTTTGGCAGATGTTTCACCAACAGCTGTGTCCTCTAGTCCTTCATCGATGCCACCTATCATGTTGCAAATGTCTTCACTATAGCTGATTTCAAATAGCACATTATTTAACTGTTAATTCTATGAAATTGGATATAATATGGGATGTTATTCATACAATTCAATGTTAACAATTGTAGTACTTCCAACCATTCAACCTTTTGCCAAGAGATTAACCCTTTATCCATTTAGTTACCTATCCAATGTTTATCCATTACTTACTGCTATTTACCCGCTACTTTTACCAGTTGGTTGATTTATCCTTTTACATTTCGCTAATTATTTAATCTGTTCATGCATCATTTTTAGCTAACCTTTCAATCTGTTTATCCATTACTTTTAGCTAACTATTTGATCATAACTATTCCATCATTTTTTCTCGTCTATTAACCATTTATTTTGCTTTTCACTTACTATTTCAACTGTTTATCTATTCAGCTATTTTTAGCAGTCTATTTCAACTATTTTCTAGCTAACTATTTAATCTGTTTTTCCATTACTTTTAATTAACCATCTCAACTGGCTATATAGCTACCTGTTATTAGATAGCTATTCAGCCATATATTTCAACTAGCTATTTATTACAACATTTATCTATCTATTTGAACCATTTATCCGTTACTTTCCACTAACTGCTTGAACTTCTCTACTCATTGCAACCTAGTTGTCGCACTGTTAGTCATGTATGTTCTGTTCAGGTGTTACAGCTGACAGTGTGTGTATATACTTTTTTTTATCAAATCATAATTTTATCCATAAATGGCCAGGATTACATGAGTTGGTAGAAATTGCACAAAAAGAGGGGAGTTCACTCATGAATTAAATTAAGAATGCAAATGTTTTGACTGAAAAATAAAAAAGTATTTTAGAATAAAGTGATGGATGAAAGACGACAGAGATATATTAGGCATCTGTGGGAAATGTCAAAAGCCAATGTTAAATGAAAATCAAAATTTGGTCTGAGCAATATGAGATATGATATGACAAAAACATTTCAGATTTTCATCAAATTTGTACAAACCTTATGAAGATGTTGAATATAGAAACTTTGATGGAATTATACCAACCCTTGTTCTGACTGCACCAACTGTGTGCATTGCAATCACGTTGCAGAGTCATAAATCAAACTTCAGCTTCTCAGACAGAGATTATCAGAAACCTTGTTTCTGCCTCCTGAGTCTCATTGTACTTGAGAATTTCTCATGTGTGCACTAAAACATCAGTGGTAAATGAATTTGAAGGGACTGGTCATTGAGCCTATTTTGGAGCAAATAAGTCTCAGGCACATACAGAGAATGGCTTTCCACAGAAGAATGGATTGAAATATCTCAGAACAATCATTAGTCTACCACTGAAACAAATGTCTGCAGAAAACTGCAGCAAATGTAAGAATATCATATATCATCTTCACTATTAACAGGGATTTGACCTAAAACACTTGAAGCAGGAAAAAGGATGAAAACGGAAGCCCTCAATTTAAAATCAATGGTACTTGCGCACCCTATATCAAGAGCTTTTCTCCTCAAAACCAGATGTGATACAACATAATCATACTTTTCCCAAAAGTAGATTAATATATCAAAGTGTAACGCTCTTGCAGGGGGATATTAGACTAATTTTACACACCCAGGATCTCTTTCAACCCGTTTGCGTGCATGAATGATCTCTGTTAGATGTTGTATTATCCAGGCCAATCTTGTTTTCATCCTGTAATCTTGTTAATCAATTCTGTTTTCCTCTGTGCCACAGCTTGTTGTGTACTCTTATAGGTGAATAAATAGGAACATTGATGAACACTGAATACATGAAGCCTCTCATTTGTGCGTGGCCACCAACTGAGAGGACAATCAGGACAGCAGCTATTCCTGGTCATAAGCCTGAGGCAGCCCTCTGTCTATTACTTTACTGGACAATATTCAGTAATAGGGCAATTGGTTTTTATGAGCACAAAGCAGCAAGTATTGTCCTGGTTTTCCACAGTATGTATTTACAGTGGTGGCTTTAAAGGTCCTGCTCTGAAATGTCAACAGGCAATAAAAAAAAACACATTGGAAGTCTATTTTGCATTCAAGTATATTAATTTATTTTGGTGTCATTTTCATCTATAATCTATCATTTATCTTAAATTGAAAGGTCAAGCATCAGATGTAACCATTGTTTGTTACAAGCTACACAGTAGACATTGTGCACAACCTTTTAGACTTGTAACCCCTTAAAATGAAGCTTGTGACCCTTTCATTACAGGGTAAGGTTTACCGTGGTCATGATTTGTGAGCAGCTCAACCAAAGAGTGATTTTTCCTATTCAGACTGGTTAAGTTTAGGGAGTTTTAGAGACCCAATGTTGTAGAGGTGTAAATCTTTTCATGAGAAAAAAAAGCAAACATTGACTAAAAATTAACAATGTTATGTAACAGAGGTCTTTTATCACTTTGTAATTCAAAGCTGACCAACAGAAAACGTGTTGAGAAAAAAAAATCAATGGTCTTTGAAAGATTCTTTCCTTTGAAGATTTCTGTGAATACCAGGGAACCATTGTACATGTCTTTTATAATTCTGCTGTAATGTGGAAAGGCAGGGTGATATTGGAACCCTGAGTGTGATGTGTCGGCTGTACAGTGACAAAATTAGATTTATTTACCAGCCATTTATTCATCATTTTGACTGGCCTACTAATATCCGGGCAGAACCACAGGGACTCCAAGGATGTTTGTGAGGGATGAGTGCATTTAAATCAAAGCAGGATGTAATCAGCCATGCAGGGTGTTGAGCTGTCCCTGGGGGATTTAATACCCCATTATTTAAAGCAGGGCACATCAATGTGAAAATAAAACACACGCTGGCAAGAGTTACACAGAGCTGTCAAACATCAAACCAGCAAAAATCACCAAATTTGTGATTTCACAACATATCAGATTCGTTTTTTAAATTAGTTTGTCATTGTTCTGTCAGATACTTTGTTCTGGAAATTATTCTTCTTTCTAACTTTTTTATTGTCTTTCCTCTGGAAATGCACTTGCTGTTTCTCTACAGCTTTAATTTACACAGAAAAGCATAACCATTAAGACATTATCACACTGTTTCAGCCTAAATAAAGGCTGTACTCCTATAAATCCAGTCTAAAACTCTGCTGACTGTGTCCAATAAAAATATGTTGTTCCCATTAGAGTTGTCTTACATATACTGTAGTGAATAATTATTGTCTATTAAAAGATAATAAGGCTGTAAGCCCTAACCTGCGGTAAATCATTTGAATGTACAGTCCACATTTCAGAACAACAGGACAGTCTGTGTCTTGAGAAAATGGGAAAAGCTGTTTTTGTGAATGCAGGATTGTCATTGCAGTTCCCAAGATGATCTGGAAGGATGCTGGACAAGGGAAGGGATGTTCTTATCTCACACATTTACTTTGGAAGTTGCAGGAGGCTAAACTCTCTGGTGTGTTTGTCTAGGAAGTTTATACATAACGTTGCATGCTCAGCAACTTTCTCTGCATAGGGAAAAGAGGTAATAGGTGAAACTGTCAAACAATTCAAATCACAAAAGTTGCAGGTTGTTATGTTAAACTCATGAAGACCTACAGTCTCTCCATTTAAAATGTGGGTGACACTGCCATCTATTGAAAGGCAGCACCAAAAGACAATAAATATACTGCATAAGACCTTTTGATACCAGGACACCTTTTTATATGAAAATATTTGTCTTGTTTATCCCCTTGTTTTTCTAATTCATCAATACATGGTATAAATATTTACATCTATATTAATTTCTTTTTTTCTTTTGAAGTCAATTCTGTGCTAATATGATTATAAAAACATGACTGTTGATCATAAAAGAATTGATTTGGGGACAGTTTGTCCATTTATTTATTCTTGATGGCTGCCTATTCTCAGAGATGTTCATTTTCTTTGCTGGAGACTAAGTGGTGAGTTGGGATATATAAGCCCAATCAATGAATTTCACAGAATGTATAATTTCCCATACAAAGGAACTTCAATTCCTTAAATAAAAAACTTCAGAAACTAAAAGCAGCAGATGGGCCAATCTGATGTTGTTGGAGGGATGTAAGTATTTTATGAAGATAATGGCGTTTACTTGAGGTAGTACAATGATGACTGTGAGGTCTTTGTTTGTAGCTGTGATAAAGCTTACAAAAGCTTTATAATACTTACATTATACTGAGTCTTATGTGAAAGAAGATTATTAACCAAATGTCTTGAGTAGCACTTCAGACAGTGTGAGGATGACAGCGACTTACTTTTTATCAATAGGAAATACTTTTTCTAAAAGTCACACCATAGTGCTTTTGCCTTGGATAAGTGTGAAATTGCTGTTAGACGACATTTCGCCTCTCAGCTAAGGAGCGAAAAGATGATGAGTCATAACAGCACATGATTGTATATTCTGTAGAGGATAGTGAATGAGAAGGTAGTTCAGTTAAAACTACAATCTCCCTCTTCCTCCATGTTGCTGAAACAATCAAACAGGAAGTCCCCTTCCCTGATGTCTTTCCTTTAGTGAGCCCCTGCAGTGATGAAGTTTGTTACATACAAGAAGAGAGCCCCT
Source organism: Seriola dumerili (assembly GCF_002260705.1). NCBI lineage: Eukaryota > Metazoa > Chordata > Actinopteri > Carangiformes > Carangidae > Seriola > Seriola dumerili. Next base: position 757,864 of record NW_019176070.1, read on the forward strand.
CAGGTCATCAGCAAATTAAGAAAAAATGAAAAGGCTTTAATGACAAATTATTCCTGATTAAAATACAGATGTTCTTTCTGTCTTTTGACTACAAACTAAGTATTGCAGTGTATTCAACTTCTTCATAAGTATTGTGTTATTGTAAATAAACCATTTAGCAACACCTCATATAAAGCCAAGTCACTGTAAAACCCACAATGATTAAATCAAACATGGCGAAATTGAAATTCAGGGTTCTGTGCAGATGGGAAAAAAAGTTTCCACTGCAAAACCAAATTGTACTAAAAACATAAATTACCTGCATCTCCAAAATAACTTTTTTGTTGTCTTGTTTTTATGCGCAATGGCACAAAATCAGCTCTCAAAAACAAGAAAAATTGGAGAAATGGTAAAAGTCAAATTTTGCTTGCTAAGATTTTTGAAACAAGTAAAAACAAGCATGAAACAAGTGAAATGCTGTAACATAAAAACTGCCTGGTAGGAAGAAATATCTTATCAGACAAAAACAAGCAAATATTGCCCTGATTTAAGATATTTCACCTCGTTAGTAATGCCATTAACGTGTTTAAAGTTCAAATTAAAAACACTCTACATTCTCAGCAGAGGTCATTGATTCAATAAATGATGGTAAATTCAACTAATAGGAGTGAAGGAATTAGTCCATATTGATCGGCTTTTTCAGACCACAGATGCGGTTTTATGGATGTCTACTGAGACATACTTTAATTTTGTTCTCATGTGCTGGCCAGAAACAGTCGAACAAGTAATTGGGACTCCTGATCCTGAGCCTAGAGAGTGTATTACTTGCAGATGTAGTTAACCAGCATTGCTAGAGGAAAAGTCAAAGGGTCACCCAAATCAATAGTTTTCCTGCTGCTGATGCTTGAATGTGTACAGCAAATTTCATGGCAACAGTTTTGAAATACTAGTCATAGATTGAAAAAACAAACAGATGGAGATGAGTACATGAATTCTGCACCTCTGACTTTACTATCTATTAATTACTTCACTTTATAAGAGGTTGTACAAAGTTCAAAAAATCCCCAGTTGTCCAAAAAAGACAAATACAAAAAAAAACCTACTGTTGGTTCCAGGCAGCAAATCATTGTGACCCTTTTTACAACTATCATAGTCCCAAGAGAGTGAGTAATCCCACCAGCCCTCAGTGCAGTAGTAGTAATAACCTTTCCACTAATTGCTTTGGCACCATGACAGTGACTTTCTACCACCACGCTAGTTTTCAGTTGCATGCGTCGCAGTTTCCCTCAAGCCCTTATCCACCAATATCAACTGTTCAACAGGTGGAATCATCAGCGAATGAAGAAAAACATACTTACCTGCAATTATAGATTAACAACAAATGTACAAAGGTGGAGTTTGTTTAACAAAAGGAATCACTGGTTATGTCGATAAATGTTATAGAATCAGCCGTGAAACATCAGCGTCTTTCCACAAAACCGACTCCACTGTACATCAAAACAGCATCAGCAGCAGACAGCATCAAACAAGGCAGTGTGCAAGACATTTAAAAAGCAATTACTATCAGATTAGGTATGAGAGACTACAATGACATTGTAAGCACATTTTCCAAATAATACCTCTCTTGATTACTGCAGGCGTAAACTAATTAAGAGAAACAAGCCATCTGGCGCATGTGGACATGGTCAGGTCGGCTAAGATTTCCTGATTAAAACACATTAAAAACAACAGCAGACAGGGCCACATTCACAGGTGAGACTCTGGAACATGCAACAGTTTGTGCGTAACCTTGGGGATGTAGTTCAGCTTTGATCATACTTTCATGAATGACAGAGCCATTTATGTCAAGTAGCACTTGAATCAGCAAGAGCTGGTCAACCTGGACTATTTTTTGAAAACAGCAGTGCCGAAGGCTGAAACTTCTACATGCCTTAAATCCCTCTCAGTGTTACCCATCGTGTTCAGAGAACACTGCATGAGCACCAGATAAACTCTTTGTTCAGAGCTTTTTTGACTTGATCAGTGAAAATAATACAGACAGTAAAGGTCTGGGAACATAACACCATAATGCTGACTGTGTGATATTTCCAATCCCCCAAAGCAAAGGAGTGTGTGTGAGATTAGCTCCATGATATTCAGGTTACACATGCCTGACCAAAATATTTGAAAATCGATTGTGTTGCCAGTATAAACAGCCCTTGTTGTTAAGTGGTCCGTAGCTCTGACCAGATCAATCTTCAACCAGGCTGAATCAAACATAAATAATTAAAGTTATTTCTTGGAGCCAGGTACAATCTGCCACTTCTTTATTTTTTTTTTCTTTTCTCATCAGAACTTCATGACATTTCAGTGAAAATACAGTGATTATATATTTGATTTCCAGGTTTAAATCAGAGGCACTTTTATGGTAGTCTAACCTTCCATTTCATAGTAAATTTTCAAGTAAAGAGGTGTAAGTCAGCAACTCATTCGCTTTCTCAGTTTAAAGAGTATCAATTGCATTCTCCAATGCGGTTTCGACCTCAGAACACCAATGAGACAGCTCTAATCAATGCAACAAATTACCTGCTATTAGCCACTGACCAGGGTTCTGTATCTTTTCTGCCTTTGTTTTCAGCGCAGCCTTTGATAATATGCAGCATTTTTTTTTAAATCACTGTACTATATCATTGCCTAGTGACACAGTATTTAATAGAAACATTATTTTATACAAATAAGACAAGTCATATATAAGGCATGTACAGCTTCTGTCTTATGTAAGTGTTAGCACTCTAAGTTAAGTGCACATTTCCCAAAAGCCCCATTACATTCTGTTATAAAATAGATGTTGCTGCTTGCTGCCTCGGAGTCATTCCTGTTGTGTTTGTCTTTATTTATTGCTCCATCGCAAAAGGGAAATGTGTTTGAAGAGACTTTTTAATCTGCATTTTGCTCACTACACTGTCTAATGTGACAATTTTCAAAAGCTTTGGTCTGTTTACATGTTACACATTGAGGCAAATACATGGTGAAAGCCAGCAACAGGCCAAAACCAAGAAAGTGCTGTACCATTCTTAAATGAAAGGCTGGTTGACAGCTACATACCAGGCAGCATTAAAGGCAAAAAAAAAGGGTCTTTTATCTTTTATCATATTGACACTGGATTTTCCTTAAGCTATCAGAGAGTTTACAATGAGACAAGACAGCATCTGTGTAGCAGTCTACAACCACAACACGCGTACAAAACATACCAACAAATGTCAGTTTCAGTCAGAGACACTTTCATCAAGGAATTGAATATTTATAGCAAATGGTTTCACAGCTGGGGGAAATGCTTCTGCTTTTTGAGGGAGCTCTCCTCCATTAACATACACATGCATGGATGTTACAGTTAACAACAGACAGAAGAATCTACACACCTACCCTTGTGGCAATGTTCCTGTAGTCTGCACAAATGCAAGATGATGTGTGAAGGAGCATATGCAAAGAGCTTATCTGAAGAAAAAAAAAGTGAGGGTGACAGCAGGATCTGTGTGTGTGCTACCACCCCCAAGACCAACCAAGGTAGACACTCCTTCTGATTTATATTTGATTAAAACACTCATTTTCTCTGCATTTATGATGGGTGCTTGTGGGAAAAAGTCAAACAAGTCGGTAAAAGATCTGAGGTGACTGGAGTGCTGGTTGAAGCAGCGGAGAAGTTCCTGGTTATATGAGTGAAATGCAGTGGGGGTTTGTGAGGGGAGATCCACAGACATGAGTGAGGATGTCAGCTAGGATGCAAATGAGTTCAAAACAATATTTAATGTGCCTATGTTGTATTTTGTGCCAGTAACAGGCAGGAAATTAAACAATTTGTTGATTTTTTTTTTTTTATAGAATAAACTGGTATTTTAGTTTGTTGCACCCATGGGCGTAGGTTTTGTTTGAAAACTTGGGACACACACACTAAGTGTGGGTTCTGGGGACCCTCCCCCTGGAAACTCTGAGTATCAAACACTTCATTACCTGTATTCTGGTGAATTTTTATGCACCAATTTGTGCCTTTCCTGCATCACTTTATGGTGGAAATGTCTTTATTTATGAGAATGAAAACACAAAATTCAGGCACCAGGTGACAGTTCAATTTATAATGAAATATAATGCAGTAAGGCTCTTGAATTCAAATGTCCCTCACTGTCAACAAATCACATTCTGCCGTTCTTTTGACTTTCTTTGGACAGCTGTTGCGCAGTTAATGCTGGATTAGCTTCTCAGCTGCTATCTTAGCTAGCTAGCGAGCCTTTATGGGCAGGCAGCATTACCTTAAGATTAGACTTTTCCCTTCTGGCTCCTCCATGGTTATCAACCTGCCTGCATGTGCACGGTGCCAGAGGAGAGGAGGAGATGCTGTGCTGCCGCTGACTGAGATCCCAACACTGTGTGTGTGTGTGTGTGTGTGTGTGTGTGTGTGTGTGTGTGTGTGTGTGTTTGTTTGTGTGTGTGTGGTGGGGATAATTACATTTGCCTCAAAAGATTCAGTGGTTGTATGAACTCATAATTCATATTCATATTTTGGGAGTAAAAAAAGACCCACTGCTGAAGAAAATAGACCTGCCCCTGTTGGAGGCAGTGTTGCGTCTATGAGTAATGTTATAGTGTTTTTTTTATTGTGGGTGGGACAATGCACGTGTTCAAAATATTGAGGGGGACATATTCCCTGCATCGTCTTATATTCTACGCCTATGGCTGCACTACATTATGAAAGAATGAAAGTTGTATTAATGCAGATGGGGAAAGGTTTATTCCTGAGCACTGAGAAAATATCCAGTAGAATAAATAATTATGACTGTAACTTTAACTGTAATTAAATCTGCTAAATTAGACTGTGAAAATCAGCGGTGCATGCATGGTTGGTCAAAGAAGGGTATTAGAATACAAGTGTCAGAAGATAGGGACACTATTACTTATATACTGTAAATATATAAAATATTTTTAAAGGAACCCAAAGCACAATGAATCAGGCAAACTCTTAAGTCAATACAAAGCATAGGGAAAGTCATTTAAGTAATGAATGACCTTAGCAACGGGATTGTTAAGAGACTAGGTGATGTAGTGTGAAATGTCAAGGAGAAACATACAGTTTTTCAATTTTAAAGCCATGAAAAGACATCACATACCATTCATACTGGCTGAAATTTTTAAGATCATAGGATAATAAATGTTTACAAGCTGGGCAAGCAAGGTTCAGAGTGGCCATATGTGGTTTTATGTACTTCACCAGTATGTGTTAAAACCCGTGGGCAACAGTAAAAGCCAAAAGAAAACAGAGTGTATCAAACTCTAATATGTGAATTCTGTACTGCATCAAGAAGCACAACATCAGCCTTATGCTCCCATAGAAAAACAGACCGTAAACAGAAAAGGCAGTTTTGTGAGCACAGCGAGTGAGGAAGTGGAACAGCTAGGGTTGAGTGAGATGGAGAAAGGTCACACAAGTTGCTTGCCCTGAATTACAATGCGGCTGTAACCAAAGCCTGAACTAGAGCTATCAGTACTGGATTGGATGAGGATGGAGGATTATGGAAAGCCAGTGATGAGGTTATGTGAGGGCTACAGGAAAAATGAGTATATTTCACCTGCAGATTTTTAGAAATGGATTTCTAGTAGATATGATTCTTTTTCAAGGAAAGGCTGCTGCCAGAATAAGACAAGTAACACCACAGCATGGGTATTTTTTGCAGCCGATGCACTGACAACACTACCAGGGGGATGATCTTTGGTCAAACCTGACATCGTTTTAGAGCTTTTAGTGGGACTGTATTGAGTAGCAATAGTGAGTGCTTTGGTATTTTAAGAGATTCAGGCATAAATAGGCATAAAGGTATGAGACTGCTGATGTAGCAGGTAAACAAGCAAAGTGAGATGAGGTGGATTTGAAATGATGGTGTAGAGTGGAGTGGTGTATGGGGAAAAGCAACAAGGAGGTGGCAGGGGAAGTTGGAGATGGAGAGTATAGCAAATGCCATTTTTTCAGCAGGGGACATTTTGTTGGTAAGTGATAAGGTGATGAAGACAAAAAAGACTGGGGTAATGTTTTAAAGGCAACATGGAGTTTAGCTGAGATTGAAAGGTATAAATGACGGTAATTGCGAAGATGATTATTCATGCTTAAAATATAGGTTAGGTTTGAAGAGAACAGAGACCATCATTTTTTATATGACCAAAATATGTGAACAACTGAACATTACATCCATTACTGTGATTGCTGAACATCTTATTCCAAAACTATGGGCATTGATAGGGCTGGACTGTATTAGACTGTAAATAAAGATGGATGTAGTTTCTGTGATGTCACCCATAAGTTTCTGAAGACCAGTTTTGAAGCTCAGAGTGGGCTGCTCTACTGTTGCCATTTTGTTGTGACATTTTGTGACTCCGTCTAGCTCCCCGCTAATTGAAAAATGGGCAAAGAGGTGGGGGCGTGCATGGAGCAGAGACTTCGGTTCATACCCACCGTCAACTGTGCATAACTTTAAGCCTTAATACAATTCAAACGGTTGAGTAAGATAAAAATTCACCCCCCTATACAGTTTTAGCTATAGAGACTAAGACAGTTTTTTGTAACTGGCTGTTAGCATGTTTATGTCTGCTGTAAAGTTTGGGATTTTAACATGGGAGTCTATGGGGATTGAGTGGATTGGAGCCAGCCTCAAGATGCCATTCGAAGAACTGCAGTTTTTAGCACTTTTCACCTACGAATCGTTGGCACACAAATGTATCATAAACTGTATTTTAAAGGGCTTTAATGCATGATCAGACTGACTGAATGAATAGACTTTTACTGTTTTTTAAAATTCTTAAGATTTACTTTTTTCATTATCATACTCTTATCATTCCACTATCCAGAGATTTTTGGTTCTGAACCACAGCATCTGACACCAGAAATGGGGAGGACAGGGTGGGAGGGATGGGTCAGCCTAGTAAGAGATATGATTAGGCCAGCCCTGTGTCATTATAGAAAATGAACCATTGGGCTTTGTGGTCTGGTCATGGGTAATATTTTTTTAATAAATTTGATTTTAGTGGCCTCAAGGTGCATCAGCCCACCGGGAAAATGCCTGGTATGCCAGATTACCAGTGCAGCCCTGGGCATTAATATGCTGTTATAACAGCCTCCATTCTTTAGGGAATTTCTTTCCACAAGATTTGGAGCCTAGCTGCAGGGATTTGTTCCCATGCAGCCACAGGAGCATTAGTGAAGTTAAGCACTGTTGTTGGATCATATGGCCTGGGATGTAATCTGCGTTTATTCATTCTAAAGGATGGCGCTGCGTTGAGAGCTCTGTGCAGGCCGCACTATAAGAATATTTGGATTTTGATTGGATTTGATTTATTTGCTTTACTGTGAATTCAATTTTCCTACATGGTGATCTAAACACTATGTAAAAGTGAATTTTATTGCATTTCTAAGTGACCTTACAGTAGTCAACTTTAAATATATACTGAGCCTACAACCAAAATCAGCCTGTAAAATACAGTCACCAGAAAAAATACAGAGGATGTCATATGCCATTTATTTCCTTCAATGGTAGGTTTAATTGGGAAAACCATGTCTTTATTTTCCATGTCCGCATACTTTTGGTTATACATGTTGTGTTGTCTACAACAATAAAAGACTGGATTCTTACGCTCTGGAAGGGAGACCTAAAGTGTAAAGAGGAAATGTGTAGTATCCATTACAAACAGCTTGAGGCAGTAATGTACCAATGAGGGTATAGACTGCTGCAAAGACACACGAACAAGAAAAGTTAGTTTTTTTTATATTTTATTAAACTACAGCGCCCTGGATTTAGCCTTACAGGAACCACTTCCTTGGCTGTGTAAACAACAGATTAAATCTCTTTGGCTGGGATTAGCAGCGCTATATCTCAGATATGGCCCTTATAATGCCCTCAAGTTTTATTTGATTGGCGGCCCTTATTGTGGACACTACAGTCTTGAAGCAATGTGTGCCTGAAAGGTTATACTGAGGGCTAAAATAAGCGGTGTCGTTTCCTCTGACTTCAGTCTTCTTTCTTTTGACTCATGTTATTGGCATTACCAGACAGAGACAGAGAAAACGTGGACTGTGCGCTTTACCATCTTTGCCTGATGCTTAATTTAACCGTGTTGACAGTTAGTTAGCATTAGTTAATACAAAAATCAAAGTTGAAAAGATATACCTCTAAAATGACGGAACAGTCTTCGTTGTTACTGCGTAAACAACTAGCAGGTAAGTTAGCAAGCTAACTGATGGTCCTAAACTTATAGCTTAAACTGTTGTATATCATATAGTATTTTGTTATGTATGCGAAAGTAACATCTGCGGTTCTTTTGCCTGTTGTTGTTATTGGTTAACCTGCGTTTTTTTACGTACAGATAACAGTGACAACAAAGTTGAAAGGCACGTGTATAGATAGCGTGCCAGACAGCTGTTAGCCGAGATGTCACTGTAAGCATAGCTGCTATTGCTCAATAACTACTGAAGGTAGCTTTTTACTGTGGATGTGCTTGTTTTTCCTCGGTGTACCAGACACCACCATTACTTGTCTTGTCAATAGTTTGCTTCCAGCGTCCGAGTAGTTTTGAAGGATTTATATCCCATGACGATATGACATTTAATAATTGTAAGAGTTAGCCTACATCTGACTAATTGTATCCTAAATTTAAGAGCTCAACAAGAACCCAGTGGAAGGCTTTTCTGCGGGTCTTGTAGATGATGATGACATCTATCAGTGGGAGGTGGTCGTCATCGGACCTCAAGACACGTTATTGTGAGTGAAATTATGCATCAAATAATATACAGTAACTTGTGATGATATGTGAGTTGTATATTCGCCCAGCTCCTGAGTGTACAAGCTAACACTAGCCTCTTTCTCATTTGCAGTGAAGGAGGTTTCTTCAAAGCCACCTTAACCTTTCCCCGTGACTATCCTTTGAGGCCTCCCAAGATGAAGTTCGTCACAGAAATCTGGCATCCAAACGGTGAGAACAAATTTCCCAGGTATCACTAATTAATCTGTGTCAACCAAAGTAGAACTAAATAAATATTTTCTGGAATCATTAAAAAAGAAAATGGACATATTTATGCACATATTTTCAAAGAGTTGAAAATGGCTGTAACAATCACTTCAAAATTGATTTTCCATTGCAAAAGAAGTTTACATTATTTTCAAATTTATAAATCAGGTTCTGTTCGGTATCTTAAAATACCTAATCATTTATTTTTTAATTCAATCAGAAATAGGGCATTTTAATAAAAGAAAAGTACATTAGTGTGCACTTAGTTACATGAGATAACTTCCTTGACAAGATTTTGAGAATCTCTCAGCTGGCTGCACCATATGGTGTACCAGGTTTGACCTTTCCCATTTCGTAATAAATGTGAAGCTGTAGCACAATATTTGATCTTGTGCTGAAGTGGGAACTTGTTAGAAATCTTTGTGTAAACTTGTTTTCTCCTAGTGGCAAAAAATGGCGATGTTTGCATCTCTATCCTGCACGAACCTGGCGAGGACAAGTATGGCTATGAAAAGCCTGAGGAGCGCTGGCTGCCGATCCATACAGTGGAGACCATAATGATCAGTGTTATATCCATGTTGGCAGACCCCAATGGAGACTCTCCTGCCAATGTGGATGCAGCTGTAAGTGCCTACTCAAGTTGTGGTTAGTTTGCAGACTCTCTTTCCAGTGATACATGTGCACCAGTCTTAATTCCAGCCTGAGTCTTGTTTAGTGTCTTTATTAAACGGAGTTAAACTGTAGAGCCACAGGGAACAATGGGAAACATTTCTTCTAATCTATATATACATATGAAGAGGGATGCAAATTAGTGATCTACAGGTGAAAAAAAAAACATCAAATTACTGTTAGAAGGCACCACTCTGTTTAGTCTAGGTCTTTTAATGGAAATCCAAACAAGTGGGCTGAGTGACGTGGGTCCCTGCAAGGGCAAATCACTGCCTGTCAAGGCCAAGCAGAGCTTTGGTTGGGTTAAAATGGCTTATCTCTTTATTCAGAGGTGCTGCCTGGAGACAGAAAAAGGTGATAGTTCAAACTCTGTTTGAAGCGAAGTAAATATCAATCAATCAATCAATCAGCAGTGCTTAGAATTTTTTGTGCAAAATGTGTGGCCAAGAAATAGAAAGAAATAAAGCACAAGTGGAAGGGTTGCATTAACATAGTTGTTGATATGAGTTTTTGTATCTGCCATACCCTGCAGAAAGAGTGGAGGGAAGATCCTACAGGAGTTTTTAAGAAAAAGGTGGCCCGATGTGTGCGGAGGAGTCAAGAGATGGCTTTTGACTAAAGCCTCACTCCAGTCATCAACACCGTAAGTACAACCACCTGTCAGGATTCATCATGGTGTAGTTTGGACTTGAAATGATTGAAATCTGAGAAGTTACTGTTCATTGCTGCTCATTTAGGTCATTAGGTCTTTCCTTGTAAAACCATATAAGTAATCCTGCTGTAGTTTTACATAAATTCAATTTATTGAGAACTAACCTGAGATGTACGTTTTTGTTTTAGGTTGGAACTGCGCAGGGGATTTGATAACTGGTTACACAAAGAAGAAAAAGACATTTATAAACCCATGAATTCTTTAGTACCATCAGCTGTGCTTTTTTGAGCAGTCATATATTTCTCTACTAATTTTTGTCTTGGATTTTGAGAGTTGTTATTTATGGATATTGTTGAATGGTAGTGGCGGCCATGCTGCCAAAACTTCCCATTTTACTTTTCAATTTTTCATCCTCAGATGAACAAGTCTTCCCTTTCAAGCATCAGTATTTCACTCACAGGAAGATGCAGTATACAGGCTCTCTGTTATGTGCATACTTTCTGGGAAGAAATATCCCTTCTGATAAACGCACCATTTCCAAACTTAGTTTACTTTATATGTACCTATTTATTTAGACTGAGACTATTTTAAGATGCATATCGTCTGTTTTGGAGGCTTTTCTTTTTATTCAACCTGCCACACTGAGCCATCCAGTCTATTGTTTAATAATCGATTATGCAGTTTTGGAGTGTCATTAAAGAGATGGAGATACAGACACTGGCTTTCCTTTCCTGCACTTTTCTAGGAGTTCTGCAGAGAAAGTGTTTCTTCTTTCCCTGAGGGGGAAACTTATCATCCAGCGCTGCCTTAACTTTGACTGCCGAGGAAGGAAACCTGTTTTCAAAAAGGACTGCATCTGAAGGCTTGTGTTGGAGGCAGAAAAAAAACTATTGTCAGCAAACCAAAGAGAACACACCAATAAATATTTTTTGTAATGAACATGCTACATTTTTACCTATGTAAATATAAACTACTTGTCCTAGTCATTGCACATGTTCAGAGGAAAAGCATCCATCTTTCCTATGGGAGAGGTAGCGCTGAGAGTAGCACTTCAAATACCACCCATAAAGTGATCTCCTAATCAAGTGGCTCATCAGGGTTGAACAGTAGTGATAACATTTTTTATGCTGAGTAAGGACATCATTTGAGTAGTGGGTATACAGTTGTACCCACTTTTGAGGTCAGTGAATGTTAGATTGTGAAACAAGTAATAAAGCTCAATGTGGAAATTGTTGGCTGATCTGGTAAAATGTTTGTACCTCTCTAATCTACAACTCGGTCTTCATTCTTAAGTTGATGTATGAGTATCTCACTGAAAAACAACTTCTCTCAGAGCTACAGTTAAAGATATCAGTATGTGTTTGTAAGTTTAAAGTGCAAGAACAAAACACAGTCCCATCTTTCTTCCCAATCTCCATGATTGCTTTATTGAATTAAGCACCAGCTCAATTTGATCAACATCCAGACACATAAAGACATATCTTTGAACTCAAAGAGTATAAAATCATTTTTTTAGCAACACAAAAGCAGATCCACCCCACCCCACCCCACCCAACCCAACCCACCCCCAAGAAAATCCATCCATGTTGCAGGTGTACAACAGAAACTGAGGGTCCTGAGTTGCTCACTGTCCAGGAGCTGACAGACTTTTGTTCATGAACTGCTTCTTGACAAAGCACACCCACCACTGAAAGAAAAAAACTTTGTTAAGAAATGTCTCTGAAACTGTTGCACTCTAACTACCTGTGGCAAGAATTAAAAAAAAAAAATCTAACTTGGGACCACACGGCCCATTAGTCACAACAGGATACAAATTGTTTTAGTCCAGATATAATGCTAGAACCTCTACTCAATGTGTTGATACACAGTATATTCAGGGTTTAGTTTGAACAGCAGTTAAATGTTTAATCTTGTGAAGCAGCTATAGCTCAATTTTCTCTAATTTCCTCTTCTCAAACAAGTAAACCTTGTTTTATATTACAACTTAAACCACAGAGGATGCAGTTAACTCAGTAATTACATTCTGAACAAAGGAAAAGTCGACCAGTGCACATTGTTTTTGTTCTGAAACAGGTCAGAATTGTGCTTTGTGCCTGTAAAACTGTAGTTGTGTTATTTTGGAGATGCTTGGCTCACCTTGCTGGGTTTGTCTGTCTGGGGGTCAAATACACGTTCACATAGCCTTAAGCCGGTCTCCTGACGGATCTGCTGGAGGTATGCTCTCATAGTCTCTGAAAAAGGTTGCGGCATGCATCAGTATTATAACAACCACCTACATCATCACAGTGTTTACCAGTTGACAGTAGTTTATGAGGAGAGTCACACCTTGCATATGTCACAAGTGGGAAATGGGACATTAGGGACTGCTTAAATTGTTGACCCATAACCCTAATATATTCTTAATTTTACAGAAAAAAAAGCCAGTAAATACAGACGCTGACGGACACCACACAAGCATGAAACAGCACTTCCAGCCTGAGATCCTTAAAGCTGATAGGGCCTTGGTTGACATTACTATTTTTGGCTTGATATTACTCAGTTAGGAATTAGCTGAAATATAAGAAGGGTACAAGGTAACTGGCGCTAATTCAGAGTACAGGGTAGTGAAACGACATAAATGGACCTCACTGATTCACTGCTAACAATCAGTAGAAATAAGGTGAAGTGCCCAAATTAGCAAGACTCACACTTTATTTTGTTTTGTTTTCTGCAGGCCAACACATATTAGACCTTATTGAAAGCGCTTGTTCTTACCTTCCTCCTGCTTGTTTGTAGGTTTGACGTACATAGCATTAAGAGGGAAGCCAGGTTCTCCAGGAATGGGGAAGTTAGTGATGCCCAGAGTGTACATCTCCTTCTCTCCCTGGCTCCTGGAGCTGCACTGTAATGAGCCACACATATGCCGATGCAGAGGGTGAGATCACTAAATAAACTTTAGCTCATCTGTTTGACTAATATCCTTTAAAATAGACCTTTAAGCTGCTAATTCTTTCTCCTTGCATGCAAGGAAAAGCAATTTAGTCTACTTATCTTTTAATGGCTCCCTAAAAAACATCTGGTGAGCCCTTTGAGGATCCTCAGCCTTTGGTTGATTTGTTGTTACACATATTAGGATTTGCATGAAGCCAGTATAGAGTGCAAACATCCACCTCTGCAACCTCTGTACATGAACCAATATACACCTTACCTTCTGTAGTCTTTTTAGGCATTCAGAAATGTAGAGTGTGACATAGATCAGCGTCCTGTCAGCCTCATTCTGAAAGAAACAAATACACTCACATTACTTATTTTGATTAGGACATCTCTAGTCAGGTCTGAATGGTAAAAGGTTGCATAGTTTAAATCTCAAGCAACTATGTAGTGCTGAGGGGAATGAGAAGAAGCAAGCTGGGGCATGCGGAGGAACGAAGTGCACAGCTGTTTCTCAACACAAAGAGAGATGGGGAAGAGAAAAAACTCACAGGAACAAGCACACTAGTGAGGTACATGCTTGCTCCTCATGCTCGTATCTTAGCTGTTAAAAACTTTAAACACTTTTTTTTCTTCTTCTTTTTGTTTAATTTGGCTCAGTTCAATGATTACAGGCAGCTACGTTTAGTCATATGTGATGAGGGATAAAGGCAAGTTGCCATCAAAAGTGACAGTAAATTCCTTACCTTAATTTCATAGTTCTTAAAGAAAACATTGGCTTTGAAGTAGTAGATAGCCTCATCAATGATGTCTGAGTCTATGCCTGAAATGAAAACCAATATATATATAAATAAATGCAAGACTCTCAAGTCAAGACATAATGAAGTGATCAATCTAAGTGCTGACTATGTTTATCAAGACAAAGTTATTTCCTGTTTTGGTCACCACATATCTTTTTTTATGTGGCACTATATTTGATTTGTCATCTAAAGGCAGTTGAGAAACCACTCCAAGTGGCCAAACCCCATTTCTTATGTATAATATTATACAATTATAATGCTCAGTTTTTAATAACTTGAAAAGTGGCATATTCTGGTTATTTTGCTATGATGGAAATTTATCAAATCATGACACCACTATATGATACGTAAGCAATGCTAATGTTCTGTAAATTATTACATCCATAGATGACATGTACAATAATGCAAAAATTCTAAAAAAATCTTCACAAACAGCTTTACAAACAGAAAATTTGTAAACTTAGTGTCACAGGAAATTAAAGAAGTTGAACTTCAGGATGCACTCTTCAGGCCATATATGGAAGTGAAGCAAAAGCATGTATCAGGAACTGAGCAACGTGTCATAATAAGGAATGAAATCTGCACAAACTTAACCGAAGTAATTAAGTAAGCCGTTAAAAACTAAACATAACGAATGTGTTTCTGTTGTCAGTGTGGGTCGGCTCCAGTTCGGGCTTGTAAAAATCACCGTAAAGCCTTACCGTCTCCTCTGGCTGGTCCCTTGAACTGAGTTTTGATGGGGAGCAGAGCCATGTTCCCCACCAGCCTGGTCTCAGGAACCATCAGGTTTGAGTGATACGCCTTAAAAATTGAGGAAAAAAGTTGCTGTCATGTTCATTTTTTACTGGGAACATTTCTATCAGATAGCATCAGTGGCATCTCTGCTTTCGGCACCTCTGCTTTAACACCTATGCTATCACCATGCAAGACCGTATATTTTATAGATACGAAACTAAGAAGCATTAGCAACTTAGTTACAAAGGCGAATTTATTAGTTCTAACAGTTCCAGCATCGTTAAATTGCAAGCAAATGCTAATGTGGCTAACCAAATATGCTAACGAGACTCGCCATCAGAGCTAGCGTTAAGTCGGAGGGCCTTGTGTCACCAACTGGAGTTTCTGTGTAGGTATTATTTGCTCTGAAGCCCACAATAAACGCTTCAGTTTGTCAATTGTCATGCAATTTTTACTCACCGGCATGCTGAGTGATAAATAAATCAGTCCAACTGCTCAGCGAGAGAAAAATATTAGCACCACAGGACCCTGCTTCCGCCTGTCCCACCCTTCAGCTTTACAGGAAGTAGCTACATGTCATGTCGCGCAGTGACCACATGAGGGCGCTAACACAAAACACAGACTGTATACACAAAGCACACGCACTATTTCTTCACAACTGCAGGCAGGTAGTACATTTTGTACAATATTTTATTTAAAAATATAAATGTATTTAATAACACCTCTTTAAACTTAAGCATTGTCCTAAAATAATGAAAAGAGAATAGATTTAAATTACAAATTTCTTGAGTCATCAAAGTGGCTCACAAAAACAAAACATTCTAAACATATGACACTGGGTATTCATGATCTTCAGAGTGAGTCTTTTTCCCCCCATTCTCACGTTGAAGTCACATGCAATTCTCCACTTGGCCTTGATATAATACGTCTTGTTTTTTCATCAGCCTCGTATTCGGTTTTCATCTCATGTAAAGTCTTTTTCGTAGCATCTCTGGAGTCACATTACTCTTCAGCTGTCCACTTTGCCTTGAAAAATCTCATCGTAATTTAGGTTAGCGGGCTCCTCCTCAACGTCCTGTAGAAAAGGAAAAGATGCAATGTAATTACACCGTGTTGTTAAATTATATGTTGTGTTTTGTTTTTGTTTGTTTCCTCACCTTTGGCTCCTTGAATTCCAGATCCTCTCCATACTGTATAGAGAAGTCGATGTGTTGTAGTACTATGTTAATACCTTCCTCATCTGTGCGGTCAAAAGGCAAGAATCTCACCATGCTGTAGTCATCAATCTAGACACAGGCAGAGAGATTGTCTATTAAAACAAAATCTGAATTCTGATTCAAAATTAAATGCAGTATCAAATTAGTGGCCTCACTTACCAGACCACAGATGGCTTTAGTCAGCTTCTTGAACTTTGTGCTTTTGATAGTATCAGAATTATCTTCCATCATTGAGTACATATCTGGGTCCAGATACCTAGTGAAAAAGAAAGCAAACCATGAGGAGTGCTGTTTCCAGATGAAAAGGCTATTTCATGTGCATTCACTATCTATAGTAAGAGAACTTCAAACCCTATACAATTCAATTTCGAAACACGTCACACATTTTAGTCACTTTTAACTTTCCATTACTTGGTCCTTAGTACTAACATTAAAGGGAATCATTGCTGCAGGTTTCATATAAACTGAACACACATAACATATTTGTACTGTTATACTGTACTCTTATGAAACTTACTTTTCAATTTCCTTCTTGGCTTTGGGACTGAGCAGGTCCATTTTGGTCATTATGTTTACTTGAGGAATCTCTAATGACACCATGGCACTGAGGGCAGCCATGACTCCTGAGATGAACTGCAATGAGGGAAGATGTGCAACTTCAGGCTTACTGTCATTGCTACGTTAAGTGCAGTCTATTGCAGAAGTGAGGTGTGTTTACAAAAACAAACATGGTAACTCAAATAAACAGATGAAAGTATTGGGGAGATTACCTTAAATGACTCCACCATGAACTGGGAGTCAACCAGAAACACACCGCACACCCGAAACTCCCACTGCTGGAGCTGCTCCACCAGCTGCCTCATTACAGGGAGGTGCGTATAAAGTTCAATTTGACCTGCAAAATCAAGCCACTTGTCAAAACTGCACCACACTTTGTGTTGACAGAACAGATGCCCTCCCATGTCAGCACCCCTTAAGTCTCTCCACTTCACCTCCTCACACCAGGTCAGCACAAAGTTTGTAAACCCCTTCAGCATGCCTCCATTTACCTGGGCAGTCAAACAATATGTAGTCATCTTCTACATGACCCAGGCTTTCTTCCAGCCAGTCAAAGTTGTTGGCGAAGTACTCCATGCAGAAGACCAGGCCTCCGTTAGGGCCGAATCTGAGAGAATCGTCTTCCATCACGTCATCCACCTGGATGAGCTCACGGATGTCTGAGGACACAGAAACAATGAGGTTGACATGTGGGTCATGTAGATCTAAACATTTATCTTACTAACATTTTATCCCTCTCCCCTCTAGCCATAGAAACATGTTCATAAAGAATTGCTTTCTTTTTAGCTGCACTATAGCAAATACCATTACATAGGCACATTCCTCAGTCTCAGTTGTGATTATACAACTTATTTTCTTAGTTTAGTGTGCTGTTATACTGTATGGGAACTAACTATTCGACCTATCCATCTACCTATCTATTAACAGCAAATCACATTTCAGCGCTTCAGTGTTTTCAAAGTAAATCTAAAGCACCATTTATATACATACGCATGCAATGACAGAAACTATATAAATCTCTTTTTATTACTTATTTAATGGGCTAAACATTTATTACCCCCTCTGTTCTGGATTATATACAGCTAACTCTAACAGTGTAATTAACTGTAACTATCCTTTTGCGAAGAAACAACAGGCTATATTCACCTGCCATAACAGGGTAGTCAAAGTGTTCAGCAGCTGGGTCCAGATTGACCACCTGAACTGAGCGGTTTAGGGCTTCTGAATGCTGGACCAGTGTGGAGCAGTAGGTACTCTGGAAAAAATAAAATATTAAGCTTCAGCAATAATTAAATGAAAGGAAGATGTCACTTAAACTCAGTCTATGTGTAGACAAGACAGCCTCATGCCTTAGCATAGCGCGTTAGCCGAATGGCATTAACAAGACATTTCAGTAAGTTTAGGTGAATGTCTGATGACGTACCTTCCCGCTGCCCGCCGGGCCCATCACTAGCTGTGCATAACGAGGCATTTTGCCTCAATTAAAAAGTGTTGTGGTAAATGTAGGTGTCTTTATTCACTGGCTGTAGCTAGCTATATTTTGTAAACGGATGCCCCAGTACTTCTTCGTAATGTAAAAGATATTCACACCAGTTGTAAGTTCTACTCACTACTACTGCCTGGTGGTCAGAATGGGAAGTAAAATGAAGCACACAGGAAAAGAGGATTGATAGGCGTGTCTCATGCTCTGACTCAGCTGCTGCTTTGATAGCTGTGAGGGGGGAATCAAAAGCCAACTCTATTAATGAGATGTTCACTGTTTTGTTTGGAGAAGGGAAGATTATTTGTTTTAAGAAAAAAGAAAACAGATATAACTTCTGACCAAAAAGGCTAACCAGGAATGACTGTAGGGATGTAGTTAAATAAGTAGGATGAGTAATATTAAAATATTAAACTGGTTTATGCACATGTGGTAGTTCTGAGATAGTCCAACATTTTCTCTAAAAAAACAGGAAATGCAATAGTAAAATTAATGCACCTCTTTGGTGCAGGGAATCATATCAGTCAGGTCCAGATCTATTTAATTTTCTTTTTTACTTTTTTTTTTAACTACCAAAGGCTAACTACCTGAGTGAGGCAGTACAAGAAGCGTCTAAATGAACAGTCCCAGAGGAAGAAAAAGAGGGGGAAGCAACAAACTGAAACAAAATGCAAAAGTAACTAAGCAGCTGACACTCGCTCACAACGTGACTGTGTGACTGATTCTCTAATATTTGTCATCGAAAGAAAATGTCACGGGGAATGAATGGAGTTGACACGTCAAGCCTTTAGACAAAGGTGGACTTCTTGTGGGTAGCTGAGGTAACGTGTTATGCCCTATTTTGCACTGCAATGGATTATGGTGTAGTTAGCGGGTTACATAGACTCTATTAGCTCGATTGTGCTCTTGGCTCTAGTGACTCTTTGGCAGCTAAACGTAGCAACAAGACCCAGGAGCTCTTGGCTACCCGGGCTATGTTTATGATTTACAAGTGGTAATGTCCTGCTTCAGCTCGGATTTAGTTGAACAGCTGTCTTTTATCGGTGTTTAATAACCCTAGCTACTGTCCACCGGCGGAGGGGGCTGCCCAAAGCGAAACCATACAACGTTGGCCATCAACGTCAGCAGTATTCATAAATGAATTACGGCGTATTATTAGCGAGTCAAGGCTAACGCTAAACTTGGCTAGCAGTGTGGTGAGCACTAACTTAACTGTAAGCTTATAGCAGACTGATAATATCAGGATAGTTAATGTCAACGGCTTTGTAGACGTTTTGGGATCTTGGCTTAGAAGTATTCTTGGAAATTTGACTGTCCAGCCGTGTTGGCTAGTTTTGTAGATGTGCTAACGATAAGACTTAGAGACTCACTAATGTTTAGCTAGTTAATGTAAAACAGGTCTTTGTAGCGTAATATTGAAAATTCAACTTGTTTTTATGTCTCTGCTGAAACATTTTAATTAAAGTGACTAAATGACAAAAATCTACTTGACACTCACAGAGGACATGAACCGATATAACTTTAGGCATCATTGTTTTGGTACATTAACCAAAGCAAGCTTTTGTTTGTGGCTGTGTTCAGTGAAAAATCTAGATGTATTATTTGGTGTATTACCCAGTAGATTAGATTATTTAGATTGTAGTTAAAGGTAGTACGTTTTTTTCTTAATGCCATTTTAAGGTAACAACATTTAAACAATAATAATGAAAATGCAGTATTTTCCTAATGTAGAAAGCAATGTATTCTCATTTCTTTCTATAGAGAAATGAAGGATTGGAAACAGAACTGTTTCCAGTTATGTACTAACCTCTTTTTTGTCTCTTTGTTTCCTAGTGTTGTAGACTATGAGTGTGGGTGATGGAGGACAGCCAATGTGAGGACTTGGACTACCTGATCCAAGATGAGGACACCCTCATTGAAGGTGTCAGCAACCAGGTCTTATTTGTTGTAGTGCTCAGTATCACCTTCCTTGCAGGCCTCCTCACTCTGCTGTGCAGGTAAGAAGCAAGTTCAGTTTATGTGTTTTTGAGGCAAAGTTGCCTTAAATAGTGGAGAAACTCAGTTTTAAAAGCAGTAGTCTTTTTTGGTTGCCTAATCTGGCCCAATTAGTATATTCCACTTAACATCAAAACTTTACTGCTGGCTCAGTCTCATATAGATGAATTTGTCTCTTGGCTGTTGGCCAACCCAAACATTTATCTAGCTCTGGTCATTTGATTTCTTCTGTAATTCAAATGTAAGTAATCCGTAAATACAACCTTACACCATACGAGCAACTTAGTTTCACATCTCTCCAGTAGCCAGTAGCAGCCAAACTGACACATTAAAACCTGCTCCTCATAGCCAAATAATAACACAGTTATTACGACTTTGCTTGGTGTTTTGCATTAGATGTCCAAAGCTTTTGTTTGATGACACAATTAGATGTAAAATCATCCTGTTATTTTGCATAGCCAAAAACACAGGACTAAGGATTTAGTGCTGTTACATGTTTACACTTTCAGCTCACACATATTGATAATGTATCAAATATCTGCCATTTGTCTTTTGCAGAGAAGAGGAGCAAAACATTCATCCTGAGAATCAGGAGCATGTTCGAGCCGTCCGACAACAGCTTCAAACAGAGCAGGTATGCAGGCAAATGAAACTTTAGCCTTTCGAGCCAAATATGGTTTACAAGAAAACCATACAAACAACAACAAAAATACATAAAATTTGTTTGAGTTGTTAGAATCATTTTTTGGAAGATGAATAAAATTACATTTAGTTACAGAATTGTTCTACAGTTTGTATATTTTAGACCATATGACAGTATTATTTTCAAATGCATGTAAAGGCGCTGAAAACAGATTGAGTCAAGTTTTAGAATCATATTGTAACTCGGAAGCTGTCATCCATTTTATACACCAGCTGAACAAAATGTAATATTATATATGCATTTTGTGTGTTTATAATAAGAGAAAAAGTTTTAAGATAATATTATTTTCTGTACCGTTGTATGAGAATGTATTTTGTTTAGGATTGTCTCTTCATTATTTAGGTTAAAAAGTAGCAGAAAGCTGGGAGAAGTAAGCAGAAAGGTGTACAATGCCAATCACCACGGGAAATTGCAAAAGGGAACTCAAAATTAATCATGAAATACTTTAATTCTACACATCTCAAAGAATATTTGACCCATTTAATATATTTTGCGGGTAGCAAATAAGGTAATACACTTTGTTATTTTGCAGGATTTGTGATAGGTTTATCTTTCAGCTAGAATGCAAATTTCAAAATTGTCTGTATATATGATTATTTACAGTTTATATTAAATTTTCATATGTTTTTTGAACTTTTATGAAATTGATTTCTTTCTGTCAGGATGAAAATCTGCAAGCGGAGGCCAGGCAGCAGTATTACACAGACATGTCTTGTCCCGTGTGTTTACAGCAGGCTGTTCTGCCAGTGGAAACCAATTGTGGACACCTTTTCTGTGGTAAGACAATTGTATGGATCTTAGTAATACTTACCAAGCAAAACCAAACCGTGGCGTTATGAGGATGAATTGTTGGTATAAGCTGATTTAGCTTCAAACAGAAATCAGAAAATAAAAACAGAATATAAAATTCAAAATACAAATTTATCAATTCATATATTAGTTGTTTTATTTGTACTCAGTGCTATCTTTTTCCTGCATAGGCTCCTGCATTATTGCCTACTGGAGGTATGGCACCTGGCTGGGTGCTATTAACTGCCCCATCTGCAGACAAATGGTAAGGCATGTAATGAATCTTGAATGTAGAATTGTTAACCTTACACCTTTTATTTTTGCATTAATTGCATTAGTTTTTGCATGCTAGACATTCTGGTACATACTGACCATTGCTTGCAAATTTATCGATATATATGTGAGATACTGTATATAAATTCTCTCATCTATTAAGACTTGTACTTGTTTATCTCTGGGTATGAAATACCTTTCATTTTCAGTTTAATTATCTCCTGTTATTGTGGAAATCATAGTCATAGTCGTCATAGAAAAAGGAAATGAGTGATATTTGTGTCAAGGAGAGTGATGGTAGTAGTCCTCACCCCCTCAGATAGCCCCATAGCCTATCCCACCTGCTTAGTCAAAGCTTGATGTCTCTTTTCATCTCTGGGTACACAGTGTTACTGTTTCCTCATTGGAATGTGTCTGTTAATGCAGGTTTAACCCCTAGAGTTCCTCTTAGCATTAGTGTTGTCATGTATTGAGTTTTTTTTCCCTTTTCCAGGTAACATTGCTCTTCCCACTATTTCATGAGCATGCCAATCCTCAGAGGGTCCAGGATGGTGAGGCAGAACCTCTGCTCATATTACGAGACATCAACGATTATAATCGCAGGTTCTCAGGCCAGCCAAGATCTGTGAGTATACTATAGCTGTATACACATTTAGGCTTGTAGAAGTTACAGGTTAGCTTGGCATACTTAATGCAATATTCATACTTAAATTACTTGTACATATCCATGACTAGAAACACAATGATTCTTGAGATAGAAATAGGATGAAGATGCTACTAGAGACACTTCTGGTGTCCTGTCATAGATGTTCAGTTACTCTACTTTTTAGTATTAAAACATAGCGGGAATTTAAAAAAAAAAAAAAAACTTTCCCACCAAACTGCATGTATTCTATAGCACTGCTGGTAAAAAATACACGCATGCAAATGAGATACTGACTTGTGCAGTGCATTATAATTCAGGGGAGTATATTTAGAACAGACTTCTTCATAATATTTCCTCCTCTGTCTCCTCAGTTTATGGACAGGCTGCGAGATGTGCCCACCCTGCTTCGTCATGCCTTTAGGGAGATGTTCTCTGTGGGTGGCCTCTTCTGGATGTTCAGGATTCGAATTCTTCTCTGCCTAGTTGGCGCACTCACCTACCTGGCCTCGCCACTCGACATCCTCCCCGAGGCGCTTTTCGGCCTCCTGGGATTCATGGATGATTTCTTTGTAATCCTGCTTCTCTTTGTGTACATCTCTATCATGTACAGAGAGGTGGTTACACAGAGACTGAACGGCTAGGTGATGACTTGCACAAGAGGCCTTAGCTTGCTCATGTCAGGCTCAGGAAGAAGGGAACTCAGCAGCTCAGGTGGACATGAAGACTGAATAAATGTTCAGAGGACAGTTCATCAATTATGCTGGTTCATTTTAAAGCCTAAGATGTTACTTCATCACTGGAGAGGAGCTATCTAGAGACTGAGCTCTGAATGTTTACTCTGTATATAGAAATCATCATTAGTGGTTCATAGGTTAAATGTGGTCAAAGCCAACAACAGTTAAACATAATGAGAGCTGTGGAAGGATGTGATGTAGAAATCTACTTTGAATCAGACACTGCAGTATGTCAGGGACAGCTCTAACTGAATGACTAGCAGTACTACCAGCCAATTCTTTGACAGCATTGCCAAAAGCAGTCCTTTTATTATCGGGCATACCATCATAATGGAGACATTGTTGTAATATAATATGATCTTGATTGTTCTGTCTTAATTATATGCATTTAAATTTGGCTGCCTGCTGCATCCAAGTTGTTGCCTGCCAGACAAAGGAGTGTTACAAGAGCAATCTCGCTGTGGCTAATACAGCCTGTTTGGTCAGTTACACTGTTGGTGCACTTATTGAAGTAACAAGTGGCTATGCATATTTAGAAAGACATGAAAAACAAAGCTTTTCATGCTTGTGTGAAAATCACTGAATCATTTTTACCTGCAGTTGACAGTTGATCAGATCTAATGAAATCTGCATGTATCCATGAGAACTGAAGAAGCACAGGACAACCTTTCTGATGCATAATGACTTCTGAAATGACAGATTTTTATCAAAGAAATAAAAAGTAATCCTATGATCATAAAAAGAAACCAAACTAAAGGTATCAAGGAGCAATTACAGATTCCATTGAATGTAAACTCACTCAATTTATGAATGCTGACTTACCATGTCAAAGTTTACCTTGCCACTCTATTGATAATTATGAGTCTCCAGCACAGATCTAAGTCAGTGGTTGAACAACTCCATGTACACTGTAAAACTTTTTTGTCAA
The DNA here is from genome assembly GCF_002260705.1 of Seriola dumerili. Taxonomy (NCBI): domain Eukaryota; kingdom Metazoa; phylum Chordata; class Actinopteri; order Carangiformes; family Carangidae; genus Seriola; species Seriola dumerili. The sequence continues at coordinate 781,953 of NW_019176070.1, forward strand.
TCAATTTGTGGAACGCCAGTGTTCTGCTTTTTTAATCTGTAAGTACATTTAGAGAGAGATTTTATTTTTAATCAAAAATGGAGTTAACGTGCAGTGTGTGATTCAGTTAATTTCTTGTAAATATTTTGCAAAAGTTATATTCATTTGGCAAAGTAACATTGTCTTGAGGGCTACATGGGTATAAAATGAATGAGTAGACTCTCAGACTGTCGAAGTGATCACTTGAAGAGCTCCATTAGTAATTAATACTGGTGCACAGTAAAGATGCAGTTGTCATTCTCAAGCTTTTTGAATTGTGACCCTGTTAATGAACCAACTGCCATAGCTTGTGTGGAGAGTTTTCTGGTTTATTTGACAATCAGAAGACAGGCCAATAATGAGTAGTTATTTAATTTTAGAAATTATTTTTACACCCGTGTTCCTGTAAAACCTTTCTCGGCATCCTAGAGTTACTATGTCCATGAGGGGTCTTGACCCTAAAGCCTAAAATGGCTGTTTCAGAGTGGTAGCTGAAACTGTATCCAGGCCATTTGCTTTCTTGGGGCTCTATTTTCTGAGCCAGCATTGGCCTTCGTGTTCATGAATAGAGCTTGAGGTTCATGTGCTGGATAACGACTGTAAAACCCATTCAGTTTGTTTGACAGCTGTAGATTACTAGAAAGGAACATCAGTTCGCGCTTGGAATGTTATGGTGAGGTGTGGCACATGTCAAGCCATGTCATACCTTTTTGCAGTCACCTCCACTTTGTCTCCAGGGTGTCTGAGCAACCTCCACCCTTTTGGTTTTGGGTAGGTAAACAAAGGGCAATGAGAGCAGCATGTGTTGTGAATGCTTCTGCTGTTCTACAGCTGAGAACCGGTTAGATGAGAGTCTTCGCCTGGTGGGAAAATACTGTAGCTGCTGGAAGAGTCAATGCTTTCTCAGGATTGAGAGTTGTCAACCAAAAAATGCCCTTAAGTGACTGAAGCTATGAAACAATCCTGTGATATTCTTTGATGGATTCAATAACGACTCATCAGTCAAGATCTCTGTCGAGACATTCAACATTTATTGGTGTGTGGTCTGCTCCTGTGATGTTCTAGACAAATCTGTGTAAGCATGATGCAGACTTGTCTGAGCACAACCCCTCTGTCTTTCTGAAGGAAGTGAGTCAGCTGTGCACTTTCCCAAACTTGACACTGTTCAATGAAATGGGGTATATGAGGCAGCTACTCATATTATGGACTGCTTCAGTTTTGTCTGCAAGTCATTGGGTGTGTTATTGAATTCATGTACTAACTTTTTCAATTACTTCTACATGTTGTGGGCATGACCATCATCTAAGCTGAGCACTCCTAGAATGAATGAAGTGCTATTTTGTTTGTCATAGCTTGGGAGCAAAATTGCCTCTTATAAATGGCAAATGAACATACCAGTGTTTATTATTATTAGTTTTTTTAGAGTAGTGTCTATGCATGACCTTTGTCACCAGATGTACATGTCCACCAGATGTGACCATTTCAAACAAAATAATGTTTCCCCATAATTGTAGTTGGATACATTTTAGAGCCCTGAAAATTAATTTTGTTAGAACATATACTATTTGTTCCCACCCGTTGAGGCTGGACTTGCCTAAAGGGCAAACAGGGCAACTGTTACTTCCACCGAGGGTCTGGGGCCAGGTCCCAGGTTAATCTGTGTGGCATTTACTTTGTGGTTATATGATAGAATACAAATTGGAGATTTGTCTGGTAATATGCACCAATTAAGCACAATAAAACTGAAATGGTAGGGGCTAACAGGTCATTTTGGCTCCAGGTCCCCCTCGTATCTTAATTTGTCCCAAGGAGTGTTTTCTTTCCCCTCCTTGCCCTTGAAAGTGCCATTTAAATGAGAAGCTTAATGTGTGTCTCACTTAAATGTTCTCCATGTCCCTCGTATCCTAGAGCAAATTTTCTCCCGATTGATCTTTTTGTCTGTAATAGTGGGAGTTTTCCTTTAAATACGCTGCAGACTCCGCCCACCCAGCCCTCCTCTGGCAGACGCCGAAGTAGCGGAGCAGCGAACCAGACTATTGGCCAACGGATAGCCAGAGACCTCGGGAGTGTATGAAGCCGACTATCAACTTCAGGCTCAGTTCGCCACTCAAAGTCAGTCTACATTAGGTAACAATGAGTACATCGGAGTCATTGGATCGAATGGAACTCTGTGAAAGCCTCTTGACATGGGTAGGTGATGAAATACGAAGTTTGGGGGCTTTTTTTCACTGACAGACAGCTATTCGGCGCCGGCGATGCTAGCTAGCACACAGGGCTAATACTAGCTCGATGAGCTAACGAAGCAGACTAGAGGAAAATGACACGGGCTCACGCTGGTTACGTATGCAGGCCAGCTGTTTGCTGCTTTAGCTGCTGATGTGTTGCTTGCTAGCCACCAGCAAACCACATACCAGAATACAGAATAGCACAATTTTGGTTCTAGCTAGCTCTGTGCAACCGGGTATTTAGCTAGCTCAACTTTCTTAATGCTCTGTCGTATGTTGTAACGGGGATCAAACGGCAGAGACGTTGGCCTTGTTGTTGGATTGAGCATACAGTATAACGTTACAGCGCTGTCTGCTTTGAGTCTGAATTCCTGTCATTGTTGTCCAGTGCATCATTATGTCCGCTTTCCCTTCCCCAATCCTTCTTGTGACTAAAACTGCCAAATGCAAGGTAGCTTACCGGGCGTGGATTTACAATGTTACACTAAATATTACTGGTCAAAGCTTGAAAACGATTTTAAGTATCAAGTGGAAAAAAGGCATTAGACTGTAGGATCACGTGCTACCTTTTGGTACATGTTTACATTGCTGAAATGCAGCTTTGTGTTAAGAGCTGTGGCGATATTGATCAAATAGATGGTTGGCATAGTACCTAGGTATCAGTAATGTGCTAATGTTTTCGTTATGACTGTCTTTGATGCAAAATTCAATCTAAAGCAGAGATGGTTTATTAGAGAAGAGAATTCGTTGCTGATGTGCATATGACAGCCAAGCAGCTAGACATTCACAGTTCATGTCATTCCTCTTCAACAGAATTGTGACTGAGATGACATGTGATGGAAACTGTGCATACATGTTTAAACTATACACTACTGGCGTAATGTAAGAAGTGTATAGTGCAAACATGCATGTGCTGTTGGTTATAGTGGAGTGCCATAGTACAGGCAAACTACCATGCTTCTGCACAGTCATGTGCTTCCTTACATGTCATTTAACTATGCTTGCAATCAATTTGGTGATTCCCTCTTGTGAAACAGAGACGTAGGCCCTTCAGAACTAGTGTGCTGAACATGAGCAGAAATAAACACATGTGCTTCATTTACAGCTTGAATACAATAAAATCAAGTTTTTCCATAGTTACTCTTTGTTGGAAGTGAAAGCTTTGAAGGAAAAGATACATTCAAAAAGGTGGTTTCGGTACAAAGTGTATTATGCAACTTAAAAAATATAGTGGATGTGCAGTCACAGCTAATCTCCCTCCTGTATCTGTCAGTGCATCACTGTCACCTCCTCCTCTCGTTGTCATAGCTTGGTTTATGTATGACAACCCACAATGGCCTTTCTTCGTGTCCTAGTATTTGTTGTGGCTGGCAAACATTTCTCACATACCTGTTAACTGTGAAGTCGCAGTGTGACTGATTATTACTATAAGGCATTAGGCTGTACCTTTTACAAAATAGCCATGGAAATAACCAAGCAACTGTTTCTGCTTCAGGTCAGTGCAAGAGAATGGCCACATAGTCTTGATTTAAATGATGCTGAGAAACAAGAAACTGGATGTGTTTGATTATTATAGGTTGTGTGTCAGAATGCCGAAATAATAGCTGCTTAAATAGTGTTACCACATCCACATACAGAATATAATGTGTTACTTCCGGAAAAAATGTAAGCAGTTACTTTTGAACCCTGTCTTCATTATCTTACTGTTCTCAATAAAGATGAATAAATAAATAAAGGGAGATAGGATTTTTTGGGGGTTGCAGTCAAGGCAACTTATCTTTTTAGATTTAACCATTAAATCTGCCTGTCAGCCAAAAATCACTGTGTTGTACTGACAGGTATTTCTTTTATTTTGTCCATCTCATTTATATCAATGAGGGTAGGATAAATAACAGAAACATCTCTGTTTACTGCAGTGCAGTTCAACATCACCACAAACTGCAGCCTCTAAAATGATCATACAGGTGAATCTACACCTCTCTAAAACAATAAAAAAAAAACTGAACATAACTCTCCTGAAGGTAGAACTGTATGTATTAGACTGCATTAGTTTTAGCTTGGTGTATGTAATAAACTGACAACTAAATGTATAGTTGCTATATCAGCTCTATTCTTTTCATCTGGTGGATCTTGCATGTTGAACAAACCCTACAGTCTATGGTACAAACCAGTGAGTCTAATAAGATAAAGGGGAATAATGGGATGCAAGTGATACAGTTTTATCTCATGACGCTACAGTCACTGGGAAATAATGATGAGTTTTTCCTTTTTACTCTTGGTGCATATAATAGTTTGTTTGTATGAGAAAATTCTTCATTTCTGTTGAGCTGAGCTATAGCCTTAGCTGGCCGATACATTCTTTCTGGTGTGGACATTTGGGTACCTGTGACAATCACTTCCCTTCTGAATCTAAGCGGTGGCTTCTGCAGCCCATTTTTTTCTGAGTCATGTGACATACAGTATATTTTTTTTCCACAGCACTACTCTCTCCTTTCTAAACTGTTTCCACAAATCCGTAGGTGTGGATTTCCTTTTTTGACCTCAGTCTGCCCTATCTGTGAGACTTGTGTGTGTCCATACTTCAGCTGTTGCCTATTGGCGAGTTTAAGCAAGCATGATTGTTGTTTTTTTTTTTTTTTATTGCATGAGTTTTGTGGCTTTTCAGAACTGAACACATATTCATTTCTAATAGATTAGAAATGTAATTTATCATGGGAAAGGCAACTTTTGGTGAAGCGCTCTTTTATAAGCCCTTTAAGCAGATTGCTACGGATGATATGATCAAAGCATGCTGATTGTAATCTAGAACCACCGTGAAACATGAGCAAATCTTAAACTAAACTAGAGCCTCAGAATGCCTCAGGTCACATGATGCTTTTCTTCCACATTAATTGGTTTTCAGTTATTACGTTGCAACTCACACACATATTGACACATTAAAAAGTTAAATATGCCTCCATTTCAAAATTTAAATGAAACAATAAATTAAAAGCAATAACAGTCCATATTACCAAGGCTGGAGTATAAGAAAGTCTCAAATTCTGAAGTAGTGATTGTGCAAATACCGTTTGGGAAATGTAGACAGAGTTTGCAGTATTATAGCATCCCAAGCGTCAAAAGTGACAGTTAATGGTTCAGATGGATGTTGCTGTTGAAAAATGTAAGCCTAGTAGCTATGAGCACTGCAGCAGGGTAAATATTAAAGCAGTCATGTGTAATAATGAAGGCAATACAGAAAATATTATTCCAATATATGTAGTAGTGGTTGTTGACCTCCTTTTATTCTGTGGTCAGTGCTTCAAGGTGATTAATATCATCATAATAAGCTGATTGGGAGGTGATCCTGTTGACGCAGGGGACGCATGGCTTAGGCCAGAGCTGTCTGAAGAGTTCTGATGTTACAAGTGAAATTAACAAAGTCCGGATAGCTTCTATTAATTGTTGTACTCATTCACTGACAGCTGGTACCCTACAATATCCTAAACGCCATAAAGCCACTCACCTGCAGTGCTCCACTGTGGCTTTTCAAGAGACATCACATGGGCACATGTCCTTTTTTAAAGGCTTTGTATCCAGTGGTATGTATGCTGCAGTTTTGTTGATGTAACACGCAGTCAAGCATGTGGAGCTCACGTGGCCATTAGAACGCATTGCTGCTTGGGAACAATAGTTTAGGATGTAAATAAAGCTAGAGCCCTGGAAAAACTGAATACTCACCCACAAAATGCAACAGATACAGTAAGCTTGGATGTGTTGGACCTTTAGTAGATTGAAGGTTAGCTGATCAAACACGTTCACTCATCAGCACTGGCCACGTGTTGATCAAGCTTCCAACCTGACATCAAGCATATTATATGTCAAGGGCCACTTATTCGTTTCATTTTCAAAAATGCTTTATAACAATCTCCAGCTGACAGCTGTTGAGTGGCTGTCAGGTTTCTGTTAATGCTTTTGTTGGATGTGTGTGTGTGTGTGTGTGTGTGTGTGTGTGTGTGTGTGTGTGTGTGTGTGTGTGTGTGTTTGTGTTTGTGTTTGTGTTTGTGTGTTTGTGTGTGTCAAAAGGAAATGATGCAGACCAAATGCTGCCATGGTGGAGAGACATCAACAAGTTTAGAGCAAAAGATCTGCATGCAACCATTTCTACCACAATGTTTGTCTTGTTTCAATAATCTACAATTCTGTGCTCCAGATTTCTGTTTACATGTTTAGAATTCAGTGATTTTTCACCTGTATGAAACAACAATTTGACACTACATTTTTGACACCAGTGGTTTAATTCCCACTCTATCTACACAGATACATATTAAAATACAATGCCATCTAACCAGTATTGTATGGAAGTTTAGAGGATAACGTATCATTATAGCAAAGGGTGTAATCTTGCTTAAACTGTAGTATAAATCTGGGGGTGCTTTTGTAGCAGAATGGGTTAAATTATGGAGTGAATACTGTGTTGGTAATTGAAGTGGTTACGTTTTTCTCAGTCTCTCACTGGTAATTGATGTTATGTAATGGGGGTATTGTTTTGGTTCTGTTGTGTGTTGGCTCTGGGCCAGTGGCTGGCTTTAGCTACTAGCTGCCTCGCTGACACAGGGTACCCCTAAGGGACTGACCCTAATTGGCCCCTTAAACGTTATTTGGTGGGCATTGCTCCACGTAAAAAGACAAGAGCCAAAATGTCTTGAAGCTTACATTTAAGAAGAGGTGATGCACCTAGTGTTCGACTGTGAATCTTAAGTAAAACAGCAGTCTAAAAGCTTTTCTATTTAGATTATCTCAGTTTGTCTAGGAATGTTGATGTTGTTAGTGCCATGTTGCCTTTGTGCCATGGGAAGTTTGTCCTTTCTGGTTGAGTGTCAAAGGTCTTCTTGTTATGTTTACTGGTATCCCACTCTGTCTTTGCTAATAAATGATTGCAATTGCAATTGAATTCTGCTCAATATCTCAGACCTAGAGAACGAAAAATTAAACAAATGAAGTACAGTGAATTCACTTCACCTTTTATAGTTTAAAGTCATTTAAAATAGACACTCGCATTAGTGCAAGTCAGTAATTGGAGATGGTGTTGTTATTGCATCATGTTTATTTTAAGAAAATTGTGTAAACAGTTCTACAGCCATAGCCATGGGTTTAGATGGCAACAAGTGAAATGGCATTTTCTTGCTAATCTAACACTTTAAGCTGCTTCTCATAGTAAAATCTTTCCAGTCATAAGACCTTTGAATTGGTTTTATATTGGAAATGATAAGTTGAACATATGTGACAATAAACTTACCTCAAGCTTGAGTCTGATTTAAAGTGCTCTGGTCAGTTCACTTCAACCCAGTTACCCTGACTAAGGGCTTGAGAGCTGCATGTTGTATTTGAGCCACGTAATGAAAAGTGAGACAGACAGAAAGATGAAGAAGGTGCAGGCAGAATTTCAACCTCGTCATTTTCTTCCTGTCAGAACTTCAACATTCCTTCTCTCAGTTTCCCCTCTTCTTTTGGCATGTTGGCTGTTGGTATATAGACTGAAGAATATTCACTTCTGTCTGGGTAACAGACTTTCAGCCCAGAGGGAAAGAAGCAGAGAAGAACATGAAGGGTAGAGAGAGAACAAAGACATATCAATTGAGGTAGTTCAATCGGAAAAAAAAATCTTTGAAATTAACGACAGAGGTGACATAAGAGAAACTGAGCAACGATGATAAACAAAGTTGAGAGGGAATTTGCAGCAACAGTAAGTCAGCTCCGCTTTGGTGCACACAGTAATATATTTGAATCACTCAGGTACCCTTGAGGCATGTAACTCCCACCTCCTCTAATGGAGCTGCTAATTGGCCGGCAGGTAAGACTGTGGTTATAGTGGGCAGCTTCGAGGTGTTCCTGAAAACAGGATGTCATAGCTTTTCATGTAAAATGCTTGTTGAATATCTTGAGCAGGTTATATTGTGGGTCAACATAATAAACTACATAGTTTTATCCTTCACCCAGCACTCAAAGTTTGTGTCTGTTTGTTGTTTAGATCCAGACATTCGGAGTGGAGGCTCCATGCAAGACAGTAGAAGACTTGACGAGTGGTGTCGTCATGGCCCAAGCTCTACAGAAAATGTAAAGTTTTCATCCTTACAATATTTGTTATCAGTTGCATTTTTATAAAACAAATTCTTTTTATGTTATTTTACATTGTTTATGGCATATTCTGAAATGTTTGACAGCTAATGTACTAAAAACATTCAGTAAGACTGGCACTCCATCCCTGCAGGCCCGGCCCTTTTCTCATACAACCTCCTAAACCTGCAGCTTCATAAAATGCCATATCTTGTTATAAACTTGCCACTTTGTCTGTGCTTTGTTTATTCACAAAATCACACTTAAGAAGAACTTCATGCTCTCAATCCCTGTCCTTTTCTTTGTCTGAATTTTTTTTTTTTTAGAGATATAGTGTATTTCAATGACGCTTGGATTAGTAGAATCAAGCCAGAGGTTGGAGACAACTGGAGGTTAAAGGTAAGAATCAGACATGATTTGGATGGATTAGGATGCTTGGTTTATGTAATTTTTTTTTTCCAATTAGCTGAATGATGTAGCAAGTGTGAATGAACAATATCTTTGTCTAGAAATATTAATCATAAAGGTATGTTGGTATTGCATGTTCCTAATAACTTAGGTGATCTCACTGCTTCATTGTCACCTTTAAAAAATATAGCATCATTTGATATTGGTTCAGCATAAATTAGCAATCGGTATTGTAACATTTTTTGTCAGTCTCAATTTGAATCACTATCATTGATATTTTTAATATTGTGGGTAAATGTCTACATGAGTACTCTCTTCTTTCAGGTCAGCAATCTAAAGAAAATTCTGAAAGGCATCCTAGATTATAACCAGGAGGTAAGAGCAATTAACTGTATTTGTTTCGAAATAAGAGGTTTGATCAGTACCAAGCATTCAGACGTAAAGCGCTATGTTGCTGGGCAGGAGAAGTTCAGACTGCCTACTGCACACTTAATCCTTACAGGCCTCATAATCTAATTTTCATATCATGAAAGATTTAGATTATTTGAAATATATATTTATATATATAGATAACATCTGTTACTCCTGTCTAGGTTTTAGGGCAGCACATTAATGACTTCACACTACCAGACGTTAACCTCATTGGAGAACACTCCGACGCAGCAGAACTTGGGAGGATGCTACAACTTTTACTGGGCTGCGCTGTCAACTGTGAACAGAAACAAGGTGCATATTCCATATTCTGTGTGCGTTTTCGCTGTCTGTGATATGGAAGTTTATATTGGAAAACAATGTTCTTTTACATCACATTACGTTAACAGCTGACGCAGAAGCTTGAATTTACCTCGTAAATGTTTCTTTTTCTGTGTTTTCCAGAATACATCCAGACCATAATGATGATGGAGGAGTCAGTGCAGCATGTTGTCATGACAGCTATCCAAGAGGTAGACGATCATGCTATCTAGACCGATATGAAGTAGTATTTGCAGATGATAGTTGATTAATGAGAATAAAGTGGGATTGGTCAGACAGATTTTTTAACATAAAACAAGCTTGCAGGTGGGATTGGGATGTCACGTCTGCAGGATCAGATGTTAATCCTGTGGGACTGCAGGAAGGCAGTCATCTTCTTCCAACCTTTAACCTATTTTTGTGTGTTTCTGTAGCTGATGAGTAAAGAGACTCCGGTGACGGGAGGAAATGACTCGTATGTGGATCTAGACAGACAGGTATGGAGACTTTATTGAAGCTCACTGGGCTGGCTCTTAATGCAGGTGCCGTCAATAGGATCTCATATTTTAGAAAGACAACACCTTCATTTGTAATTTCAAGTAGTGAAAACGGTTTTACATTTTCTTCATTCTGTCTAGGATTCAAAAATATTTAATTTTAAATGTAACTGCCCTGAATTAAATAGAATTGACTTTTAATGTACAATATTAAAATCTTTGAAATCACACATAGACACCCTCCAGCACCTTTTCCACTGAAACCTCAACACAAGTGTGTTTACTTTCAGAGCATTCACAATAAAACAGGACCCTCAACCCACGTCTTACCCTCTTCCTTTTTGGCCACAGAGCTGTAAAACAGCTGGATCTGTGGAAAAGCTTGCTTCAACAGAACCATGATACTACTACGTCAACGTTACTGTGTACATACTGCTTCAAAAACACCTCAGACTATTTCTTGTATTTGTATATCCCCAGATCAAGCATGTCTGTGAGATGTAAGTGAGTGTTTCTGTAGTCTCATCCAAATGGAAATGAAATCTGCGGGGTTTTGACTTTGATTTTCTTTCTGTCAGCTGAAAAAGACAGTTGAGGAGCTGAACGACGCTTTGGCTACCAAGGAAGAGATCGCCCAGAGGTGTCGTGAGCTTGACATGCAGGTTGGTTTATTGCTGTGGCAACTCCCCATGTCGTAAGCCCTTTGAATGCTGATTTTGTACAACATAGCTGTGTGTGCTGTTAGTCACATGTCTGAATAACCTAATCTGAAAGACTTGCCCTGACTAGTGAGTCTGACAAGTTAGTTTTACATTTGCACACTATTAAAGGGTGAGTGTGTGTGAATAACGAGACATTAAGATAAATGGTTATTATGACACACTGAAACGAACGTCTTGGTAATTCCATCATAGTCATCAAAATATTAATCAAATATCAGTCTTGTTAGAAGAATTCCATTATGTATATGGTCTGCCGCTGTAGTCAGAGGTATAATTTCAACTGTTGAATATCAGTCATTAATCTTGAACATGATCATTTTCTCAAGACAGTGAAATTTGAGACTGTTAATCTTTATCTAAAAAGATCAAGGTGAGACATAGTGTAGATAAATGAGCATTTTTCTTGTAGTTTGCAGCAATGTAGTTAATAGTTTATTAAGTTGAATATATTCATAGCAAAAAAAACCACTTGTATAAATACATAGTATTCACATCCACCCAATTCCGTTATATTTTTACTTTCTTTCTGTGATGTTCATATCTTTTACTATCTGACTGATTTTGTCGTACTGTTTTTGGTTACACTTTAAAAGCAGCTCCCTTTTCTGCATAATTGCACCTTAATTAAATGGTATCAAAACAGCTGATTAGCTGATTTATGTACTGTGGATACACCATTTACTTTTAAGATTTTTTTTATTTTGTTACCTTAACAATTATCAGTTGTGGCAAATAGAAGGAAGATCCATCCATCTTCATAGAAGATGATTATATTTGATATCATTATTTAGAATTTTTTATTTTTCTGCCAATGACACAGAAACAGCAGGAAGATGGAGCTGTACTTTAAAGGGTTGCCTGATCTCCTGTTGTATTAATTCAGTTTCCTCTTATTTCCTGACTATTTCAATACTGTGTGCCTTGCTTTAAAGGCCCTCCATGTCCAAGAGGAGCGTGATAGACTGAGGTTAGAGTTTAATGAGCTAGAAGAGAGGGTAAATCCAAACTTTCTTTTCTTTCTGTCTCTTCCCTCCATTCATGGCGTGTGGTGTGTCTAATAGTCCTTGATTTTTTTTCAGTCTGCTTGCACCAGCATCCCTTTTGGAATCCAGATCCCCCTTCTCCTAACAATGTGTGCATGTGTGTGTACACGTTTGTGCACAAGTGTTTGTGCACACGTGTACACGTGGTCCTCTTGGGGCACACCAGCCACAACTGCAGTTTTGTGTGGGTGTGTCACCCCTTCAATAATAACCTCCGACCCTTTTCACCTTGTTGTGTTTCATGCTTTCCCACAGCTATAATAGGCAGCAAGAGGAAAAGCTTGATTTCGGACCAAGAGGAAGGAGTCATTAAATGGCAGAACTGTTGAATATATGTCAAATATTTACACACTGTATATTATTTACATGTTATGGTATAATTTTGGCTTTTTTTCTCTTGTGGAAGTACACATCAAGAACCTTTTTTATTTAAAAAATATGATCACTAAGCAATCAGCAGCACCACTGCACATACTGTAACTCAATACCTATATAGGAATGATGGATGTTTTTAGGAAACCTTTTCTGGTTTTGAGAGTGAATATTTGAGCCCTGCCTTATTTCCTGCTTTTTGAGCTGTCCTGATCACATCTTTGATGTGATATAAGCTTGTTGCAGTGAGAGAATTTTCACATTGGTGCAAGTTCTCTGAGATTGCTTCCACATAACAGTGTTACTGCCATTTAAGTGGCATACATTTTACACACAGGAGTGTTAAACAAAATAAAAAGGCAGACGTAGTTAATCATGTTGTGCTGGCTTGTGAATATATTTGAAAATCCTACGCAATGGAGTCTACAGGTTTAAGAAGCAAAGTTCATTTTCTAAGTCTAGATTCTACCAAAAATAATACACAAGCTGCACAATAATCAAAATTTCTCTTGAACATTGAACTTAACACAAGTCTATACAGTGGTGTAGGACTAAAATTAAACCCAAAGTACTGCCAGACTGGTGCTCCATGAGGCAGAAGGCATTAAATAAGATCCCTCTCTTACTCACTTACAGTTGCTATGTAATTTGTGGATATCACTTACACTAGTCTAGGCACATAAAAAGGGCATTTATTTTAAAGTCCCAATATTTTGGAAAATGGTTATTGGCAAATCCAACAACAATCAGGGATTAGACATGGTGGTATGTGGTAGTGAAAACAACCAGCTTCTGCTTTGCTTTGTGTGGAGAGTTTGATTCCCTGTCTATCACATTGAGAAGACAACATCAAACCATATGTAGCCCTCTTTAATGTTGGAGCTTCTTGGTTTGTGTGTTTGTTGTGTCCTTGCTTTGTAACTGGAGTTGATGCTGCAGTGATTGTGAATAACCTGGTGGACTGAATGCTGTAAAGAAACTGTTACATATAGATTTGAGTAGCTTGAGAGATATAAATTGAAAGTTTCAGTGCATTTCCCTCCCTAACTTGTTTCCCTTCTCTGCCTCTCTTCTCTCTCTCTCTTTTTAACATCATTTCCATCTTCACCTCTCATGCTCCTATCATCCTATCCTCCATGCCACCCCTTTTTGTTTTTGCCTTTTCCTCTATGTTGCACCTTTCTTATTATCCAAATCCCTGTCTTCTCCTTATTCATCTGATTCTGTTTGTCTCACTACTGAACCATATCCTCCTGCCCTTTCTACTCTTGTGTATTTCCATTCTTTGCCTTCCTCTTCGCTACCCTTCCTCCCTCAGGTGGCAGCCCTGCAAGAGGAGAAGAGCAGTTTGCTAGCAGAAAACCAGGTCCTGATGGAGAGACTCAACCAGTCTGACTCCATAGAGGATATAAACAGCCCAGCTGGACGCAGACATCTCCAGCTGCAGACACAACTGGAGCAGCTACAGGAAGAAACTTTCAGGTGTGGAGATGCTAGATGGAAAGACATTTTGTGACAGAAAAAGTGAGAGCTGATTTTACTGATGCTGATGACTCATATGTTCAGATTTGAAAGATGATTATTGTCGCTACTTCATTTTAGGTTGGAGGCAGCAAAAGATGACTACCGGATCCGTTGTGAGGAGCTTGAAAAAGAACTTTTAGATGTAAAGTCACAGAATGAAGAGCTTGTGTCACTGGCTGATGAAGCCCAGTCTCTCAAGGATGAGATGGATGTCCTTAGGTAAGTTGGGATGTAAAATCTAAGTCCTCAACATAGTGTGATTACCTGAGTAAAGCACACTAAAGTAAACACTAAACAAGAGAAGAGATTCTAATCATTGTTCACAAAACCCCCAGAGAATCACCTTGATTAAAAACATGAACATGGCACTATTGTTAAAAAAAGTCTTGCACCAAAGACCTAATGGATGTGAAAATGAGTCAAAAAAATAGAAGATGACAAAAGACAAATAATGCATTGTTGAACCACTATCCTGTTATTTCAGATTTCCTTTGTCACAGGTGTGTCACTATATAAACAGAGTTTTAGAAAAGCTCTCTGCTTCCTCCCCATTGCAAATATAACATCACAAAATGAAACCATCTGTTGTTTTTTCCCTCGTAGGCACTCATCAGACAAAGTGTCAAAGCTGGAGGGCACAGTGGAACACTACAAGAAGAAACTGGAGGACATGGGACTTCTCAGAAGACAGGTACACAGTCTCACACAGACAACAGACAAAATTGAATATATATTTTTATTGTGAGGAGTTTTACTAAATTCTTCTCACGTTACAACACATCCATTGGTTTGTAAGAAGCATTTAGTTTTGATTCATCACAACATGTAAGACACAAGATGGACAGTGCAAACGAAGCTTATATTTCTGTCGCTATTTTTCAGAATAAGCTGATGGAGGAGAAGAACACAATGTTAATGCAGACCAACGTCAGTTTGGAAGAAGATCTACGAAAGGCAAATGCTGCCAAGGGCCAGCTGGAGACGTACAAGAGACAGGTACCCAACCGACAGCCATGTTGACTTTCACATGTAAAAATCATTATTTACATCACCCCTGGCTGGACTATGTAACTGAACTTGCTTCGATACTCTGTTATGATACTCACTCACATGATCGATAATGCCTTCACTTGAAATGTCGCCTCTCTGCACAGGTGGTTGAACTTCAGAACAGACTCTCAGAAGAATCTAAAAAGGCTGACAAGATGGAGTTTGAGTATAAACGCGTCAAAGAAAAAGTGGACTCCCTGCAAAAAGAAAAAGATGTGCGTTCAATTCACTTTATTAATGAATGAGTTAATTAAGCTGGTAAAATGATAAATGTACATTCTCCGTAGAAACATCCCACAGTACATGTTCTCTGACCTATTTTATAGATGGAATCAGATATATTAAAACCAGAAAAATGTGCCTAACTTTGTGATTTAATAAGTAAAGTAAGATCAGAGATGCAAATGCCACATTTGCATAAAGTTATGAGAGTGGTAGCTAAGGGGTTGACATATGACAAATTCTATTGGCATTTAGTACATTGAGAACTTTCATTCTAGATCCTGCTTTATGTATCTCTTATTCACATTCTTTGCTCTCTGTCTCCTTTCTAGCGTATGCGGACAGAGAGAGACTCGCTGAAGGAGACTATTGAGGAGCTGCATTGTGTTCAGGCTCAAGAGGGACAACTTACATCAAGTAAAGAAATGTCGTAGTGGCTAAAAAAAAACCATCAATCTCAAGCACTCAAGTATAGCCTGTTTTATCATGGTTTACCCTGTAATAACACCACTATCTGTTTGCCCAGGTCTGTTCCCATTGGTCAGCAACGACGGCTCCGATTCACTGGCTGCTGAGATCACCACCCCAGAGATTCGGTATGACTTTTGAACCCTACTTAAGTGATTAAAAAAAAAAAAAAGAGAGAACTGGTGATATAGATTTGTTGACAGAGTACAGTTGTTATTTAATTTATTTATATTCAGTAGGTTAGTTATGTAAATGGATGTAAACATCCTGATTTACAAAGGAAGAAATATCACAGCAAAGTATGTAAAAAGTATGTAAAAGAAAATTCATCTGTATTGTGTATTTTAGAAATACTGTATATTGTGATGCAAAAGACAAAAGATTTTTGTCCCTGCGTCGCAAATTGCATTTTGAAAACCCATCATTCTAGATGAAGGATAAGATTCGAAAGGTGCTTTATAATGACAGGGGCCGACAGTGGGATCCTCTCTTGATGTTGCTGATCGTGTGTGTGTGTGTGTGTACAGTAATGTCCGTGGTGCTGTAGCCAGATGGTCTGTAGCTTTCTCCTTCTCTTTCTGCCATTTTAAGGTAGATGAGAGTTT
Organism: Seriola dumerili; assembly: GCF_002260705.1. Lineage (NCBI taxonomy): Eukaryota > Metazoa > Chordata > Actinopteri > Carangiformes > Carangidae > Seriola > Seriola dumerili. The sequence continues at coordinate 797,932 of NW_019176070.1, forward strand.
GTCCTAAAAAGAGCCGTCTCTGTAGTGAGTTATGTAATAGTTGTGCGTGAGTTACATCAGCCTGACTGCTGCTGTCCAAGAGGGCTGGGTTTTCTGCTGGTAGTCAGAAACTGCCTGGATTTTATCTCAGCACTTGTGAACCTAGAAAAATGTGGATTTACATTGAAATCCTAATCGTCCAAAAGCTGCTTATGAGAACCAGTCCAAGCTATTCATTAGCCTTCATAGGTAATGAGAAGCTGTTGTATCCTGAAGTGATGTCATATCCTGCAAGTGTTCGAAGATCAAAGTAAAATGTTGCATCAGCAATGTTTCGTGGGAGATGTCTAGAGAGAAGAACAGTGTTTGAAAAACAAACTTGCTAACTGGGTACTTTGGTGATTCATGTTCATTTATGTCTGTTGGTTGTCAGTTCAGTGTCCAATAGTGAGTGTGAAAAGTAGTCTGTGCCTAATTCAACCTGTTGCTTTTATGAGCAGCATCTGGAGTTGATTTTGTCAGTCAGTTTTTGTCTAAGCTGAACACAGCCAGGAAAACAGCTGGAAACACAGTTATTCTCTCAAGTCTACTGTAGAGTAGGAATCAGAACTCCACCAGAAGAAATCCAACAGTGTTGATGTGATATTTTTACCCAATAAGCTGCACTGGAACGTCCTCTCAACTCTTACTTGCCCTCCTTGGCCTAACCTTTACTAGCCAGCAGCTGTGAGTGTGTCTTGAAACATTTAGCCAGTTCTCCAGTTGGAAAAGAGTCAGCAGCCACACCCTAAAAAAACACAAGACTCAAGTAACAGGCTGTGCTCAGTTCTGTCAACAGGAAGATCAAATCTGTTGAGTAGATGGGCTGAAGCAAGCCGGGTTATCTGAAAAAGCCACGCTATTTGGAAAAGTGAATAAAACATCAGAAACAGACAGATTACTAAGATAAACCTTGTGTCCAAAATTCATTGCCTGATTCACTTCCAGGCTGCCTGAGTATCAGATGCCTCCTGCGCTGTCTATTTTAGTGTTTACCTGAGTACAAAGACTCAGTCCTCCTTATTTACTCCTCTTTGTACTGTGTGCATTGCTGTTTGTTTGTTTTTTTTTCATATTTTATGAGAAGAGAAAAAAAATAAAAGGGCAAGTGAATGTGGGTGCACAAACAGCAATTCAACTAAATTAGTGTACAGAAGAGAAGATCATGGGAACACTGAGCAGCCTTCTAAACACATTTCACACAGATCATATTTTACCACTTGCAACTTTGAATATTACCTTCTTGATTTTGGCAGTCCCTCACTGCATTTCACATTGTGGTTGTAAAGATACAGACGCTGCAGACTGCAGAGGAAACACGTGAACTTTAGATGATGCAGGAATGCAAACTGGATAACAGAACTGAAATAAACTTTTCAATAGTTTTATCATCAGGGAGATGGTTCAAGTTATAACATCATCAGTGACTACTCAGTGGCAGTATCAGTCAGTATGACGTAGTATTACAGCAGTATTGCAGTAGTGTTGTTGTTGCAAATGTTACCAGAGCTGTTATATGATTCTATTTGCATAATAGGTGTTTGTAGAATTAATTAAGTTTGCCAAGTACTAGAATAAATCACCATCTTATATTATCTTCTTATGTTCTTATATTGGCACACACACACACACACACACACACGCACTGTGGGCCTTGTCTTACACCCCGTGCAAAGCACCCATCTGAGCACTCATGGATGTGTTTGTCTTGAATTGAGGTGTGGTTGGGCGCATAGTTTGTCGCAGTATTTCACTGTTATTTTAAGGGCACATTTTTAAAAAAGTAATGCGTGCCTACATAGGTGGATACACAATGTGCGTACACTGGCATTCCGGTTATGCACAAGTAGAGTGTGCTGAAAATGTGGTTCAGATGTTTGGATAAGTCAGGTGGAACCATACAGTCTGTGGGTGGAACATTACAATACAGACCTCAGAAGGTCCATTATCCATTATTATATGAAGGAAGAAAGAGATATTGAGGTTAATATTCTGTAGGGTCGCTGATTACAGTTTCATAACAACCAATATTGTTTGTTTCAATGAAATGTGATCAGTTATCAGTGTTGTCAGAAAGGAATTAACTCTCCGGTTTGTTTTGACAGAGAACACTTGATTCGTCTTCAGCATGAGAACAAGATGCTAAAGCTCGCCCAGGAGGGATCAGACAATGAGAAGATTGCGCTGTTGCAGAGTCTACTGGAGGATGCCAACAGAAGAAAAAATGAACTGGAGACAGAGAACAGGTCAGAAAAGCGCGTAACGACATGCAGATTAGCAGCATTAGCAGCAAAAGAAAGGAGGCTGAATTGTTAATAGCATTTGCCAAGGAAAAACACTACTACATTTGTTCTCAATATGTAATTGAGCTAAAATAGAGCAAAGAGAATAGTTTACTACCTAGAGTATCTTGATTTGTTCATGTTTGAGAGCTGTATTGTTGACTGTGGGGAAATTGTGTTTCCCTGTGTTAGAATGTGGATCGATCTTCCATTTATTCCCCCACAAATATTTTCTTTGTCTATACTAGCCCTTCAGTCAGTGACCTTTTAGCCAGAAGCCTGCCTCTCTGATTTTTTTATCTGCTACTGTACAGCTTGCTGTTAAAACTATGTTGTAAGACTGGTCTTTCGTGACTTTATCAAGGTTAATCAATCAGCGTTTGATGGAGGAACAGAGTCAGGTAGAGGAGCTACAGAAGAATCTTCAGGAGCAGGGCTCCAAAGCAGATGATGTAAGTAATGAAATGTGTGCGTGTGTTACTGTGATACCCGCTGAAATTCCTATCATACCACACCTGTTGAATAAAGATCGTCGACAAGACCGCAGTACACTGCTCCTCCTGAGGGCTCAAGGTGTTTGTATATTTTATCTAAAAAAAATAACTTGCAAAAGTGAAAAGGTCACTTTTGATTTCTTTTTGATATTACTACTACTTACTAACTCCTCTTAATATTAACCATTTCTAACCCCCATTGTATCTATGGTGTTTTATTTCTGTTGTGTGTGTGCTTTTACTTTATTTCCATGTGGTATTTAGAAAATGATTAGTTTTCCTGGGATGTCTACAAGCCTTGTGTCTTTAAAACATTTGACTGGGTTAAGAGCTCTGATGGCGTCAGACCATCATAATAATACAATTTGAACATATTTTCATTAAAGAATAAAATCCACACATATCAATTGAAAATCTGCAATGCAAATTTATTCTTGTTAATATTAAGATATTTAACTTATGTCTCATCCTGAAACACAAAAGGGAAATTTTTCCATTTCCTTCTTCTCTGTTCCTTGTGTCCCTTCAAACCAGTTTCTAGTAGAGGACTACTGGTATGTAGGAAGAGGAGGTTTGGAGCATCTCCCAACAAGCTTTATGTGTGAGAGAGAGTGTGCATGCATGTTTATCACAATCCATGTGTGTCTTTACTAAATAATCAACCTTAATCAAAAACATTTAATTTCCTTTGTGGGGGTTTCCAATCGCCAGCATTAGCAGTCTTGCTTAAACTATCTTTCACTCAAGATGAACAGAACGTTCACAGTATTTTCAATATTTTATAGATGCAGTTCAGTTTATAGAAATAAGAACACAATAAACAGAGGATGCAGAAACTGTTTTCATGAATGCATCATCGCAATTGTGGAGGAAGACCTTTTTATGCCTCCGTGCCGGTGACAGCCAGAGCTGTTTTTGGGTTGTCTGTCCGTCTATCCATTCATCCGCCCGTCTGTCCCCCGATTAGATTTTGGTGGCCAAAGGTCAAGGTCACAGTGACCTCACAAAACATGATTTTGGCTCTTTGAACGCAATATCTCCAGAACTCTTCAAGGGAATCCCTTCAAATTTGGCACAAACTTTCACTTGGGCTCAAGGATAAACTGATTAGGCCCGGTGATCAAAGGTCAAAGGTCACGGTGACCTCAGAAAACACTTTTTAGCCATTGCTCAAGACTTCACTCAGCAATTATGACAAAATTTCACACAAATGGTTAATATTTTATATGACTCTGGATAAATAGGGATGTAACCTGAAACTAGTCTGGGTGGCGGAGGCATACAACCGCGAGGCGGTTATTCTAATTATTTATGTAAAGTTATAATTACAGTATTAGTCATTTAAGGAAGCAGCGTCGGATGCAAAAATGGGAAAGACAGATCACTGTATGGATGTAAAACCATCCACATTTGGCAGGGCTGTGATTCTTGCCATTCGTTAAATACTTGAACATCTTTTTTTTTTTTTCAAATGATGCTCCCACTGTCAGACAATAGTAAGTATATCTTTGTGATTCCCGACAAGTTCCCTCTTCTACATTCTGCTCTTTCATGACCTAGAGTTTTTTTGACTTCTTGAAACAAATGTGTCACAACTCAGAATGTAATGAATTAGCACCTTATGAAAACTGTGCATAATGCAAAGCCAATATTGTTTTAGATATGTCATATATATTTTTAGAGAATAAAATAAGAACTCCATGATACTATTGTTTGCAAATAAAATTTCAACTTTGATGGCCAGAATTCTATCAAGAGTCATTGGATTTTAACCTTGTATTGAGCATTTTACTGCTTTTAATGCATTTCTTACACTGAGTTGTACACATGTAAGGGTCACGTTTTCTCTAGCTGAGTGTTGACATTCTGCAGGCTCACTATCCTTTCCTGTTAGAAATAGAGAGGTGTCTTTACTCAGTCCTTAGTCAGACACTACATGTACATTCTTCCTCCTTGTAGAAACCCACCTCTCCTTGTTCCTTGATGCTGTTGCCTTCTAGTTTAGAGAGCCAGTCTGAGCATGCAATCTTCTCTGCACAACTCTCCAGATTTGAACTTTGTCATGGTCTTGCTGCACAACACCTTAGATACCACATGGAGAGTGGTACCGCCTATGGACACAGAATCAAAAAACATAAGAATAAAAACAATTAGATCACTCATCTAATTTTGATTGTCTACCCTAGAAAATCAAATCGTATTATCACCCACACAGTAATGGTTTGGTGTCTACGTCACTTCTCTGTTGATTCCCTCCTTCTGATCTTTGATGCAGTATAATACCATTATGATAATATTTTCCAACTATTATTGACTCTACACTTCCCTCTGTTGGATATCATGGGAATTGTTCATAATTTTATCAAATCTTTTTAACCCTAGACCAGACAGACACTCTGCTGAACCTGTATAAACTATGTAAAAGTATTTGCTATGTTACAGTGATGCTGCACATATTATCCCAGGTGCCTGATCCCATTAATTGTAGGTTGGATGCTATGTTACTACAGAATTTATCATTATCATTTACACATTATTAAAACTGCATAATGTAATAATAATTATTGTTTTAAATATATATATATCATATTTTTGACTTGTAGTCAGTAAGCTAAACTGAACAATTTCAGGGACTAACATCACACACAAATGTGGCCGCAGGTTTAAAATTAAAGACCTGACGTGTGCTGCAGTTCCTGCATTTATCCAACAGAGTGGCTGTTTATTTATTATATATAATATTTCTGTTTTTGTTTTTTTTTTGTTTTTTGTTTTTTTGGAGATGTAAGATATCTGTAACGTAATTTTCATCTTGTCTTTTTTTAGTCTTCCATTCTGAAGAAGAAATATGAGGAGCACATGTAAGTGATCTTTTTACAGACCCAGAGCTGTTTTAATTAGTAAAACTGAATTTGAAGAGAATTTAAAGTGTCCTTATTATTTCATTCTGAGCTAATTCGTGAAATATTTAATATAAACCTTTTTGACATTAGTGCTTTGTTCTTTCCATCAGGGAGAAAGTACGAGAGTTGAACAATGAGTTGTTGAAGAAAAATGCCTTCATCGACGAAATGGAGCCTAAATACAACGCCAGCTGTGAGTTTGGAGCCCTTTCAGATTTGGAGTGTGAAGTGCACTTATAGTCTGTTGACCTTCTTCTTCGTCTGCAATTAATTCTTGTCATTTTTAAATTTGACATTAATTAATGTGTGATGTCACTGCGCAGATATGAAATATTCAATTCAGAAGGAAATGTGTGAAAAAGCACAGGAAAGGAGGATTAAACCAAATCTTTTATGTTGTTCCTTCTCAGCCCAACGAGTAGAGGAGCTGGAAGAGGCCCTGAAAAAGAAAGATGACGACATGAAACAGATGGAGGAGAGATATAAGAAATACCTGGAAAAAGCCAAGAGTGTCAGTCTATTTTATATTGCTATAGGGTCAACAGAAATATCTTTAGCACACTGTACTGTACTCACTGATACTTGCTCTAAGTGTAGGTAAACAAGAAAACTGTGATTGTGATGTGACTGAATGTTTCCTCTTCAGGTGATCCGGACCCTGGACCCCAAGCAGAACCAGGGTTCAGGTCCAGAGGTTCAGGCCTTGAAGAACCAGCTGCAGGAGAAGGAGAGGATGCTGCACTCACTGGAGGTAATCAGTCAGTTGTTGAGCGGACTCAACAAGTCAACTCATAGATGATCTGAGAGATTGTATTGCATTGTAGCAGTCTACTCTCTCTTGCGTTGTGTGATGAATCAGGTACAATCATCACTGTCTATGATGCCAACTAGCCATTTATTCTGATAGCAAGAGATTCATATGAGGTTTCTCACAGCCAGCTAGGTAGTAATAAACTCCAGAAATTGCATAAGGAGTGTACAGCCGACTGGTATAATTGCAGGGGCCCAGCAGAGGGCGCTCATGTTACACACAACAAACCAGTCTTTGTGGGAAATGAATAATAATACATTATAAACAATTTTAACAAAAATAGAATAGTAACAGTGGAATTATTAACTCTGCTACATAATCACACCAGAAAGGGAACAGACTCTGGAGAGGACAAAATGTTTTTCATGTGTATAAAAACACAGTGGAAGTAATTGGACATCCGTCTGTAGCTGAAAACATTCTTGCATTTCTAGAATTTTTTTGTCTTTTAATTTCTCTCCAAACAGAAAGAGATGGACAAGACAAAGAGCCAGAGAGATTACGAGGAGAAACTGATTGTGTCAGCCTGGTACAATATGGTAAGAAAGACTTAATACAGTCTAAGACTGTAACACCAGTCACATGTATCAGTGGTTTGGACTAGCGTCCCTTTTTAATTGTGGCACACACTCATGTACAGCTGATATTTAAGGCTAAGAAATTAATACACAAAATTCACTGATATGATAATAAGCACTGAAGAACGGACAATATTTTAAAGTAAATGTGCAGATAATGATTGCGTTGTCAGCTCACCTATTGATATACAGAACATTTTATCTTGTTTTAATGTAACATGGAATTACACATTTTTTGTGTGTTGAATTTTTAATACTTTAGACGTCTCTATTATACAGTAAATATCTCTTTTTCATGTAGACCCAAAATAAAAAGTCATCAGGCATTTTAACCACTAGAGGGCAGCAGAGACTTTTCTGTAACATTAACAGGAACTGTTTGCACTGTCACATATTTGATCAATAGCTGGTGTTAAATTGGCACTAATATTGTGTTTGAGCAAATTCTCTTTCTCATGCATCAAGGTTAGTGCACTGATTATAGCTAATTATCTGGTGACTCTCTTACTCTTTGTTGGAACAGTTTACTGCTCATGCATAAGCTCTGGCTCATACTGGTCTATTTAATCTCCATCTACTTACTGTTTCTATACTGATAGTGACTATTGAGACCATTAATGGGACTTCCTCTTTATCTTTTCCCAGGGTATGTCTCTGCAGAAGAAGGCGGCTGAAGACCGACTCGCCAACACCGGTTCTGGTCAGTCCTTCCTGGCCCGGCAGAGACAAGCCACCAGCACACGCCGCTCCTATCCAGGCCACGTCCAGCCAGCTACCGCAAGGTAGATGGCAACAGGGCAGAAAAATACTGCGACAAACTACCTTACAAATCCCCTGAACTTACATAAAGTAGATGCGCCTTTTTTGAGGCGCACTATTTCCATTCATTTCTAATGGAAGTTCTTGTTTTCCTGCATTCTGCCTATTGATTATCTTTTTTTTCTTCTTGATCAGATCCATGAGGTAGAGATGCCAGGCAAGGCTGCCCAAATCTTGCACCACTTTTTTCCTGACTAAGCACATTTTTCCCAGACTCCTGTGATGCCAGGCTTCTACCTATTTCACCCCCAGTATATTTAATAGGGTCTAACTAATCACTCCAAAACACCTCTCTTCCTCCCTTTCAACCACTGACCTTCCTCAACCTGTACTCTGTGGCAAACTTTTGCCAGGCAGGTAATCTGAACCCCAAGGCTGAGAAGGCTTGCATCTTCTTGACAAGTTACTGTCATTTTTGTGTAGAGGATCCGCTCTGCCTGTTCATGCAGTATTTATGCACATCTCTACCTGTGATAACATTTGAGGTTCATGGTTTTTTTTTTTTGTTTGTTTTTTTTTTTACTTGAGTTGACAGATCAGATTTTCTATCCCGGGTCATCTGTTTTAACTCTTCTGATGTAGCTTTAAGAAAGTTAACAGCAATTTTCTGTTACATGTGTCAATGTTTCACTTGTGATTCAAATGATGATATTTTCAAACAGTTGCTCCTTTGTTTTGTCATTGTGTTATAGAGTGTTGAGGCATAGGAAGATGTATAGTCATCACATGTAAATGTTCCATTTTCTTGCTAAAAGTTCTGAGTGATTTCTAATGGGACTATATGGTTTGAAAAAAAAAAAAAAAACAACTGTTGGCTGGTAAGTGCAGCAATAATTGTGAAAAGTATTTTTTCTTCCAAGGGAAAAAGAAAAAGTAAAGTTGTTCCAGAAGGTGTGATCCACAGCTGGGTAGATTGTGTCAAAGATCAGTGTGCTACGTTATAGTGTATACTGGTTTTCTTTATGTTTCTTGACGAGCCACGGTTGATCAAAGCAAGAAATGTATTAGTTCACATGGTTTTAGCTTTACCAGCATTTACCAGGTTGTCTGTGACAACACCTTTTGTGCCATAATGTTAAATTTAAATGTATTTATCACAGTATTTGGTTAATATTTTACTTACAACACTGCAGACTTACAGGCCCCCCTTACATAGGAAGAAATGTGTTAAAGGAAAATCTAGTCGTGAGGTGCAGTAGTTCCTGAGTTACAGATCCTGTGGCTGTCTGGTTGAAACTGCATTTAGTTTGTAGGTTGCTCCCAATGCCAATAAGTCACCAAAAAGGAGGCATTTATTGAATGCAGCACACTGAAGTGGACTTACTTTCCATATAATTTTAGAATGACTTGATTGCTATCATAGTAGAAAAGGTGTTTCAAGGTGTGTGCTAAGGTGTTTCAATAAGCACCGCACAGTACTGCTCATGCCACTTTACGTAGGAATCTTGAATAGGTATGCTTGTTGCAGCTGTTCCCGTCCCTTCTCTAACCCGTCTTTTCTTCCATTCTCTTTACCTTGTCGTTGTTTTTAAGGCAGCATCGTGAACAATCTCTCGTTAACATGATGGACCTGTAGAAGCATTGAAATTAACCCCATTAATTTGCTGTGTATCTGTTAAGATCAGGGCCCTGATGAGAACAGGCCCTGTCATCTGACCATTATCTCTCTCTCTCTCTCTCCTCCTTCAACAGCAATGTCACTGCATGACTGGCACACCAATGAACTGGCCAAGCCTGGTGTGGCTGGGCTAGGCTGAGGCACTCGATGCATGAACTACCTGCCTGCCTACTGTTTGCATGACTTTGCATTGACTCAAGCCTGTGAATAACCAGCGCACCCGGCTGCAGCATGAGCACTAACAACCTCTGCAGTGTCATGCATTGTAACCTCCAGACAAGCCTGAGGAGTGATGCAGTCAGAAAAAGAATACCCTCACGCTCCTTCCCCCAATTAATCTCCTTTCCACCCTTCCAGCTCTCGACTCCTCTTGTTCTCCTGCTCTTTGTTATCCTCTCCATCCCCTCTCCTCTACCCCTCCTACTTACTCTTCATGGACATGCCTGCTTGTGCTTCCACACTGCATCAAGTCTGCTACTATTCATGCGCCAGTATGTTACAAACACCTAGGACGAGGGCAGTATATCGCAGTATAGAGTCTTTTCTGTAGTGCTTGTGTGCAACTTGACGTTGGCTAGCTGCTTCAGAATACCTCAATGACATATTTCCACATATCTGTTTCTATTTCCATGGTCGGAGGACAGTTGACATCAGTGAGAGAGAAATATTTGAGAGGTGTAGCCTGCAAATTAGTCTGCATAACAATAAAGAAGCCAGCTCCCCTTTTAACTCCTGAGTGTGTATCTCCTGCAATGGTTCTGCCAGCCTCTCCTCAGTATGTTGCTAGATGGCATCTTAGAAGTGCTTTTACCTCAAGTATTAGAGAGTACAAAAACTTGTGGACTAAAGGAGAGTTTATGGGGCATTACTGGGTTGCCCTGTAGGCTTTAGGACGGTTTGCAGTAGGAGCATAGGACGGCAACATAAGTGTTTTAAATGAATAACAATGTTACAGACATGCATTTTATACAGGATAAAAGCCCCCATTAAGCTTACTTGCAATTTCTCTTTAGCTGTAATTGTTAAATGTTAGTGTCAGTGTAGCATCTGTTTCTTTGTAAGAATGCACATTTATACCCGTCATGTAGTGTTTCTGATGTCGGCTATATTGTAGCTGATCACTGTGTTGTCTGTTATTTGTCTAGTAGCAAATAAGTGCACGTTGTCTCATGTGTAATACACTATACCATAAAAATGAATGCCAATTTGATAGAAACATCAGACTATTCAAAAGGTGATATGAAACTCTACATTAGCTCTTGTAGGCTAATGTATAGCACATTCATTTAGTTGGATTGAAAGGGTTAATCAGTTAAAAGATGTGGAAAGGGAAAACGATTGCGATTTCAAAAGAAAAGTTTTGGCATTAATTGTTAACGGAAGAAGCTGACTGCTCAGACATGCAGGGTTAACCGCAAAGCAAGACATGAGTTACAGCAGACGCAAATTATAGTTTCAGTAATAGTGAAAGTTAATTTGGAGTTGATGTAAGTCATACTGTACTGTTGTGTAGCAACTGTCTTATTTAAATTTCACTTCCAGAGCTTATGTTGAGAAAAAGGGCGAGAGAAATAAAAACCTGGACCTGTGAATATATGCATATTATAGGCATAAATGCATACATTTGTTTAAATGGAAGAGATGTTTGAATGCTCCAATTTAGTGCCTTTGCTTAAAATATGATATAAAAAAAAGACTTTCTGGTCTTCATAGGACTAAAGGCACGTTGCCTTTAAAGACCAGCTTTATTGTTTTATTTGAAAAGATAAAAAAAAATGACTGAGATGGTCTTAAAACTCATCCACATGATGAATATCTTGACTTGTATTGTTTAGATGATGTAGGCTTAATGAGGGGCTTTTTCTTCTCTGTTTTTAACCTATTTTACTCATAATTGTTAAATTGTGTAACCTTGATTTAATTCATGCCGTGCATTTTTATCTCAATGGCTTATTTATTCTTTTGCTGCTTGTACAGCGTGTTGTTACATTTTTTTTTTATATTAGTAGTAGTATTATATCACCACTTATACTGTTACAATGGAGGTGAAGTTTCCATACGGCATCAAAATACTGTTAAATACTTGTATTATGCAACAAAAGGAGGAGAAGGCTTGTAGTAATGTAGTGTTTGTCTCCATCTAATGAAAATGACACAAAGGTTATAATATGAACAGTGTCAGCTCAGATCAGTGTATATGGGAGAAAACGCTGTACGGTTATATTTACCTCCATTCTTGTCAGGAAATTACTGTGCTAAGAAACTTATCATATTTGAAAAGGAATGTTTTCTCATCAACAAAAAAAAAAAGCACATTTAACATTTTTAATCACTGAATCGTTAGTGAATTTACCGTGACCCTATAAATTATCATATTTTCCAGTGTTTTAAGTGACAGCATCAAAGACGGGGGCCTTGTTTGTGGGGAAAAGGGTTCATTAGTTGTTGTGGATGCACGTGTAACTGCATTAAAAATGACATTAGTACAGATGTTTGGTTAAGTATCTTGATTAAATAAGAGCAAATCAGAAACCGTATTTGGGCATCAACTAAATTTGTGTCCCAGGAGCGAGTAATGAAGTTGAACATTTTCAGTCTAAATTCATTTGCAAAGGAAAGAGGTGACATCTTTTGTCTAATTCTCTACTGTTTCTCTCTGTTTTTTTTTTTTTTTTTTTGTAAATCGCTTGCCATTAACATCTACAGTTTGAGCTGTAAGTTATATTACACAGAACTCTTTTAACCGTCCATCCCCACAAGTCATTGGTTTGGTAAGAAATCTGTATATAATGGAACACATCCACTGTAATGGTTGACCTGTTCAAATTCATATCAGGGATGGTTGGTGGGGGGGTGGGGGTGGGGTATTTTTTGTTATTTAATATCTCCCTGAAGAAAAATCACATTGTGTTATCCCCTCTTATCCACCCTCAAGTCATCCACTGTTTTATGTTTCTTTTATGTGTCTGTGTATATTCGTATTATTACCTTGATGCAAATGATGAGACAGTGGGGGAGAGATTATTGCAAGGGAGTTGCAGTAATATAACCAGAGAAACTAATGTTTCACAGCCAGCTAGTTTTTTGGCCATTTTCAGATGTTATTAATGTCAAGTTCTTCTCAGTAGAGAGAGGAAGAGTGACACCTTTGTGAAGTATTTCAAGCTATGAGTCAAAATCCCCCCTTATTCCTGTTTGAGAACAAAATACTAAATGAGGATTGCAGTTTCCAAAACTCAGTCATAATGTGGTGTATTACTTACATGCCTAATCTAAAATGAGTACCCAGTATTTCCTAGTGTTACTTGACTGCTAACCTCTGTGGGCCAGTCAAAAGAGTATTAGAGAGATGATACAAACAACACGAGGCTGTTAACAGGTCAGAATCTTATCTCGACGCGTGCAGTGTTTGCTGTATTTTTTTACTCATTGGAAAACTTTTCTTTACATACTGAAGTAGCAAATAACCTTCCATTTGCCAAGTTTTATATTGATCTTGTACAAACACACTATGTACATACTTTATGTGACAGTGGTAGAGGAAGTGTCTGGCCATTTGAGAATGAGAACATAAAACTCATGTCTAGGTAGATGGATTTCATATAGCATCTGTCCGATGAGGACCTATTGATGTGCTTCCTACACTGCAAAACTTGGAAATGACATTGTAAATAAAGCTTGTATAAAACAGACTGCTCGTCTGTTTTCCAATTTTGTACATAACGCAATCACCAGTATAAAATGTGGAAATATTTTTCTTATGCCGTCAGATACTACACACATCCTCAGTCGGTTCTTGTGTCTGGTTTCATCGGTTAACTTTAAGATACACACACACACACAAACTAAAGAGAGACTGCGGGCTTAAATCAACTCATGACCTCAAATTATACTGTCTGAGGGGCTGAATCCATTATTAGCGCACAAAGTTAATTGATTTAGTTAAAGCAGCTGTAATTGATATTTTGATAATGATATCAAATGACAATGTGAAAGAGGTCACTCATTAGCAGCTGAAGAGCCTGTGTTTCCCTATTTCCCTCAGGAGATTGAAACCAAAAACAGCTAAAAAAGACTGAATATTCCACAGGAGGCCAGATACACCACTCCAGATGAATGACAATGAGGCTCTGTAACTTCTGGATGTGTAAATAAGAAACCTCTGCGAACAAGTTTGCCGTATCGGTTAAAGAGGTGATGTGAAAAGCCGACTTGTACCCAACTTTGCAGTTTAAAGTAAAATTTAGATTTTGAATAGATTATAAGATGAGCAGATGCATCATATTTAGCAGAGGACAACCTTGGCAGATAAAAGTCCTCCTCAAGGCAGAAAAACAAAAACAGTCCTGTAATAAATTTGTACACTCAGGTCTTCATTAAAATCCTTCCAGCAGACAGATGAGACAGTCTCCAGACAGGGCAAGAAAGAAAATGACGGTGATCCAGGTTGTTTTTAAGTGTCCTGAAAATACCCTCTAAACCAAGATATATATGACTTTCTTATCCCTAATGGGAGTTGGGCCTGGTCTTTAAGTTATGCCAAGGAAACATGTTTTCCCTAATACCAGCTTGTCTAACCCACCATCCTATCCTGGGTCTTAGTGTTATAACCTCTCTCACTAATACAGAACTATCATGGCGAATTCAGATTTTCAGTATGTGCTCCTCTTGTGAACTGAGTCCGTGCTCCTCTTGTGAACTGAGTCCGTGCACACAGCAACACAGAGGCATCCCAGCCTGGGAAATGAAGCCTTCGTTGCCCCTCGAGGCTGCGGACACAGGAACTTCCCTGTATCAGTGTCCCATTCTTCATTCCTGAGAGCTTCTCTTTTCTCTCTCTAACCTCAGCCTCTGGGTGCTTCCTCCTGACATGTCACGGCAGAGGTCCAGAGTCAATAAAAATACACTTCTCTGGTTACTTACTCACTTCCATCATGATGGGCCTGAGTGAAAGGAGAAGGGGCAGTGATGGTTACAGTCCACTGTATTCATATATGTTTATGCTGATGGTTTATTTTACCTCAGTTCCCAAAAACAAGTTACTCAACGTTTAGAAAATAACAAAAAGTAATTGATTTGGCTTTACTTTGATTGTCTGGATGTTGTTTGCGAGACTGAACATTTGTACAGATACAGATTTACGTCTGTTAATATATGGTAGTTATTTCAAACTTTCTCAGTGTGCCAATTATTAAGTGAAAATTTGTCTAAATTAATGAATAATAATGAACTTTAACACCTTTCATGCAAACAAGTGCTTTGCAATAAAAACACAGGTTTAAAAACCATACACATACAAAAGGCAGATTTGTGCATGTGCTTAAAACATAAATAGAATAACATTAACGCAGACAATGTTACTATAAAATAGCACAAAGTTATTAATATAAATTAAGACAGCTTTTATAAGTGACACATAGATTACCAGTTTCTATTATGATAGGTCTGCATGGTTTGTGTGTGGAAAATGGACAGTAATGTAAAGGTATAGAGCATCTATATCTTGGAAAGATATTTATTTTTGTTGATTTAAAAAAAAAAAAGAAAAGAAACAATCTTATAAACGTCATCACAATAAAAATAAAAAGTAGTTACATTATTGTAAATTCCAACGGCAGTATTAACAGTGCCAAAGACTTGGCTTGCAGTTGAGAGCCAATTTGTAAGTGTCAGGTGATACAATAGATCAATTCTGTGACATAAAAGGAAAGTGACACTGTTAGTCAATTATATTGACTTCTCTTTTTCGCAGTGACGAAGCAAGACAAACACCTCTCGCGTATGCGTTCAGTCTTAGATCTGTTATCATTTCAAGCAGCATCTACAGGATATTGTGTTCTTATAACCTTGAAATTACAAATCTCCGCTAATCCCGTTCCAGCTCCATTTTGTTCTCTTCTGTAGATTGGCTTTCAACTACAAAGAATCCGAAGCTAGAGAAGAGAAAAATAAAATTGGTCAGGAAAGGTCAATGAGAAAATAAAATAACACCACAGGCAGACAGTGAGTCATGAACATTATGAATAGGGTGAACAACCAGCAGCACTGACACGACTCCACTCCTGTGGTCCAGACAAAAGCCCCTGATTCGTGTACCGTTGTTAGAAACATGACCGCATGATGTCTGATTCACTATTATTCCATTTTGGTCAGACATTCTTTCAAATATAACAAAAATAGAAATAGATTAATTATGTGCATATATGGTCCATACTGTAGATGCATTGTAAGAATTTTACAGCATCAGAGTTTATGAGAATTTCACTTTGTATGGCTTGGATGCGGAGTGAATGGTCTTTCTGTTCTACGGCCTTTCAGAATCCACCTTTATAAAAATAAGACGAGTTTGACACCTGTAATGTCAGCTATGTAGGGGAAAATTGGAGGTGGAAAAATTGTACACCAGTTTTACAGAACATTATTTTTCTTACCAGTAAATGCTGTCAGAGGAAGAACATTGTTTTTAATATCCAACGAAAATGTTGTCATTGATCCCAGATGTTTTTCTTTTTTTCGACTCTGTTTCTCAATATTGAAGTAATTACAGAAACATTCCACCGGGAGGAAAATCAGAGCAAACGAGAGCTGTCATTTCCCTAATGAAAGAGCCTGTTATTATTTCTTCATAACTGTGCGTTTGGCTGACAATATGGGCTTTATGACACTTTCAATTTACATTTCAATCACACTGGTGGGGGTGGGGGCAGAGGCCTGATAACACAAGGCTCTCATTGATGCACACACTCCAGCGCGCACACACACACACACACACACACACACACAATCAGACATGCACAGATCAGGTGGTGTTTCAGAGCTTTTGGATTGAAGCCTGGCGGATACCTGACCTGCAATTTTAACATGCACGTGCACATGAAAAAAACCCACGGACACACACACACACACACACACACACACACACACACACACACACACAGAGCACTTTCCTCTCCACTTTTACATTATCATTTTTGGCATGACTTCAATGAGACGCAGGTGAGAAGTGCACCGGGGGAAACTGAAACCTTACGCTCAGCCTGTTGACACAGTCGGAGAGTAAAGGGAAGGCAGAGTGGCTCTTTAGATTGTACTGACCCCTGTTAGCAGAGATCGAGGGGAGCGGTCTGACTGACAGTCGCTGTGTACAAGAAGCTGTGGTTTATAAAAGGCTGCCATGCAGGCCAACAAGACTTATTTACTCCTGTCATATTTCTGGCCTCCTCTCAGGCTTGTTATGTTGTTAAAATGCCTTTCATTGACTGACAGGTTACAGAATTCTCTAGAAGAACAGATCTGATTTTCTCTCCAAATGTGAAATCTGCCTTTTGGCAGCTCACACAGGCTTGCCGCCATGTTAAATCCCCTGTGATATGTTCACCGTCAAAAGCAGTGAACTAAAAATCATAGCATTAATCTGGAGAATATTTCTCTTTTTCCCACAATTTACTGGCTTCATGATTTAGCCCAGTTGTTTAGCCTCACATCCAGCCTGTTGGATTAATTCGGATTGATGTTTTTCTTTTCACTTTCACTTTGATTTGTTATTTGGATTGGTATAATTCTGTTTGTCTGTTAAGATGAAAAAGTTATGAATAAATTTGCATCAGAGGATGATTTGAATCTTTACAGTTTTACTTGAATACATGTATGCGTTTACGGCTCATTAAAAGGCAAATAACTTCTGAACAAATTCATGAAACACAAACAAACGTTATCCGCAGACATAAAAAAGCTAGAAACCCTACTGAATGGGTAAAGTAACAGCATGGAGAAATTTTCAAATTATTTTCCAATTTCGTCAATTTTGACCACACTGAAAGTTTTTCCATAACTTTGAACAATGGTACAAAGGGCATCCCAAATTAATGTATTGTGCTCAGCCAAGTGGTGTTGAGACTATCAGCTAACGTGCCAACAGAAACATATTCCTTTTTCCAGTTTGACTTTTACAGTGCAAAAAAACAACATAACTATCATATTGGTAAAATAGGTCGTCATATATAACATATGCACTGCTTGATCATGGGCAGACTCCACAGTAATATAAGGCAATAAGATTTATGCTCACACGCTAATGAAATATAACTGTACTGGAAGCGGTAAACTCAGCGGTACTTGATACCATTAAAACTGAAACCTAAACAATAACTAATAGCAATAGAAGCTTAAACACACTGGACTCTAAAATAAATCAAGATGACTTTACCTCACAACAATAACGTATTTGTTTAAAGGTACCCTGATCGCTAGTAACGCCATAGAGCAATGTTTTTACAGGCAGGCCCCTGTTTTTGTTTGTTCTTGCGCATATGCACATTCTGCCGATGGTTTCACACTGATTCACAGGTGTCGGAAAAACGAGCCAAGAAATGGTGAAATACAACAGGTTTTTCAGGCCTCAAAGATACATGATACAATGTGTTTTGGCGGGTAAACAGAAACTTTGTTTACAAGATAACTCGGGGCACCTTTAATTCACAGGTGTCATGTGTTACTTTAAAGTAAAAAAGCACAGTAATTGCTGATTATATTTCTGGTGGTGAGTTGTTCTAAAGGTATGAGGCTTTGATTGCAAAATGTTTTATCACTGCCTGGAAAAACACACTGACTAGAACTAGATGGCCCATGAAATTTTTACATTTAGTAACACATTCCACGTGGTTTGACTTGGTCCCAAGGTTGTGGAGTATTTGTGCATACGTGGGACATTGTCAGCTGAAGACTACAGTAAAAACAGGGAAATGAGTAAACTGCCATATTCTTTTGCAGCCATTTTTCTCATCCCTCCATCTCTCTGGGAGTTTAAGTCTTCTATCATGAGCAGATGCTCTACGAGGAAAAACATAGATTAGCACAAGCTGTGGATGTTTTTGAGGTTGATTAGTGCATTATCTCTGTTGTTGACATTTGGCTTTTCATACTTAGAATTTCAGGTGGTTCATGTGTACATAACAAGCTTTATAAATAGAGTGCATGTAGGTTTAACTTACCACATGAGCACAAGTCATCAAGTTCAGGTGCAGCAAATACTGGGCACATTTAAAAAGGTCTCACACACATATGTACATATATATATATATATATATACACACACACACACACACACACACACACACACAGGCCGAAAGAGAGCAGAAAACCACCGGACCATAGGGATGAACGTCTGAGTGATCTCCACGGTATTTGAGCCAGAGTGAGTCACACTGGGCGACGTGACCACTAAATCAAAGCGCTGTTTGAACAGCTGCATTCCTTCACACCCCTTCATCCTCTCTCTCTCTCTCTCTCTCTCTCTCTCTCTCTCTCTCTCTCTTGCTGTGGCAGTAATACCAATTCTGGTTTTACCGCTGACCCAAACCCCCCCCCCCCCCCTGTCCAAAAAAAAAAGAAGCTCCCCAGCCCATGTTCTGGTGTGATGGAGATCAAGCTTAATGGAAAAAGAGTGCACAAGTGAGTTAAGTCATCGTTTGACTGCCGGGCAGGTGTCTGTTAAAAGTCAAGCGTGAAGATGAGAGGGAGAAACTCTGTGAAGCTTCACACCACACAACCGCAGCGGATTTATGAATCGTCAGAGTGAGCAGACAGTACAAAGTGTGATGACAGAGTTCATTCCACATGTTTAATGTTCAGAATACCGTGCATTTTCCCAGAGTGATGATAGGGTCAACAACTTTAAGGGATAGCCATGCAGGCATTTTGGGGAATACAGTATGTATATTTGCTTTCTTACCGGGGATTACATGAGATGATATCAATTTGCTCTCTCTGCGTGCAGCTCAGAGCTCTCTTCAGGAAGTGTGTAGCCTAACTTAGCAAAAACAAATAAAACAAGGGGAAAGCTAGCCTAGATATACAGAGTGACAAAGTGACAAGTTAGAAAACCTCATTTGTGACAATGCCTGTCTCAACAGTACGACATGCGACCTGCTTCATATGTCTAGATAAGATTCATAGTCTTTTGTAAAATTAATATTGTTTCTTCAATATGTTTTTTTAGCAGCCTTTAAAGAGCTCTATCTCCCATAAGCTCTAGATGTTTGTGGGCTACACGTCTGAGTGGAGGGGTCGCGGTTGTAGCTCAGACACGACTGCAGGATACAGAGGCCTGAGGCTGTAAAAGCTTTAAACAGCAGAGAGATAGAACTAGCAGTTAAAAACACAACATTAGGAGAGAGTGTTGGGGAATTTTATGGACGAAACCAAGTTACAATGACACACTGCTACGCTTGTAGTTTGATTTTGTTGTTTTTTTGGTTTGTTTTTTTCTATGCTCACATAGTAATTGTTGTATAACTTTGTTAAAATCAGAAACATTTCACATTTCTCATAGCTGCAGCTGCAGTCGACGCTGATTTGTTTGACAATATGGAAAATAAACTGCTTCATTTTTTCTCAAAGATCTATGAAAGAAATGCTGAATGAGAAGTTAAGCTAGAAGAACAGAGGCAAGCTTTAGGTGAGTCTCCTCATCACCACACCTTAATGAAGTTTTACTGTCTTTTTGTAAAATGCTTATAAACTCAATGTAAGAGAGGCACTGAACCACTTTATCCTGATGAAAATTTGGCCGTCAGCACTGACAAGATAAAAGATTAATGCAAACAGGAGGGAATTCACGACTCCTTCACGATTCTGCCTATAAGTTAATGATGACAACATAACCCAAGACTTCAAATCAAATCAACAGCCACCTCTGTGTTTCCTTTGGCGCATGTGTATGGTTAAATCCTTGAAAGAAATGAGGCATGACAGTGTCTCCATTAAAAAGTCATCTTTTGACTCATGTTTTATTGTGATACCAATTACTCCTGTAACTGTGACCTTAAAAAGACTGAGAAAAGAAAGCGATGAGAGCCGTTCTCGTTCCAAAGAAGGATGAGCTTTAAATGAATGAAGATAGTTCCTTTCAAACATCTGGAATTTCAGGTAAAATGAGCCAAGGAAACGTCTACAAATACGTTTGTAATTAATATCCTACTATTCTGACTGGGTCATCAGTGAATATCTGCTACGATAATCCCAGGAGAAATTGTTGGGAAATTCATATGTTGCTCTGGATCTGGTCATTTAAACAAAAAAAAAAAAAAACCTCCTTCAAACCTGAGGAAAAACAGTCTAGTGTCTGCTGCAGCGCTAATGCAGAACAGATGAGGCCCTTCAACCACCAACCTCGATCAGGTTAACTTCTGTAATAATGGAGTTATGAAATAATCTAAAAAACAAAGAGAGATTAGTTTGGACATGTTTTTTTTAAAAGATATTATCAATAAAATAAAAGCTAGACACCTTGAAGCACATGTGCAGCAGTAAAGGATCAACATCAGGAGCAGTCAACTTTCAAGCCTCTGGCAGTGACAGACAACTGAGGCATTAACTGAAGCATGCCATCATGAAAACTAATGATCTGCATACACATCAGAGGAAAATCGAGAGAGAGATAGAGAGGTCTGGAAGTTGAGGGTGGAGTCGGAATGATAATAGTAGGAATGATAATTATTATTGTCTTTACCTAACACTGACTTGGAGCAATAAACAGCTCATAATCAACTTTTGACTTCAACTGGTGACAGTCCTCAGAAACGCGGTGGGAGAGGTATCACATTTTAACCAGATTTTGTTTTCAGCATTTTGCAAGTGAAATGAGTAAAAAAATGAAAATGTGTTATGTTGTTGTTTTTACCAATACACCAAAAAATCAAACCCACAGTAGAACAAACTGTTCAGCTTGCCAGATAACTTTCCACATGTCAAAATGATAGAGAGAAGTATGTGAAACCAACAATCTAAAACTCACCACTGCCTGGAAAGAGTGATGCAAAATGGCAGACTTTATCAACTTTATTTAGCAATACAGTTTAATGTAAATAGATTAAAAAGAAAAAAAAAACAAACCCAGAAATATATGCTAATGTCAGTTTAAATGTCCCTTAGACTGGATCTTACATTTTGTTTTTTAACATTCTCTCTGTAAAATTTGAATACTTCAATATGGAGAAATCAGTCTTTTCTGCTCTGTCTTTTATTGTATCTTTTATTGTAATCTGTTGAATTACTCATTATGGGGGAAGTATTGCGATATAATAATGTTTTCCAAGAGTCTTACATAGATTTTGTGTAAAATTACCTTGGGTAATTTATCAAAAATGTACAGGGAGATTAGCAATATCCCCTAGTCAACAGCGTTGAAAGATCCTTTACTTACTGAAGACTAATACAGCAAAAGAAAAGAAGAAAAAAAGTTCTGATACAAAAATCCATTTTAATTTTTTGGATTTATTTCTAAACTTGTTTCTGCCAATTATTATTATTTAAATGAAACCGTGTGAGAGGTTTAGAGGGGAACTGGTAACATCTCATAGACATGACAAGGAGCCCCAATTAGACACTGACTTAGAGCCAAAAATATTGAGAAACAATTGTTTAATCTTTAACAATGTTTTGTATTTCATAGATTTATTATGTTTTTATGTATAATCTTAAACTGTAAAGTCACTAGATAGTCTACAAATAATACTACAAATAATTCTAGTGGAGTAAAAAGTACGATATTGCCCTCGGAAATGTGGCGGATGAAGTATAAAGGGTTGGTAATTGAGAACATGAGCTGAGATCAGACCTTTGGATCCAGTACATTCGGTATGTGTGTCTGCCCACAGAGCCGTCAGGACACCCGGGGTTCCAGTAAGTGCTTTATACCATGAACACCATTTCTGCTTTGATGCTGTGACTAACGGCTCAGTCACACAACCACTTCCATCACAACGAACCGTGCAGTCATGCCTTTTCTGCTCTGCGTGTCATTTGCCATTAATGTCATGTTTGTTTTTGAAATGTGAGACTACACATGTTTTACAAGAACCAGAAAATCAGAAAATTGAATGTGTTTTGAATATCAAAAACACCAATCATGTGGTTTGTACCCCTGCTAAAACTAGAAGGTCAGTGCATAAAACTCACTGAGGTTGAGTTGTGTGGAAGATTTGTTTGCTTGCTTTGGGAAGTCATGGATTAGAATAGATGGGATTACTGTAAGCGGGGCAAAAAACACCATTTAGGCAAACTATCATTTCACACAGAGGAAATGTAAGTGGTTTATATTTCAGGAAAACTGGAAAAGATCTCATTACAGAAGTCAAATCTCTTTTCAACAAAGGCATGCTACCTTTTTTTTTTAAATCTGCTTGAAAAATAGTCTCCACAATTTGTTTTGTTAGTGAATGGCTCTAATGAATGCTGCTAAAATAACTTTGAAAATCCAGATCAGAATTTTATAACCACCACGAGGTTTCTGACTCACTTCGCTCAGAAACAGGAAATTTTACTGTTTACTGAGATTACATGGATCAATGTTTTTCTGTATAACACTCTCTATACAGGGTAATTCAGTGTGGTTTACATAAGCAATAACATGTCTGAGTTTAGGTCGCGAGAGATTACCAGAACTTCCTTTAGCAGGACGCTAATCCTGATACAGGGATTTTCATAATGAGACATCAGACGCTCATGTTTTGTTCTTTTGTTATTGTTGCATTTTCCTGTGCATCGTTTCATAATAATGTACATTGTCTGTGAGCTTTTTGTCTTTCTGTAGAATCCCATGTTGCGAGGAATATACAAGAAAAATCCAGCAGGTAAATAAATCCTTTTAATCTGTACCAGTGATGCAGTCAGTGGTGATGATGAAGCTAACAGAAATGTCCATGTAGTCACTGTTTTAAGAGATGACAGACAGCAGCTCATTCAGACAGTGTAGTAGCACCTGTCACTACTGGTATTATGAGTTACCTGGTGGCTCACAAAGAGTCAGCCGTCCTCCGTGTCTCCTGTCTGGTTCAGCCTGGTCTCTGTAGGTGGAATAAAATGAAGTTGGTCCCTGTGTGTGACCTCTTTGTTGATGAAAGTCTGGCCAGACACCTGACTCCAAGCAGTGTCTGCTTTCATGTATCAGTGGAACGATTTCGGTGTCTGCCTCTGAAAAACTCTTCACTCTGCCAAGTTACGCTTGGATACTGACAGATGTTGATGCTGACAGAGACCCAAGCTGGACCAATGATGCCAGACTGAGCTGAGTCTCAGGCTAATTACATGGAGCAATTTTCCAAGTGACCATACGGTACTTTTTGGCAACTTGATATATTTTTTGCTTTTCAGTTTGAGAGTTCGTATAATCTTTGTTAGCTGTGAGCTTTTAACATTCATCTTTGAACATGGACTGTGTGGAAACATGGCACATTCCTGTCAGCAGACATGTCTGCATTGCCTGGTTTGTTTGGAATGAATACTGATGTTTTTACAGTAGAAATGTCTGAGTGTATTCTAGGTGGAAGTGTATTCTGCTTGAACCAGTGAGGAGGAGACAGAGGTCTGACCACAGGCGCAACTTCTCACTTAAGCTAACTACTACTACTGTGTTTAGCAATAACATGAACACAAAAAAAAAAAGGGAAAGAACTGTGCACATGAAAAAAATTTTAGTGTAACTTTTTTCTTTTTTTTTTTTTAACAGTCTCTTTATTTCCCAGTTGCGGTTTTCTTGGCTTGCCCTCATGTGGAGTAATATCTCACTTTAGGCCGATCTTGACCAGACCTCCTCCACCAGTCCACGCAGAGAAAGGAGATGCAGGTATGGAGACAGTCATGTTGCTGCACACACATACGCTGCAGTGAGGAAAACACTGCATGCACGCAGATATAGAGCTGCGGATACTTTTCAATCAGATTTTTATGTGCTATGAAGGAAGTAGTAAATCCCTTGATTTAGTAACGGAACCTAATTACATCTATTTAAGAAATATCCTGGAACCAAACAACACTTCTGACATCCGGTTTCTTGTCATATTTGTAATAAAAACTATTTTGATTATTAGTGGCTCAAAATATTCAGTTCTTGAATTTTTCATGCAGTTCAACTGACTTAAAGAAATGACCCTTTATTGTGGAAATCAAACTGACTGATGTTTTAACAATGATTTATAGTTTTTAGCCCTTCAACCATTTACTCTATGTTTTAAACACACTTAAACACACAGTGATGTAAATAGATTATTATTTAATCGACACTAAACTCTGAAACCACAGAAACCCTTATAGAAATAAAGCGTATCACTGACTTTACGGTATGACGCTGAGTTGTAACATTAAGCTTTTATAGTTTTAGTATGAGGTTGATCCTGATTATCAGTTTGACACAACAGGCCATGACAAACACACTGCGATTAAAACCATGAGCTGATATCAACGCAAACACACAGTGTAACTTCATGTGAGTTTATTCAAGACAAAAATATAAAAACTGCTCCTCATGTGTTTACACAGAAAATACGTATTAGAAGTAGACAGTCATTGTTGATTGAGGTCCTTTATGATTAGTTGATCATAATAAAAAAGATGAAACAATGTTATTATCATGAAATGAGTTGAACAAAGGAATGAAATTCTACCAAATGGGTTTAAAGAGCTCCTTGAAGATCCCATACCAACATAACATGCATAAATGTGTAGACTGTGTGAGACTGGACTGGTTTTGTGTGTGATGACAGATGGGATGATCTACTGTGATGCTGCTGCTGCAGATGAGGAGACATCTGGAGAAAAAAACAGATAAAGACGGACAGTTAAAAATCTCAGCAACTTCATGAGCAGGTATTCTTCACTGCATTCATTCCGATAATAACATAAATAAATGATTACTCATCTTTTTAAATAAGAGGATTCACAGAGAACGTTGTCTCCTTTTCCCCTTGTATCTTCTCCTCTCCTCTTTCTAAAACACAAATAGCAAATAAGGGAAAATAACAATTATTACATGTTAAGCAACTGGATACAAAAGAACTATAATGTCATAGAATAAATTAATACTTATATATATTTAAATGAGAGGGTGAATGTCGTCTCCTTTCTTCTAGTCTCTGCTGGTCGCTTTCTTTTTTCCTCCTCCAGTTGCTTCCTCTTGTCCCTATAAAAGACAAATGAGAGATTTGTCATTACTTTGTCCTTTGTCAACAATGGCAGTTAATAACTTCAACAGTGAAGCAAAAAGAAAAAGAAATTCATATAGTAACAGAATAATATATACTTATCTTTTTCATATAAGACGATTCACGGTGCCTGTCTCCTCTCTCCTAAAAGACAAAGAAAAAACAAGAGGAAATAACAAGTTAATAAATTCAGAGGTTCACAGAAAAACTATCGATCCAAGACATTCTGATAATATCAGAGAATAAATGTATACTTATCTTAGAGGGTTCACGGTGCACACTTGCTGTCTTGGTTTGGACTCATTTCTTCTTCTCTCTAAAAAACAAACAACAGACAAGCGGAGACAATAGTTACTAAACAACTATAGCCACCAGAAGAAATATTTCATATTTAACTGTTTAAGAATTCTAATAACTTAGATAATAACTTAGAGTAAATGTATTTATCTTTTGTATAAGAGGTTTCCCAGTGCGCGCTGTCTCCTTGCTATTTGGTCTTAGTCTGGACTCCTTTCTTCCTCTCTCTAAAAGACAAACGACAGACAAGCGGAGCGAATAGTTAATAAAAAACTTCATCCACCACAAAAAAATATTTAACTGTTCAAGAATTCAAATAACTTAGATAATAAATTAGAGTAAATGTATTTATCTTTTTGTATAAGATGGTTCACAGTGTATGCTATCTCCGTGTCCTGTTGTCTCGGCTCCTCTTCTCTTTCTCTAAAACACAAATGGCAGATAAGGGAGAATAATAGTTTGTCATTTCAGAACTCTTCAGAATGGAAGAAGTATGCAACAATATAGGGGGAAAAAATAGATTATTTTGATAATAACATAAAGTAAGCAAGTACTTATCTTTCTTTGATGAGAGAGTTCACATTGCACGCTGTCTCCTCGTCTCCTCTCATCTTCTCTTTTCTCTCGTAAATATGAAGATACGAAGATGAGGAAAGAAACAAACCTTCAGGTGTTAGTAATATTTTCTACAACATAAACACAATATATTGAAGTAACAGATTCTCTGTGAAGGACTTAACCAGTGTGTTCATTCCTGCTGACGTTTCAAAGCGAAGGTTTTGGCTCCCAGGTTTTCATCCTTCAGAAACTGATCAGGGTTTGTTGCTCTGTCCACCGCTGGCATAGATGATCACTGGCTTCTTTCAAGGTGTTCCTGCCTGCTCTCTCGTCTCCCATCAGGCTGTTCTTCCTGCTTGTCCTGTGTGTCGTTGGATCAGTAGTGTTGTTGCTCTCACTTTCAGTCCCTGCAGCTGGGATGTTCCCTGTTGTGCTTCTCATTTCTCACTCAGACTGAGGTCTGAGGCTTGATCTGACACGATGAGGAGTCAGCAACATTGAATAAAGTTCTGTGTTTCTAGCACAAGAAAAACACAATAAAACTTATTTGTTACTGCAGAGAAGAATGAAGAGAGCCATCCAGAACACGTCTGCTGTTTGCTGCAGGGGAGACTGGCATCTATCCCAACACACACTGAACGAGAGGCAATGTAGTTTCCAGTTCATC
Source organism: Seriola dumerili (assembly GCF_002260705.1). Classification (NCBI taxonomy): domain Eukaryota; kingdom Metazoa; phylum Chordata; class Actinopteri; order Carangiformes; family Carangidae; genus Seriola; species Seriola dumerili. Next base: position 824,954 of record NW_019176070.1, read on the forward strand.
TTGCATGTAGAAAAAAATCTAATTTAAATTCCTTGAATGTTCATCCATGAGAGCTCCTGTCTCAGGAACAGAGTTGTGCTTTCTGTAGTTTCCATCATGTCAGACACACAGGCCAGCTCTAAGAAATAAAGAAAGGTGCGAGAAGCACCACTGCAAGACTCACTGACCTGTGTACCACAACCATGATGAAAAAAGCTATATACACTATATACAAATGTACAATATTTACTCCTCAGTCAACCATATGTTTGATATGGTGCTGCATGGGCCCCGGTGCAAGATGCTACCAGGGGCCTCATCAGCCCAGCCAGACGCTCAGGCTAGCTCTGAGGAGGAAAAATAGTCCAGAACACAGACATGGTCAGTCAAATTTACAAGGCATGACTAGAGGCCTGTGAGTCCAAAATTGACTGTTGAACCATGTCAGTGTTGAAGGGCTGCAGCAGGTCAAACGTCTTTAAAACACCAAATAGTCTGGAGCCTGCAGGATCTTCAGGATGTCCTGGTTTATTCTTGAGAAATATTGGACCATCCCATCACACTCTGAGGCGTTTCTTTGGTGGAGTCAGACTGCTGCAGCTGCTGCTACGCTCTTCCTCCTCTTGCTCTGTGTCTCTGCACACTGAGCAGACTCTTTGGTAAATTTACAGAGGACAGACATGAGAACTTGTCCGTCTGCTCTGTAGTCGCTCAGCCTCCAGCGGTTTGTCAGCTCTCTGTTTTCATTGCGGTACACAGGGGAGATGACTCTGGTCACAGTCGTGCCATCGACCTCCATGTGTCGGACGCAGTTTCTGCGGTCGGCCTTCAGTGTTCCCAGCTGTGTCTTCTCAGGAAGAACAGGAGTCAGTATAGTTGAGGTAGCAAAGCTGGAACCTGCAGCGGGCACCATCACACCAGCTGGTGCTTGCTGTTCTCCCCCTGCTCCGCGAAGGATGTGGCCGACTGAAGAGAGCGGAAAGATCCTTTGAATGGAATCACAGGGAAATCCTTAGAGCCTGTGATGAGGTTGTGATACAGGCTCAGGATGGAGTCCCTCATAGACTCAATGTTTGTGGTGCTCAGCGGACAGTTCCTCAGGTTGGTTACAATCAGCTCGAGGACTCGTCCTGGCCGAGGCGGATCAGCTAAATGGGAGGAAAGAAAAGGAAAAGATTAGTCAGGATTGGACTAATTAAAGTCTGGCTTAATAAATCTAAATATCTACATTTATGACTTTAAAGCACAGTTCTCATCATTACACACAGATGAACATAATGACTCACAGTTGGACTTATTGTAAAAAGCCTTATTTAAGATTATTCATGTGGTTCAAGCACGAATACATTAATAATATCTCTTCTTCATATCGTAAGTGTTAAAATGAATTGACATATCAATGAAATATTGTTTAATAATAATATCCTTCAGATTGACTGTCTGCCTCTGTTACAATAAAATGTAACTGTTGTAAACATGATCAGATTAAAAAATGAAAAGGCTTCTTTCACAGTGAGACCTCTGACTTGATCTAGAATCATTTCATAAGATATAATTTAATTCCGAACTTAAGTAGCTTAAAGCAAAACTGTATTTTTGCAGCACATATGTTGACTGGTGTTCTGTGCAGTTATTATCAGATTATGGTCAAATTGTGATAAATTAATACAATTCTTAATATTTCTCGTAGTAAGGGAACTACGGTAAAGTTGAGGCCACAATTATTTAATTCATATTTAAAACTAATATTAAAACTGTCTTGTTTATGAAGACTTTGTGTGTTTAAGCAAAAGATTTTGTACATTTATCTAAAGTAGTTACAGGCACAACTTTGCAGTCGTATTCTAATAAAACTGCATTATAAATATTTAACGCTATAAACAGTGGTGCTGTGTTGAGATGCAAGTTATAAGCAGAGCTGTTAGCATGAACAGTGAAAACATGCTAATTTAGTGACCCACATACAAACACTGGACCACACTGGAAATAAGATATAAATGTTTTTTTTTTTTATCATGTAATGTATTATTAAATAGGTTAATATGCTCCATATGGAGCAAAGATGTTGAAATCAGCACTGTTCTACTGTGTTTTACCATAGCCGTCATCCAACAGACGGAGGATGCCAATAGTCAGCAGGTGTTTCTCTCGGCGGAAACCAGAGGAGGCCATATTCCCCACACTGCAACAGCTGCTTTCAAACTTCCAGATGTCAGAGGTTTAGCCGAGACGTTTTCTCAATTCCGAGGTTTTACTTTTCAACAAATCAACACTTGGTCACAGTTGAAGAGTTCCAACAGCTCGATTCTTGTCAATCAGAGCTCAGGCGCAGAATGAAGTCAGAATTCTAGGATCTGCTTTATAAAGGAGCAGCTGGACACGTCAGTGCCCATCACCATGACTACCCGATCAACTCAAATATATATATATATAATTAATATTTTTTTTATTTTATTATTTCTTATTTTGGTATTATCCTTTTAATATCAGTTAATAGACAATACATTCATTAATATTACATATTCTTCTTCTTATTATTATTAATTAATAAGTCATTATTATTATATACAATTATCAAAGAATATCATTTTAATTATTTTTTTAATTTTTAATTTTAATTTATTTTTATTTCAGCAGAAACGTTTATAGTCCTTAACTGACTAGGTGACTGAAAAAGAAAAGAATAACAATAAATGAATAAATAAATAAAACCATAAATTAATAACACCTGTGCACCTGCTTATTTATGTAATTATCCAATCATATGGCAGCTGTGCAATGCATAAACTCATGCAGATACAGGAGCTTCAGTTGATGATTCACATCAAACATCAGAATGAAGAAAACAAATATGATCTTGGTAACTTTGACTGTGGCATGATTGTTGGTGCCAGACTGGCTGGTTTGAGTGTTTCTGAAACTGCTGATCTCCTGGGAATTTCTCATAACAGTCTCTAGAGTTTTAACTCAGAATGGTGAGAAAAACAAAAACACATCCAGTGAGCACCAGTTCTTTGGACAGAAACACCTTGTTGATGAGAAAGGTCAGAGGTGAATGGCCAGACTTGCCATCTTCTAATGGCTTCTTCCAGCATGATAAAGCGGCATGTCACAAAGCAAAAGTCGCTTCTACTGGTTTGATGAACGTGACAATGAGTTCAGTAGACCTCGGTTAAAATGACTGACCATCTGTAAATGGACTGAGTCATATGATCTGTTACTGGAAGGCTGACACATTGTCCGTATGCTTCGATTCTCTGAGCATGTGTAAAAATGAATGGATTCATCTGTCCAGCAGACTGCTTCCTGAAAGTCATATGGTCTGTTTTCAGGATTATAAAAATATGAGGAATGTGTAAACTGGGAATGCATACATACAAATAATGTAAACTATACATAGAAATCTGGGAGCACTTGCAAGCCACACACGCACACAGAAAGAGAGAGAGACAGTCTTTCTTTTTATTGATATTTATGTTTTTCCATTTGTAAAAACTTAATTTAAAAATATCAGGATGTTCTGTTTAATCAAGAAATATCTGTCACTACTGAGAGCGACAGAGAGTGTTTATATGGGTCACCTGACAGGATCAAATACATCCACCTCCCAGTCTTTATAAAATGAAACATATGTGGTCATTTCATACTGTGAAATCCTTTTGAAGATTTCTCTGAAGAGGCAGAATCAGATGTTTGCTCGGGACACCTCAGAAGACCCCAGCTCTGTTTGATCTTCACAAACAGAGCCACTTTAAAGTGGAAATGTACAGATGTACGGTCGTAGTATTGACGAGCGAGAGGTTACTTACGTCCATAACAAGCTTCAAACAGACTCTCTTTTATAAAACGGCATTGAAATGCTAGAGGGAAAGGAGTTATGGATTATTGTCAATTTTATTATCATTTATTGTTACTTTTTAAAAAATATTATTTTATGTACTGAATGGGTTTTACATGTTATTACACAGCATGTGAAAGGTCATGCATATACAGATGTAAAAGAAAAACAAAAAAGAAGTAAAAGGGCGTTTCACAGGCTCCTAGTTGCCTGGCAAAATTTTAAATTTGTAACTCAATTACAAACCCAGAGTTTCCAACCCATATAATAAGACCTCTACTTATCTTTTACTCATCAAGCCCATATGCTGGTGTGTCATATGGTTTTAGGTTAGGGAGATCTGATATGTGACTGGGTGATGTGCTGGTTAGTGAATTCCTGTCTATCAAGTCTTGACCCCCAGACTTCATCCTGACCCTACGTGTTAGTGAAAAACTGGTTTGAATTTGCTGTGAGGAACAATACATGATGTAAAAAGCAGCAGGTAACAGCTTTTACCTCTGACATATGTAACATATGTACACAGAGTGAGAGAGGATGATGTATGTTGGATAAGTATTTATATAAAACAGCCTCTGTGGGCTAAGTGGGGGGATAATGGAAATAGAGAACAGGTGTGAGAGCATGTGTGCGTGCGTGTGCGTGTGTGTGTGTGTGTGTGTGTGTGTGTGTGTGTATGTGTGTGTGTGTGTGCGTGTGTGTGTATGCGCATGTTGTAATGCTCATCTTTGTTTGTGCATCTGTATAGAGGTAAAAAGAACACCTGCAGCTGCTTCCTCTTTAATCTTTGTAAAGGTTGAGAAACGTGATTTGTAGAGAGGCATCTGTGTGAAACCACACACTAACACACACACACACACACACACACACACACACACACACACACACACACACACACACACACACACACACACAAATACACGAAACCAGGTCACAACCATCAAAATTTTTCCATTTTCACTGTAACGTGCAACAGCTTAGACAAGTGAGACTGAAACAGAAGTCAGTTAAAGGAGTTTGTATATTAATGTTTGACATTTTCTCCATTTCTCAGACGACGACATGATTGGACAAATGCACAGTTCCCAGGGCTGCCATTGGTCTTTGCATCTGATGTTCACACATGGTTCTGGAAATGAAACAACTTTCCTGAACTATCGAGCAAAGTAAGTTGAATCTGAATGTGAATACATTTAAATTGAGGGACAGATCACGCATTCTAATTAAATTTTATAACTACAAGTCAACTTTTAATTGTTTTTAATCTTTGAGAGTTTCACGAGGTGGCAAGAAACACCTTAGCTCTCAATGATTTGTACTGTACATAGCCCCAACTGGATTTTTCCAGATTTAGGAGAGGAGTAGTAGAGTACACTGATACTATATGCTGCTGCTGTATTTCTTTAAAGTTTTCTCCTGGCATCTCACGGTATGAATAGCCTAAAATAACAACGATCATATCTCATATTACCATATACTGTAGGCCTACATCTAACATAGATTTGCTGTGTTCCCGGTGCGCCGGTGTTCTTTTTCTTTTTCCAGGAATTAAACATAGCATGAACAGTTAAGAAATTGGATGTGAATGACACTAACGTCTTACAAAATGATTTTCTGACACCAGTGTGGCCCATGCAGGTTCAGGGCAGTGAAAAACAGTGAGGCAGATCAGCCAGATCTGAAGTCTTTGGATGAGTGGATGTTGGAGAGACGTCACTCAGTTTTAACTGTTTGTCTCTCTCTGCTCTGCTTCTCATGCAGTGTTTTGTCTTTGCACCCTGCATCCTCGCGTTCATCTTTCTGCCTTCTCCTTTTTTGTCTTTCAGTCTTTTAAAATTCAACATCGGCTCTGAATTTACATGACTGAACTTGGTGTGATGATGCCAAAGCACAAAAGCTGAGTACTGTAGAAAAGCACAGCTGGTAAAAATTACTTCCTCCACTAGGTGGAGCTTTAACGGGTTTTGGTAAAGTTTGGATTTCATTATGATCATGGTCCCATATTTCACACATATGGCCAGAAAACTCTCAAGAGCTGGTCTTTAAAACACGCACATATTTATATTTCAATCTATACAATTTCGATGCATATGCAAAACTGCACATAAGTCCTGTTTTATTTCAGTTTGTCTTCCCCTTGCTTTAAAAACACACAAACGGTCAATGAATTCATCTCATTCTCACAGTCAATGAGTTTGCGTCTGCTGTGTGTGAGATCGTCTCGTGCTGCTGAAAGCACTTATCATGCGAGGCGGCCCCGGCCTCCTCATAATCTTTCCAGTCTGTCGTATTTGTCTGCAAACAGCAACCAACGAGAATTAGGCCCCGGAGTCGTTCTTCGCGTCAACAAACCGTTTTGTATTTACTCAGACGTCTGACGACATCAACATGTGCTCGCTGCCCCCGTGTGAACCAGGGGTTTTGACGGCACGGAGCATAGAGCCGGGGAGCATAGATCGGCCTCCTAGGTGCAGCTATCCTCGTATACAGACTATGGCGCAGCCACAAATCAACCAAAAGACTCCTCCGTCTGTCTCCGTGTGACTGCCATATAAAAACTGCGATCCTCACTTCACTTGAGCACCTTTTCACTTTTGTCAGGGCGGGATTGGCAGAGTATGGCCCAGTAAATCCAGTGCAGTGAAGTTCAACCATTTGTCCTTGTAATTTCTGGTAAAGCAAACAGTCATTCACGCTGAAAATTTTAGTCATGGTGACACACATTGAAGTTTCACAAGAGCTGTTTTTGTATTTCTTTTAGTGGGATTTGATGCATGTATGGGTTTATAACACAGCCATAGGTGACATCAAGAAAACAGTGATCATACATCTTGGACAAAACATTTTCCCCCTCCATGCTAAACACCACAACACGTTTTTTTTTTTTTTTAAACTTAATTCATATGAGAACATATTCATTTTAATAGGTAGGCTATTCATCACTGAAACATTCAGGCTCCAAACAATCTCTAGGCTACATGGACTCTAACTAGGCAGTGCACTGTGATTGGGCTACATGGAACTTTATATAAAGATATTATAAATTTGTGTGGGATAAAATTACGACTTCAACAAGTTAAGGAATAAGCTACATTTGGTTAACATATGGTGAGTGAACTCGTCCCAGCTGCTGCATGAGGTCTGCTGATCCTCGGGCCTATTAAAAGGTGGAGTTCTGTGGTTTCCATGTCTGTGCTCAGCTGTGTCTCGGAGTAAAGCGCTGTTATTGCGGGTTTTCTCATGTTAATGCCTCCAGTTTGTAAGGCATTAACTAGCAGGGTATGATAATCTATCCACGGGATCTCCACTGGCACCCTTGATTGTCTGTAGGCCTCCTATAGGGCGACAACAAGAGACCCCATCAGTCTGAAACTAAAAATAAAAAGGGAATCAGGACCACTAACTATTAATAATCTGGATGATGTTGATCAAATGTTGGCATCGCTTTACATTCCTCAGTGTTAATCTTAATGCTCTGCATCCGCACCTTCAGTTTATTGACAGGAATGGAGACTTTACGCGTCGCGGGCGCGGTGTTGTTTAATCACATTACTGCTGCGCGCGCACGTGTGTGTTTTTTGTGCGTGTGTACGTGTGTGTGTGTGTGTGTGTGTGTCCGAGAGAGAGAGAGAGAGAGAGAGAGAGAGAGAGAGATGGAGGGAGGGTTATGGAGGCAACCTAGGGGGTAGGTAGAGTGGAGTTGCTTGACAGAAATGCTCTCTCTCTCTGACACACAAACGCACACATACACTCACACACTCACACACACACACGTAGGAGAGAGTTGCAGAGGCGTAGATACAAACAGCGAGGAGCTGGTGGACAGACAGATCAGTGTGCAGAGAAGTTTGGTTTTAAGACTTTTCATTAGAAAGTGCAACTCGTCCGTGCAGTTTGTTAAATCCACACTAGTGTCATCTTCAGTCCTCACCAACCGAACAACCGGGGTTAAAAAAAAAAAAAAAATCTCTTTTGGCTTCAGGTGCGTTGACGCTGCGTGGACCTGTTGATTCATTTTGCCTCGAATCCCTCAAACTTTTGGATAAGCTCGTGCACACTTTGCGGGACATCTGGAAGGAAGGAGATGCGGAGAGAGAGAGAGAGACAGAGAGAGAGAGAGAGAGAGAGAGAGAGAGAGCAGTCTGGCCAACACTGAGAGCATGATCTGACCCCGTGTAAACCCCAATGACCACCTCTCCCTCTCTCAAACACACGTGAAACAGCAGCACCGCGTCCATGTCCAGGCTCGAGCCGGCATGACCCCTGTCCGGCGGTTTGTCGGATACTTGTCAGCTCATTTTACGTGACCGCATGGAGCCTGAGGGGCTGTGGAAGTAGTGCTTCGTCCATATGCTTTCTGCGGAATAGTTGGTGCAACACGTTGTGAAGCAAACACAGGCTTGCCGTGCACACTTTGGAGAGAGCTACGATGCGGGGCACTTTGGGCGCATTCATTCAGTCCTGTCTGTTGCTGCTGGTCCGAGCAGACCAGTGGAGGTTGAAGGACTCCGCCAACTGCGAGTTAAACAGGAAAGTAAGTTATCATGACACCAGAGTAAATGAGTAATTACGTCGCTTAAATGTTGTAAAAGTCGCTTTAACGGTTTTCCATTGTAAAGTTTTATCTTGGCACCTCAAAGTAGCCACATCATTTTTTTCTTATTTTGCAGCAGTTCATAAAGTTTTAAAGGAGCCCTGAAGGGCCAACTACCCTCTTCTTACAGTTTTAATCATTGAACCTGTTTCCACTTTGAAATCAAAGTGTATAGGTGGAATATGTTGGTGAAATCAGTCCTGTCTATGGAGGAAATCTATGATTTTCTTTGTTCTGTTTTGTATAGTTTTGGGACTAATGACTATTTTTGTTATTGATTAATCTGTTAATCATAAATTTATTACCTTTTTTAGTTCTAAATCTGTGGAAAAATAGTTTAAAATGCCCATCACAAGTTCTCAGAGCTCAAGGTGTCATCTTCACCTTATTTTTCTGACATAACAGTCCCAAACCTAAAGAAGTTAAAGAAATTTGATAATGATAATCATGTTTTGATTATTAAGAATGATATAAAAATGTTGTATCAGGGAATAAATGCCACTTTGTTTGATAAATGGCATAATCAATTATCAAAAATCTCAGATACATTTTCTGTCAATCATCCTTGATTGTTTCTATGCTAGTTTTGTGTATTGGCTTTACACACTGTCCATAGGTGTGTTTAGGGACAAAACCATCAGATCAAGATTTACTCTGTTTCTCTTTAGTATTTTACAAATGAATTAAATTTCAGCCTCCCTTTTATTGATTGCCTCTCAGCCTTTCTTTGATTTTTTAAATTTTTTTATTCATTTCCCAGTCATGTTCTTTAAACGCTCACAGGCCATTTCAGGATTCAGGAACAGAAACAAGAGGGCAAAACATTCTGGGCAACACTGACATGTGTATTGTTTGTTTGGCACTTGGGTCCTAAGTGGCCTGTTAATAAGTCATTATCAGTCTGTTAGCAGTCTGTCTCCTAAACAGCCTCTGACAGACAAAGTGGTGGTTTTGCCCGTTGGTGTCAGACAGGCCCAGTGTCACTTTACATGTAAACTGTAATGTCATGAAGAAACTTCCAACTGATAAAAGATTCTTCTCCTTTTCCTGTAAATGTGCCACTCTCTGTTTTGTTTTTTCATATCTCTATTTCCCCCATGTGTCTTACACATGTTTCTGACTTGCTAATATTCAGTGCTAGAATGCTTGGTCAATTGACAGAGAATAATTTTGATCGTTAAATATGGCACACATTCAATGTTTCCAGCTTCTCAAATGTGAAGATTTTCTGACTTTCAGTGTTCTTCAGTGTAAATGAAAAGTTTATGGGCCTAAAACCTTTGGTTAGACAAAGCAATACTCTGACGACAAAACCCTGAGCCATGTGAACTTGCGACAGGCATTTTTTATTTTCTGACATCTATAAACATTAATCAGTTAATCAGAAAAATAATCAACAGATTAATATATAATGAAAATAATAGCTTTTTTTTTTTTTTATCCCCCAGCAAACTGATCTAAACTCCTTCCTGTGGACGATCAAACGGGATCCTCCCTCATATTTCTATGGTACAATCCACGTTCCCTACACACGTGTTTGGGACTTCATTCCTGAAAACTCCAAGCAGGCCTTCCAGGAGAGTAACATTGTCTACTTTGAGCTGGACCTGACCGACCCTTACACCATCTCAGCCCTGACCAGCTGTCAGCTGCTTCCCCAGGGTGAAAACCTGCAGGACGTCCTACCCAGAGACATCTATCGGAGACTTAAAAGGCACCTTGAGTATGTAAAACTCATGATGCCTTCGTGGATGACGCCAGATCAGAGAGGGAAGGGACTCTACGCAGACTATCTCTTCAATGCCATCGCTGGGAACTGGGAGAGGAAGCGACCAGTTTGGGTAATGCTGATGGTGAATTCATTAACTGAGGCAGATATTAAGACGAGAGGGGTGCCAGTGCTGGACCTGTACCTGGCCCAGGAGGCAGAGAGGATGAGGAAGAGGACGGGGGCTGTCGAGAAGGTGGAGGAACAGTGCCATCCACTCAATGGGCTCAACTTTTCCCAGGTGAGTTTGAAACTGTTCTGAATGCCAGTGGTATGCTTGTTTTTTCTGTTGCACACTCTAAGCAATGTCTGTGACCGTTTGCACGTTTCCGAATTCATGATTCTGTCAGTCTGTCTAATACTAAAGTATGGTTGTATTAGTAGTACATAAAGGTATGGCTGTTTTTTCTTGAAATTTGCTGTGGATGTTTATGGCACACCTTTACTTTTCCTGAAAACTGATGGTTTCCCTGGTGTGGAGACCAAATGAAGCACAAAGCTACTGTGGAAACTACTAGCCACTTTCTGCATATGCTTCACAATTAATGCTTCTCAATGTCTGAGCAGTGATAGTCCTTCACTGTGAAACCACAGTGATTAACAAAATTTGATAAGAAGAACAGCTCAGAGAACAGGGACTGACCTTTAAGAAGCTATTTGTAAGATTTGCTTTTGCTACACAGCCAGCGTTAGCATTAACAGCTGTTTGCTTACCAGTCTGGAAGAAATGTTACAAGTTCAGCATCAAACGTCATGTCTTGACTCACCAAGCGCTGTCTCCAGTGGTGGAAAGCAACGCAAATGTTTACTCTTGTCCCTATCACATCTTTTTTTCCACTGAAGTTAGCACGCTAATCAGCTAGCCCTGGCCTGTCGCGACACTTTCCGATAGCGACTCACTGTAGCCTTCATTCTGCCGTGAAGAAGTGGCGCTGCTCGGAGGGCGTATTATAACCTATTGTCTTGTAAACACACCTTGCAGCAAGAAACCATGTTCGCCGGAGAGAAACAAAACATAGAAATAGTCTCTTTAACTAACCCAATAATGCATGAGTGGGTACAGCGTTACCTCAGTTTACACTTCTTAATCACCTCCACATGGAGGGTTAACCACATTTTAAATTTGGGAAGAGAATTGTATTGGTGTTTGGTACTGGCTGAGGTTGATAAGCAGAATCTGTATTGAGTCTGCAGATTGGCATATTGTGATTACCGTACCATGTCCACTTCTTCTGTATATGATACATCCAGTGTGTGCTGTGGGTGTCAAATGATGCATTGCTACGTGACGCAGCTGGTGGGTTTACCCTTCAAATTTTTTTTAGGTTTGTTTCAATAAACTCATGTCAAGTTAGAGGCCTCACATCTCCTCAAAAATTTCAGCTCAAGAGACTAAGATGTGTAATACAAATGACAAAGACCAGATGTATAATGCAGATTTGTAAAATTTTTTTGACAACAGAGGCGTGTAGTTTTCTCTTTTTCCCATAGCTCAGTCGAATTGAGAAAGGTGTGGTGTTAATCAGCTGTACAAACATTCAGCCGTGCTCCACCACGTCCTTTGTTATTAAAGAAAAATGGATCCTAATGACTCAAGTCTGAAATCGCCAGAAAAAAGGGAACCTTGTTCCTCAAACCAGCACACTTAAGTCCCTTTGTTTGCCTGTCTGTCTGTCTGTCTGTGCCCCTTGTGACCTTTTCAGCATTACAAACATCTCTCAAAGGCAGCAGTCACTATGAAATCATGTTGCGTATTATTGAGGAATTTCTACTAATGCTGGTCGGGAGCTAAGGGGATTACACTTGACCATTTAGCCTAACACCCAGAAGCTTAAAATGTTGTTATTTTAAAGTAGGCCTTGTTGGCCTCTTAGACTAAAAGTCTCTGCCTGAACCACCCAGCAGCACTTTTATTACCATTCTCTTGAGTTGTAGAGGAAGAATGGGGGATGTCAACGATCATACAGCATAATATACAATCAGTCAAATATAAAATGTCACTTGTTTGCATAGGCAGTTAAATGGAAATCAATTTCCCATGGCGGTGTTTATTTCTAGATAAACACGGGGAGTATGAATAAGAATTAACAATTGCTAGGAGTGTTTTCTATGACTTAGATAAGATGACAAAATAAATACTGAAGTCAATTTTCTTTTTTTTTCTTGTCTGTTATGCTTGTGTTTTTGGCAAATGTAACTATTTCTCATGTCACTTTAAATCAGTTTGCAATTTAGCTGTGACTGGCATCACCAGAAATGGCCAGACTGCACTGGCCATTGGCTGACCTTTTTTCTGACAACCATCCTCTCATGGTACAATGTACAATGTGCCTGGTCATGACACTGGAGACCAGGGTTTGCATCACATTTCTTATGTTGCTTTTAAACCATAACAAAGTAGTTTATTAGTCTCGAAGAGGTGGCAGACTATCAGTGATCATTTTCGTAACCGTCACATCGGTCTTTCTTTAGAAGGCACTGACAACTTATTTTGTCATTTAGATATGGGGGCTTGTTGTTATGGATGTTAGAGAAAGAAAGTGGGTGGCTGAAATTGGGTTTGTCAACAGGGCTATAAAGACTGAAAACCTCCCATCATGCAGCCTTCATTGAATTAAGTCCATAAAGCCTCCAGGAGTCTCAACAATGAATTCTAGTGTCCCAGAAACAACCTCTACTCTGACACTGCACCAACACAGCGCACAGCTTGGCACTCCATAATTTCCACACTCAGTTTCAATCTAATCAACAGCAGCTTGATGGACGCCTTAACCCTGCCGACTTGAAGCAGCCCGCTTAATACTTCAGTAAACATTTTTTTTATTCAACCACAGTTTCGCCTTGTAGTTGAAAAGGGCAATTCCATTTAAAACCTTTTAGTTCAACTCAACTGTAAGATGTCCAGATAGAGTGTGATGAGTGAGATACACACTTGGTGAAACAATACTGCCGCCTCGGCCGCCATTCTTGACTGAAAGTACTGTTTAATCAGGCTACAACTAGAGAACAGTATTTACGGTCTGTAATAGTCTCTGTAATGTTTTCACTGGCCATTTGAATTTGGCATGAAGCAGACTGTAAAGGAAACGGGAAGGCAAATGGAAAAAAAAAAAGTTCATGTACTGAAGTAGTGAAAAATTTCTGTCCTCGCGCCTTTGTTTAGTGGAGACACATATTGACATCCTACCTACTTGGTTTGAATGGTTCATATTTTCTAGCCAGAGTTGGTGCAGGCATTCTCTTCCTCAGTGAAACATTAACACAAACCCCGAATGGACAGATGCACCATTTGCTGGTCATGTCTCTGGTCTTTGTCTCTGATTTCCACGCTGGGAAATCATTGTGGTCGTTGTGGTATTGTACTGAAGTGTAGCTCAGAAGAAGGCCTCGTATTCATGCTTCATTTCACGTCTACAGCAAACAGGTTAGATTGTTTTCGGTAAAGTTCGAGAGAGGGTTAATCACACTATCCTCTGCTCTCTTGGCTGGGACATTTTTAATCTCAGTGAAGCATTATCTAAACCACTCCACATTTCAAATGAATGGTCCTCCAGCTTCCAGGCTCAATTGATTCTCAGTGGACAGTTTCTTGACTCAAATGTTATTATGGTGAAAACTGGGCTCCTGAGATGATGGCAAGGTTTTCATAGTCAAATATTTAAAGGTTAGTGTATGCAGGAAACAATTCATAGCATATGTGAAATGATTACATCTAAAGGCAAAAGTGTGTATGTTTATTCTGAGAGCCCACAGTCGAGGTTGGGAAAAGCTGACTGTCATAGTTTAAATATATCCACACCGGCGTTTAGTGGTCGTGATTGACAGATCGTCCTCTTCAGAAAGTCACAAAAATTGTCAGAAACACCAGGCACCCAATTCCAATTTCAGACAGCTGTTTTCAGATGCTGTTCCACCGTCCAAAAGGCACTTTGGTCGAAGCATATTGGTGCCTTTGCCTTTTTCAACATCTTTTTGAGTTTCTCTTTGTCGTAGTTTTGACTGTCACTGTGTCCTGACAAGTCTGTATTAAAGGGAAAATGCCCTAAAATGTTGCTCCCTGTCTGTGTGGCTGTGTTGAATTTGCCTATTATACATATACAATGCATTTAAAAGGTAGGGAGCTTTTTTTTTTTTTTTAATTTTTTTATTACAAGTGATGTTTCCATTTTTTGAGTTTGCCTCCCACTATAAATTAAGCCCCTTGAGCTTATTATTTTCAAAACTACAATGAATTATACTTTCTTTACGCAGATCTCTAATCTGGCTAAGCATGACTGCTCTTATTCTTGCACGGTGCCCCTCGTCTTTTGAAGAGCGGGCTCAGCCTTGCCCATTACACTAAGTGAGCTTGTTGAGGACAACAATAGCTGTATGAAGGCCGGCTTTCTCTGTCACTGTTGTTGGAAACCCACGGGACATTCCACACCTCAGTGGAGCAGACCTGCTAATGAAAGTGTTGTTTCTTTCCTCCCATCACTGGGAGTAATGGTGCATGTAGAGGTGATGAATGCAGGTCTCAGTGTACGTCTATGAGAACAGGGAAGGAATGTTTGGAGCCCTTTCGGTTCATTCATGACCAGGAGGGACTGGAACCAGGAGAGCTGAGATGCAGACTGAGATCAGTAGAAGAGCCATTAAGGAAGGAAGGCGTGACTCGGTCTCCATTAAAGGTACCATGACGTTACCTGTGTTTGACAACCCTGTCATTTCGGTTGTGTTTTTTTTTTTTTTTCACTTGAACTGACGGGTTACAGGGCTCTGGATCTGCCGGGTTTCACGAGGCAAGGTCCCGTGAAATCCAAAACAAAACCCACTTTTATAACCCGAGAGAAAAGCAAAGTTTTCTCATTTGAATACACACTTCAGTTCTCGTTACATTTTCAATTCTCATCTCTCTTTTCTCTTTTAATCTTGTGAGGAGAAGCATAAAATATGAGAAAGATATTTCACTAGCCAAAACCAAACATAACTTCTGCCCAATGTGAAACTGAGCATGAATCAGGCTCAATAGCACTGGTGATTTTAACCCAATTATCATATCTTCCTGCCTGTCTGTAATTTAGATATTTCCATACCCAATTTCAGAAAAATGCTCTTCCTTAAATGTGGCTATAACAAGCATATCAGGCTCATATCCAAGCTTTTGTTTCCTGCTTACATCTCCTTACATAACACCTCCAGGATTTGGGATTACAGGGTTTAGTTACAGTGTTTTTTAACAGATCATCTCAACCCCTGGGTCAAGAAATGCTCTTTTCACACAGGGAGTGAGATCTGTTCCCAATTACAGCAAAAAAGGTTTGTTTTTGAATCAGCAGATTTGTGGGAAAACATCGCTTCCATGCTTCAGATCTAAGAGGTCACATACGAACAGGAGGCTCACTCCGGACCGAAACTCATTGGACGGGACAGACGCTGTCACAAAGTGTGAGCATCTCAAAACTCCCACACCCTGTTTTGTCGTGATCGTAATGGCTGCTAAGTGCGTTGGTTATGTAAATTCTATAAAAAGTGATGCTACACATTGCAGACAGTACAATGGCCGCCCTTATTTTCCAGCCCGGCATGGGCAGCGCGTTTGGGCGAACTGATTTCCAGAGCTTGCCCACAGAGGAAAATCTGTCTCTACCCCGAATGAGAATGATGATGATAATGATGATGAGGATGTGTGCATGCGTGTCTGCATGTGCACGTGTGCTGAGTGAGAAAAATGCACTTTTGTCATAGGTCAACTTTTAAAGGAACAGTTCAACATTTTGGAAATGTCCTTTATGCCCGTACAGTAAATAGGAAGCTGCCACGAGCAGCCTAGCATAAAGACTGGAAACAGATGGAAAGAGCCAGTCTACCAACACTTTTAAAGCCCAGTAATTTCACACTTTATATCTCATTTGTTTAATAATCTTTAATACATGTACCGGTAATAATCTGTACAAAAGCCACACTATAAATGACGATCTGTAGTGTTACGGGAGGTTGTGTCCAGGACTATTTCTTGGCTGGGTGACTTCCCACAGTCACTGCACCCACCCACCTACCACCACCACCACCACCCCCACCCCCCCCACTTAAAACCACATATTGACATTCTTACACTTTGTGTATGGATCAAGAGTGGTATCAAACTTTTCATCTCATTCTTGGCATCGAAGCGAGTAAGTGCATTTCCGAAAATGTCTATTCCTCAAAAAAAAAATGTTTTGAATGGGGAAGTAGTTTTGGTTGCTGCACATAATAGATTGTGCGTGTATTTGTATGCGTGTATGTGTGTGTGAGAGAGAGAGAGAGAACATATGCTGGCGTGATGACAGTATTACACAGCAACACACAGGCAGCAAACCTGATTAAATCTCATTTTGTCCCTGTGGAAAGAACCATAACTATCCGGTCCATTGAATCAATGATCATCAGAGCAGAATGGCCTGCAGTGATGAAATGTATATGTGTGTCCTCACACAGCCCAAAAAATTGACAAAGAACAGCAATAAATCATAACCTATACTCACATTTATTAAGCTCATTAAGGTATTTCAAGTGCAGCTTTAATGCTCTGCCAGATGATTGTCTCATCCTAAAGAATATTCATTTGTTATTTAGACAAATGATAAAGTAGGGGGACATTTTTTTTTAAATATCTGATAACTTATTCCAAGTAAATGTCATCATGTGAGACAGTATAATTCCTTAAAACCAGAAAAAGTAGACGTTTGTGCGCAAAGATGGATTAAAGTGAAATATCTTGACATATGCTTGAACAGTCTTCCCATGTTTCACCATAAGATAAATGCTCCTGTTACGCAGCTCATGCTTTGCAGTACAGCTGTGTATTTATTTTCTCTTTCATTGTAGGATGTGATTTATATTATTCAGCTCATGAGTTGTTGATTTGATTTTCATCTTCAAATAGTTTGTAATTTATAATTTGACTTCATTCCACTTTGATCAAAGGGAGTAAAGTTTCCATGTTTCATCACAGTGTACAGTGCATTTGTCCAGTGTGTATTTGTTCATATAATTGCCTGTTTCTGTTTATTATTGTTTGTGTCTGTATGTTTGTGTGTACGAGTGCATTTCTGTGCTCGTATGCAAGAGTTCATGTTCGTGAAATGAATGAGCGTCTGTCTGTGTGTGTGTATGTATGTGCGTGTACAGTTCTACGGTTGAATTTCCAACGTGTCCTCACAGCCTCCTTTGAGTCCCTGGTTTCATGTGGCACTGAGGTGCTTCATTTCCTCCCCACTGTTGACCAAACAGTCCCATATTAGATGTCTGGCATTTCCTCACACATTATCTGTCCATCTGTGTGGTTACACGACACCGGGGACAAAGATGCAGAGCTCGTCTCACTTTCAAAACCCCTCTTTCCAAAAGCTTCATAGGTAGAAATTGAAGCGTGAAGTCTGTCAACAAGTCGTTATAAAGAAAAAAGCTACTGAGCAAAGAAGCCCTGGAGGTCATCAGTCCGATTTGTTGGCTGTATTGACTGTGATATAGATTGATGACAGTTTGTATTGATGATAAGACGATTTCAATAACAAACCAAACAAGAAGACAGGAGAGAGATTTTGCTTTTCTAGTGACAGATGATGAAGTAAATGTGAGTCTGCTGGTTTCATGAGCTTTTTTTTTTATTACTCCACTCAGGTGATACCAGCTCTAAGATTCAATCCCATTACCTTCAGGGTTTGTGATGATTTTTTAACCACTTCGCTTCAAAATTCACAATCATCACATTAAGTTTCAAGTCTTCAGTGTGGGGGCGATAAAACCAGGCTCCGTTGGCACTGATCTCTTTCCAAACCTAGTAGCTAATAGCTCTCTTCAGTTTATTCAGTGCTTTTTGTTTCTTAAACATATGCAAATTTTCCCATTTCACTTTTTAAAACACTGCAAAGTTTCTTTGCTGCCATCATATCAAGGTAAAAATTATTTTTTACAAATTCAATTTTCCATTCCTGTGTAAATTCAGCCATTTGCATCATTTTGTTTTTCAAGTACATTTGATTGAAAGCGGATCAGATGCAGCTGGATGCTGCCAACTGTGTGCCAAGAAAAAAGAGCTTGGATCCTTGAAAGTATATACAGTAATACACTCCAGCGGAGAAGCGTCTGACTTCTGGAGACTGCCGCAGGCTTTTCCTGCTTGTGTAATGTAGGCTTCTGCAGCTCAAATAGGGATTTAATAGCTTGTCTCTCTGACTTAACACCAGGTCACAAAAACTTGTGCAGGCTGAGGAGTCTCATAGCTCGATCATTGCTGTGCTTTCCTACTAATGTTTGATGCTTAAAAATAATCTGAATGAGGTTGTTGTAATGCTTGTCACCATGATTTGTCTGCACTTTCAAGGGGACATAAAAACCTGCATATTGAGGCCTTTATGGCCACGTGGCTGTAAATACAATACCTTTCTGGCTTTGGCATCCTCACTGTTCTGTAAGATGCCCTCAAGGCATCTCTACAATTTATATTTTATTATTATTTTAAATCAGAGAAAATAGAGAAAATACTCTATCTTTATACATTTTTGCTTTAAAATCAGTGTAGATTTCCTTTAAATACACAGAATTTTGTAGTATTACATCCCCTGAAAATTGTTCTGCATGTATATTATTGTAAATGCTCAGTGGGTAAAAATACTTTGATTCTGATAACACAAAACACAAGCAATGCTTTAGTTGGCCAAATGGGCTCTGGGTAACACTCAAGTTAAACACGGTTAATTAGAATTAATTAATGAATGACTTGATCTCCTCCAAGGATTAATGTATAATAACTGAAATAGGACAAGTAAAAATAACTCTGAATGTAATTACAGATGGAATAACAGATATCTCTGCCACTGCTTATTTTAGCAGGCAGTTTTCCGTTCCCTGTTCCAGCATCTGATTGTGAAACCTCGCCGAGGACAAACAGCTCACAGACAAACACTGAAAACACATTTGTGATTCTGCTTGTCTCGCAGTGTGCCTCCACCTTCATTTAAGTAAGAAAAGCTCAGCATCTACAAATGTACTTAACACTCACCTAACAGCCGGCCTTCCCATCTTTAAAGCTAATTTAAGTTAGACGTAAGAGCAATTAGAGTCATTATAATACTCATTTTAATTTGTTAGGTGCCCATCATTCTCTCTATTGTTGTGCAAGTTAAGATTTTTGCAGGCTGGGTCATCGTTATTACTAAGCTACGACAGGTCAGCACTGAATTAGCATGTGAGTGATGAAAATTAAGGAATGCCACACACACACACACACACGCACACACACACACACAAACACACAAACACACACACTCCTTTTTGGGGAAGACGGTAATTACATTTATTCATGTGTATTGAAAAAAAATGCAGCTTGATTCCGCAGGATTAATAATATTTTGTAAGCTACAGTATCAAGATACAGTCACTGTGAAAAACAGTTCATTATGCGGGTCGGCAGATGTCTCCTGTTGCATCGAAACGCTGTAGATTTCAGTTAAGTCTTCACTCAAAACACCTTGTGTGGGGGGGGGGTTTCATTGTTTTAACACGTCTTAACCCAGAGGGCAAAACACACAGAGACTGTTTTGATGTGAAATTCAGACTGCAGTGACACATTTTATCTCATTATTCTTTTTTCCTATAAATGATACGCAATTTATCCTTTTTTTTTCTCAGACTGGAACATTAATGCTTTACTTTCATGGTAACACTAACTTCATGGTAACATACTTTTGGCGCTTGCTTACTTTTGCCACTAACGAGACATGAACTGATATTGCAGTGATTTGACAGCACATAACTTTGTAGCATTACTGCTAAACTTCCATAACACCATATTGAATTAAGTGCAAACTCACAATTTTCCTGTAACAGCAATTTTGGCTGTCATTTTTGTGCTTTGGTTTGATTCGGGTTACATTGAATGGACACGATAGCTATCAGATGAGAAGGGAATAATGGTCTTCTTCACATGCGGATACACGTCAGTAGTGAAAAGCCTAATGCCTTTGTCCAAAGACGACTGTGATCTAATCGTTTGAGCTCAGGTACAGTGACCTCTGAGCAGGCATGCAGCAGAGCGTGAAACCACCTACGCCTATTTCACCTACACATGATCAACTTTTAATTCCTTAAAATTGAAAATTACTCACTTGAAACTAGCACGAGACACTGTAGTATCTAACTGAGGCAATGATTCAATAATAAAAAAAAAAACCTGAAAAAAGAGTTCGAATTTTTAGTGTCAGGATCATCAATCTGCTCCATTCTAAGAAATTAGAGACAAAAATGCTTTTCAGAACAGGGGTTCAATTTTCAAATGAGCAGTAACCTCTCACAATCTGACATGAAGTCTTATGAATTGCTCCCGGTATGCTCATGCTTTCCCTGTACTGAGCAGGTTTGTGGCTGGTCTGGATTAAATCCAGCTTCTCCACCACCTGTAGACACGAGCCAAACCCGGCTGGATTTCAGCCGAGCAGCACAAGGCCAAAGCTGTCCGCAAACTCCAACACACAGGATTATTACTGTCACCTGGAAACTGTGGGAAGGTTTTGTGCAGCAGCCACGTTGTAATTTGGGGTTGAATTGATTTCTTATTTGTGATTTTCAGAACAGAGAAAGGATTCATTTTTCTCCGACTTGCTTTGAGGTGACCTTGTTTACGCACAGAGAGTGTTTGAGCATGTACTCCCCTTTCAGATCCTGAGACTCAGTAGAGATACTGTATGTGTTACAACGAAGAAACTCAAACCAAATTATATATAAAAAAAAAAAAATCCATTATAATGTAAAATTGTACAAAATTAACAAAAGTGGTGTGCACAGTGAAAATTTCACATGATTCTGTACAGAAGTTGCTCATAAAATCAAACTTATTTGACAATTGTATTAAGAGTTGAAGTTAGAAAGAACATGTCATTGTCTAGAAACCTCTCCATAAATCCACTTGCGTCTTTCTGGCTCCAGACCAGATTTTTGATGACTTTTAGTGGAATTTATCAGGTGAGCGCCACATAGGAAGGATTTTGTCAGATTTTGCTGTTGTCCACAGAAGTTTGTGACCTGACTGAGGCTCAGACAACCAGACGTCTTGACGGACATATAGGCTACAAACATCAGCAGGAATTTCTTCCAGCAGGGTGATGTTTTTCAAGCGACACTGCAAAGTTGCTCTCTGACATTCATGTCGTTGCTCGTCTGTGACTCGTCATGTTAGTGTTCACACCGTCTCAGTGATTGCATTGTTGTTTGAATCCTCACTATGGGTGCCTGTAAAATATTTGACCAGACAGCAGTTAATACAAACTGTCTTAAAAGTAAAATGTAATGTGGCTACTGCAGAGGTGGATGTACATCAGTGGGACGGTGTATAGACCTGGACACGGCAGGATTTAAAGTAGAATAAAATATTGTGGTAAAATCAATTCATTCTAATGGAGCTGTTGCGATTTGAGAATCTGCCAGAGTAGGCAAAATAAATGTGTGGGAATGTTCAACTTTGAACACAAATTTACGCTGTTGACAGTACTGAACTTTTAGGAAATGGGGAGCAAGAGAACCACAAACAGAGGGAGCTAGCGTAGCTTACTAGCCATTATCTAACCTCCTCTGTTGGTGTAAAAGCTGAGCCAATATAGGTCTTTGAATAAACTGTGAGAAGTTTTTGTCCCGATTGCGTTAAGCTAATGAGCTATCAAGTTTGCTAACTGCTTGTTAGCGAGGTGGTTAGCTGGAGAGCTCTGTTTTCCCTCTTCAACAACGTTTTAATTGAATGACATTGTGTGCAATGCTGAGAAAAATAATAATGAGAGAAACTGCTGAGAATATCCAGGAAGTGAGCGGTCATTGGTTAGCTCACCAGCTACAGCAGTTCATCAACCAGGTCATTAACCCCATGAGTAGTCACTACGTCACCGAGCATCTGTGAGGCGCTGTTGATGTAGAATTGGTTTTCTACATCCAGAACAGTTTTTAGTGATCAGCTGTTATGTGGTAACAATCAAATGCAGTAAGTCACAGTCTATCGAAATAACTATTTAAGATAATCTGACATGTATTTTGAATCTTCTGCTAGCGGTTGCCTTGTTTTCTTTCTCAAATATAGGGAAAGATAGTTTGAACTTTTGTTTTACTTTACTGAAAACAAAAATGTTTCCAGTATTTGCCACGCCGCAGAACAGCAGTTGATATAATGTTGGATTTTTGTGTCTTGTGGTCTGCACACTTTCCCTGCAGCATGTAAAAAAACACGGGTGAAAACAGTGCTGCCAGCTCTAACAGCCTGCCGTTGTAGCTTCTAGATAAGATCTTTTCAGGGGGAACACTTTTCATTTTGATTAATAGTTGTTGCTTCTTGGATGACTGACAGATATTGGTCTGAACACAACTGGAAATGTGATGGTCCGCTGCTCTGACTTGTTTTGCATCCGTAAAGGGGAGAGAGAGGGAGAAACCTGTGGTGTGTGGTTGTGTTTTTGTGTGTGGCGCTCACCGTGTCTCTTTAGAGGAAATAATGATGACTTTTTACATTTTTCTTTCTACCCTCTACTGTATATATGCATACATTTATCTATGTTATATTATTAAAAATGTAAAAAGTGGTCAAAAATATACCAACACCGTTGTTGGCATCAAATATCAGGCTTCTATCAGTTGGTACCTGATATTTTTTTGATAATTTGATGAGCCGTGTAAAAAACCAAAACCAGAGACTTCCAGAAATGGATGGTACCATAATGAGTTTCATCACCTCAGTCACTGAAGGCTAGAGAAACTAATTAAGTTGCAAATATGTCATCAGTATCATCTACTGGCATTTAAAAAAGTGATAATGGTGCATCACTGCTTTTTGTTCTTCCTAGATGTCTCTCTCAGATTTAAGCTTAGGCACACACACGCACACACATACACAGACACACACACACGCACATTCACACACACACGCACTCACAGATACATTACCAAGAGCACACAGTAAGCTATTATTTCAACACATGCTTTTAAGCATTTGTTCAAGCGTCCACACACTTCAGACCAACACATAAGGCATAAACATGCATATCAGATTCCTCCCACCACCTCCCACACGCAGTTCCACGCTGTGGGTGAAGGTTTTCAGGGTTGTTTCCACCCAAAGACTGTTTGTGTTTTGGGGGTTTGTCTGCCTGCGGTAGCTGAGTTCATAAAACCTGTGAGAGTTTAACAGCGACACTGCTGTTTGGACTCCATGCTCATTTCACCACCCTGTTTCACTCGATCTGTGTGTCTGGCCTCTCTGTGTTGTGGTCCCTGTACAAAGGTTTTCACAACCTTGGTGTTATTTTCATAGTTTTGGACACCATTCTGGATATGATAACTTAATAGTCCTGCCAGGGACATGGCTCTACGGATGTCAAAGTGGGTTTGGTTTTTCCACCACTTTGGTGGCCAGACTGAAATATTTCAACTAGTAGGGTAGTAAATGGATTGCCATGAATTTTTCTTTTTCTTTTTTTTTTTTTTTTTTTTTTTTTTTTACAGGCATTCAAGGTCCCCTGAGGGTCGAACAGCAACAATAATTGTTGAATTGTTTAAGTCATTTATCAATCAAAACATTTTCTGCTTTTTCTTTGTTTTATATCATTGTAAATTTGGATATTTTTGGGCTTTTGGCTGATCGGACAGAACAATGTGAAGAAGTCAAGAAGGAAATTTTAATGTGCATTTTCACTGTTTTCATATTTTACAGACTAAGTGATTTATCTGTTATTACCTACGAATTCCTTCATGGTCAAATATGTTGAGCGTAATGTTACTGAGCACGTCACACCAGAGACACTAGATGAAAACTGATTTGATTCTTAACAATACTTAGTGGCTAAATCCCCAAGTTGTGATCTAAAATCAGATGCAAACCGCGTTCTGTCCCCACATCTCTCAGTGTGTCTCTCTTCCCACAGCACTTCTTCCCCTGATCTAAACTTGGTCTAAAATTGCTCTGTAAAAAGTCTTTTTTTAGTTTATCTTGTATCCTTTGTGTAGCTTTGACAGTTGTTATTTTGGTCGTAACCTCACATGACAGGAGCATGTTTATGTGTGTGCAGTCCTCCTGAATGAGAGGAGACGTTTTTCTGAAAACTGAACTCCCAACACATTTAGTATGTTTGAATGTTTTACATATTTCATTGGCTGTTTAGACGTTTGTGGTCGTGAGGCTGTGGGTCGAGGCAGACGTCTGCACAACAACAACCATCGCTCCCTTCCCTCTGTCTCGCTCTCTCTCTATGTCTTTCCATCATATCACTCTATCTCTTTTTTCTTTCCCTGCAGGCCCGGTTCTCTCTTTCTTCCCACTGTTCGTCTCCAAATATTGTTTTCGTTTTCTGTTTATCTCTCTCAGTCCCTTTGTCTCCTGTATTGATCAGTCTTTCACCACAATAAACAGATACATTTCACAGTTGGTTTGGATACCAAGTCCTGTTTTCCATGACATAGACTCATTCTGTCTGTGCGTTTGTCAGACTTTAGTGTGTGTACTGGTGATGGAGTTAAAGGTCGATGTTGCACATGTTGTGCTTCGACTCAGTGTTTTTGCTTAGAGCAAGGGAACTAAAGCAAGCTGACGGAAACTGTTGATATCCATATTAATGCGAACGTGCCCAGCTGTGCGGTGGCGTGTGTGTGTGTGCGTGCGTGGCGTCTCCAGTTTGATTTGCCAGCGGTGCTTTGGTTCTGAGTCTGGGCCAGTGGTTTAAGGGAATTGCTGATACTTGTAAACAGTGCAGTGTGGGTTTTTGATTCCCGCTGTCTCTCTATCTGACTTCTGCAGAGTCAAAAGTTGGAGATTTATTTCTGGCCCTCCTGCCTGCTGTTTTTGTTGTCCAGTGCTGAGAACTTGTTGTCTTAACAAAATTGTACCCATCATCCTGCAGGAGATTTGCTGTGTCTAAGTCGAAATGCAGTGCGTTTGTTTTTTTTTTTTTTTTTTTTTGAAGGAGCTGCATGGCTTCAACACACTAAGTAATAGTAAAATCTGAAACAAAACAAGACAAGTTTTCTCCACCCATGAAGCAGCACTTTTCCCTTCAGGTTATTCGAGGAATCCAAAACCACCAGTCTTTGAGATACATGATTTACAGCAGAGAGCAATGAAATGTGATGCTTTTTATGTGATTTTCATTTTTGCGGAAAACATTAACATCAACCAGTGCCTTCATTTTGTTATTTGTTTTAAACTCCTTTGACTACTGTTACAAGCCAACCTAACCTAACCAACAATGTGCTGCAAATAAAAGGTAATCCAATCCATCTAATCTAAGCATAACATACACATCATACACAACATATATATATACCACTGTGCTCTAGAATCAACGATGATCAATGTTACAACTTTTTATCTCAATATAAAACCACTGTCTTTTCTCAATAAAACCACTTTATTCTTGACAACATTTTCCTCATCATCATTACTTTATTCTTGTCATCATTTTCTAACAGTGGCTCGAACACTCTACACTCTATAGAAGAAAAGAAAAATAAATATCTAAGTTACTCTTTGCACGTTGAATTAGCTGGTGCTGGCTGCAAACCGATACATAGTCACAAGTTTTGATTTCCCTTCCTTTTTTCATCATGTGTGTCCTTTCTGAACAATTTCTGAAATGATGGAGGTTCAACATAGTTTATAGTTTATGTGACCTGAACCTAACAACTGGATCTGTGGAGGAAGTCCATTAATGACCTTTAGAGTCCTTGAGAGGTCAAACTGAGTGACGTCAGAGCAGAAGCTATATATACACGTGTGTGTGTGTGTGTCTCTGCCCAGAAATATGAAGCCTTCCTAAAGAGTTTAAGTGATGATTACTTGATTCAGTTTTATTACCTGGCAGTGACAGCTGAGGGATGCATCTGTGGAAGTGTGTGTGATGCACAGAAGATGAAATACTAAAGATAATCCTAAAATACTACACGCTGAACTAAAGAAACAGGCTGAACAAAGAACAGTAGCCAGTTTAGCGACACTAAAACCAGTTTTCTGGTGATTATGGATCTTCGTTGCTGTCACTGGTTGCAACATCGCTGCTTTTTGCTTGCATTCAATCTTGACTTGATTTACTTTTCTTTCCCAGTTTGCATGATGACACACACACACACACACACACACACACACACACACACACACACACACACACACACACACACACAATGTGAATACCTGGATGGTCAGTGAGTATCCATAGTAAGTGCTCACAGCTGCATTGCTTTGACTCTCGGCATGAAACAGTTCTGCTGTGTTGTTCTTGACTTGCGCTGTCCTGAAGATTAACAGCGTTCCTTCAGTCAACAGACAGTTGTAGAGATTGATGGCTGTTTTCCTTGTGGCTCGCTGTGTTTTCAAGACCCACGTGTTGTTTCTTAGTGGGACTGATGGACTGATGGAGTGGCTGGTCGGCTGCTCTGTGGGGGTTTGTATGTGCATGTATGTGTGTGTGAGAGAGAGAGAGAGAGAGAGAGAGAGAGAGGGAGTGTGACAGACACAAAGACAAGCAGTAAAAAAAAGTCTATGAACAGTGGATGTCTGTGTTTGCCAACTCTCACAAACTCTGTCAGTGAGCATGATGACTGGTGCCACCATGTGTGTGTATGTGTGTGATTGAATGTGTTTGCGAAATTAAATTTTTGTGCTGCTAGTCTCAAAGTGACAGAGTTACTTTTTTATGTTTTGTTTTGCTTGATGATTAATTCATTCATCAGAATTGTCTGCAATTTATTTTCTGTCAGTCAATTAATTGGCTAATCACTGACTTTGACCGGGCCTTTATTTCTTTCTAATTTCATTCGTTCGTCATCCAGTTTTTCATCGTGACAGATGTGTGCGAGTGAAATGTGTTGGCATGTGTGTGTCTCTTTTATCAAGGGTGTGTCGCTTGGGAGTCACGTACAGCTTGTTCTTCAGGGTATAGTGAAGCAGGATAGGGTGGGAGGTTTGAGAAGTTGACATTTCAATCACCGCAATCCTAGATGTGCGCACACACACGCACGCACGCACACACACACACACACGCACACACACACGCACACACACACATACACACACACCATCAGCCATTTGGTTTGAGACTGATTCCCTGTGACAGCCTAAATATTTGGCTGCGTCCGGGCACCAAGGTAAATGCACCCCGCAAGAATGGTTTTTTTGGAGAGAGAGAGAGAGAGAGAGAGAGAGAGAGAGAGAGAGAGAGAGAGAGAGGGGGAGAGAGAGAGATAGAGAGAGAGAGGTTTTGGACAGAGATAAAGAGAGAGAGAAACACAGAGAACACACAGAGAGAAATAGAGAGAACTGTATTCCCGGCTTCATAGAAACGTGGTTTGTGGGTCTAAGCTTCATTTATAGGCAGTATTCACTGGTGTGGCTGTAAGCAGATATGAGCAGATTTATTAATGTCAACACCGCACGTTAATAGACACTTAAAAACGTCCTTGTATCTGCTTACAACTACTTTATAGTGTGTTTATTAAGTGTTTATTTAGTGCTGAGAGATGCTAATTAGTTAAAGTGAGGTCTCAGTCACAGTCGCGTACACTGACATCTGAGGACACCACAGTTGTTTTCCTTTATACTCCGCTTGGGGGAGGCGTTCCATCCATGCACGGTGGTTCGTCGTCTATGTACCACGAATCAAAGTCTCATGTACTTGTTCTGTTAAAGATGAATGGTAGAGGTGAGATTAGCGGCGAACGTCCTCACACAGCCTTTCTTCAAACTGAGCGTCCATGTTTGTTTTTCAGCTCATGCGCGGTTCATACCTTTGTAGCATAGAAGCCGAGTGGAGTGTCCGTGATGACGTAACAAATTGGTGGTTTACGCGGGGGCGTCCACGCCGGAGCCTTGCATATGAAAATTACGTCCAGCGGACCCACGTGTACCTTCGTATACTTGCGGAAGCGGAAAGTATAACAGTGACGTAAAGTGTTACTCCTCTTTAGTGTCTCCAAAGGGAAAGTTGTCGTGCGGACAGGTGAATATGCACAGACTTTAACACAGGATACATATTTGACACAATATTTGAACACACCGTGAGCATTCTACAGTTTGATGGCATGAAGGTTAAAATAGTTTGTCAAACATGCAGTTGTTCAAGCTTCACAAATGACACTTCTCTAATTTTGAAGAGTAGATTTTGGGGTTTGGATTGCTGGCTAACCAAAACAAGCAACATGGAGATGCTTATGTTTTGATAGACACCGTTTTCCGGCA